>NC_064819.1:19406439-19709469 GCF_024166365.1 Elephas maximus indicus
TACCTTTGAGTGTGGCTCTATAAGTTTGAAAACATTATTTTAAGAATATAGGAATAAAACTCATTGTTCTAAATTTAGCTATTTCTAAATACAGTATTTGTATGATGCTTACATATCCTTTTTCTCTAATAAGCTGCCAATGTTAAAGACTGCAGAATCCTTTGAGCTTTTTATCCTTCAAGAATGAGGGATATGTACTGCTCTTGGAATGTCAAAGAATACCTTTTATAAGTGTTGTGAAAAGTTTACTGAAAATGTATGCATGTAAGCTATATGCTTCATATATATATATATTTAATCTTAATTGATATGTCTGTCATATATTTATTCAGTGCTTCAAAATTTATTAGCACCTGTCTATAATAAGAATATCAATACTTATATTCTTTGTAAAATTTGCTGATTCTTGGTTCTTAGCTAATTTGATTTTATTATCTTTTTTTTTTGATTAACATATAATGAGTGAAGTTATCTGACAATGTGTATTTCAATTTTAGTTCAAATTTTGGCTGCATCAATTTGTTTTTAAGGACAATTTATTCTTTCTTCACCTTCTAGTGAATTTAGATGCCAGTGTATAGCATATTTTATTTTTCTTTAAATCAAATGACCCATGACCTTCTGGATTTAAACATCATTGTAAAATTTTATTTGGTAAAAATTATTGGTTTTAAATGAACATGATCAGTTAAATGTTTTCTTCATGATATATTATTATCTTTTGAAATATGCATGTCTCTAATATTTTCTTTAAACCAGTAAGTCTCATATTATTGCATCATATAAGAATACTTTGCTCCGTGCTATAGTTTTACCTGTGAAAAGTTATGGTATATATAAAATTTTGGTATATAAAATATTTATGCGTATGTGGGAAGTTTTCTTGTCAAGAAATCTTAATTCAAAGTGTTAATTACTCTCTTGGAGTAAATTCAGTCATCAAAAGTCAGTTTTGTTTTGAGAGAAATATATGGTGTATATACATGCATACAGATGTATAGGTATGTATGTATAGGTTGTTTCAAGG
The DNA here is from genome assembly GCF_024166365.1 of Elephas maximus indicus. Classification (NCBI taxonomy): domain Eukaryota; kingdom Metazoa; phylum Chordata; class Mammalia; order Proboscidea; family Elephantidae; genus Elephas; species Elephas maximus. The sequence goes on from NC_064819.1 coordinate 19,407,467, forward strand.
GGACAGACATTAGTCTCCTTAGTGCCAATACTCTTCATGTGCACCTAGCTCCCTAACCTGTGCAGACTCCAGTCAGTTTATTAAGCCAAAGACTCAAGGGTACAGGTAGTCCAAAGGACTGACGGACCACATGAACCACAGCCTCCACTAGCCTGAGACCGGAAGAACTAGGTGGTGCCTGGCTACCACTACCAGTCACTTTGAGTGGGATCGCAATAGAAAGGACTGGACAGAGAGGGAGAAAAATGTAGAACAAAATTCAAATTCATAAAAAAGACCAGACTTACTGGTCTGATAGAGACTGGTAGAACCCCTGAAACTATGGCCCTTAGATGCTCTTCAAACTTGGAACTGAACCTTCTCTCGGAAATCACCTTTCAGCCAAACAATAGACAGGCCGATAAGGTGAACAATAACCCCCATGAGGAATATGCATCTTAAAACAATCAACCATGGGAGACAAAAAGGGCAGCATTTACCCAAAAGCGAAATTCAGAGGGCAGGCCGGAAGAGGCAGGAAAGCTGGGCGAATATAAACGGGGAACCCAGGGAGGAAGATGAAGGAGTGCTGACATATTGAAAGGATTGCAACCCACTCATGAAATGGAATGTGTGTGAATTGTTGAACGGGAAACTAGTTCGTTCTGTAAATTTTCACCTGAACCACAATAAAATGTTTTTTAAAAAAGAATTTTTTCTTTTCTTAAAATTGAAAGCGATCAGTATTTCTTGACTTTAATTAACATAGATAGCTTAGATTGAGTTAGCTGTGTAATTTGGGTCAATTCATTTAGTCATTTTTTTTTTTCTTTTAGTTTACTCTTCCGTAAAAGGGAATAATAGTATTTGCTATGCCTATATCTAAGGGGCAAATTATCTGGAGAGCAACATTTCTTCCTTAGCTGTCCGTATTGGTCGGCATCCATTCAGGAAAACAGAAATCACTTAAGATATTTCAAGCAGAAAGGTTTTAAAAAGGAAATTTGTTACAAAAGTGTTGAAGGGTGGGAGGAATAAAAAGGCTAAGGCGATGGCACCCAGAGCTCGGTAAATACGGGAAGCCACTATTGTCCCTAGGCTGGAGGACCAAAATGGAAAGCAGTGTGGCCCAGGGCCCATTAGTGCTGAATGTCGAGGAGACTGCCGTTGTTATGTGGCAGGAAGCCAGGAGCTTGCCTTCCTGTTGCTGATGCAGTTACTAGGAAGCCTGAAGTCTCATTGATATTGCTGAATTGGCCACTGATGTTGCTGGAGTTTGGAGGAGCTTACAGCTGCTCACTAATGGCTATGTCAGAACAGAAACGGGGGAAAAAAGGGCTTCTCCTTTTCTCCTACCTGCTAATCTGGTATTGCTTCCCGTGGGCTGACTTAACTTCTCAACTTGCAAGGGAATCTGGAAAATATACTTTGCAGGTTTCTAGCGCCTGGCAATGTAGAAGAGGAGACTGTGGAAGGGTGAGCGTGGAGCTGAGAGCCAGTAAACAACCAGCGTATCAACCACAAAGGCTGTAATTGGAAAATCTTTTGGTTGGAAAATTATTCTGTAACTTAAAAGTTTTATCCTTACTTTTTTTCTCTCTTCTCTTTTCCGTATTCTCCATATATAACATATTAGCAAAATATACCAGAAATCCAACTATCAGTAGTTCTCTGCCACTTCCAAGTCTAAACCACTATCACCTCATTTAAACCCGTTGCTGTCAAGTTGATTACGACTCTTGATGACCCGACTTTTGATGTTATACGGTAGAGCTGCTCCATAGGGTTTTCTTTTTTTGTAACCAGCTTTACCCTTTTTTTTTTTCTAATTAGTTTTTATTGTGCTTTAAGTGATAATTTATAGATCAAGCTAGGCTCTCATACAAAAATTTATATACACGTTGCTATGTACTTCTCATTGCTTTCCCCCTAATAGGACAGCACACTCCTTCCCTCCACTCTCTATTTTCGTGTCCATTCAGCCAACTTCTGGCCCCCTCTGCCTTCTCAGCTCCCCTCCAGACAGGAGATGCCAACATAGTCTTACGTGTCTACTTGATCCAAGAAGCTCATTCTTCACCAGTATCATCTTCTGTCCCATAGTCCAATCCAATCCCTGTCCAAAGAGTTGGCTTTGGAAATGGTTCCTATCTTGGGCTAACAGAAGGTCTGGAGACCGTGACCTCCGGGGTCCTTCTAGTCTCACTCAGACCATTAAGCCTGATCTTTTTACAAGAATTTATTTTTTTTTCTATCCCACTTCTCTCCTGCTGTCTCAGGGGTTCTCTGTTGTGTTTCCTTGTCAGGGCAGTCATCGGTTGTAGCCGGGCACCATCTAGTTCTTCTGGTCTGTGGCTGATGTACTGTCTGATTTATACGGCCCTTTCTATCTCTTGGGCTCATAATTACATTGTGTCTTTGGTGTTCTTCATTCTCCTTTGCTGCAGGTGGGTTGAGACCAACTGATGCATCTTAGTTGGCTGCTTGCTAACGTTTAAGACCCCAGATATCACTCTCCAGAGTGGGATGCAGAACGTTTCCTTAAAAGGTTTTTATTATGCCAGTCTACTTAGATGTCCCCTGAAACCATGGTCCCCAAACCCCTGCCCCTGCTACACTGGCCTTCGGAGCATTCAGTTTATTCAGGAAACTTCTTTGCTTTTGGTTTAGTCCAGTTGTGCTGACCTCTCCTATATTGTGTGTTGTCTTTCCCTTCACCTAAAGTAATGCTAATCTACTCTCTAATTAGTGAAAACCCCTCTCCCTCTCTCCCTCCTCCCACTCCCCGTAACCATCAAAGAATGTTTTCTTCTCTGTTTAAACGATTTCTCCAGTTCTTCCATAGGGTTTTCTTGGCTATCATCTGTATGGAAACAGATTGCCAGGTCCTTTCTTCTGTGATACTGCTAGGTGGGTTTGAACCACCAACCATTAATAGTTGGGCACAAACCATTTCACCACCCAGGGACCCGCCTCTTTTTGAGGCTCCTATGACAGCTTCCAACTTGTGTTTCTGCCTCTCATCTGGCCCTTCTGCAATGAGTTCTGCAGACAACGGCCAGAGTGAACTTTTAACAGTATAATTAATGTACGTCACTCGCCTCTCCACTTGCTCCCCATCATACTCAGAATAAAACCCTAACCCTTTACCAAGCCCTGTGTGATCTTATCAAGCCCTGTATGATCAAGCCCCTGTTTGTAACTCCCTGATCTCATCTCTAATCACCATCTGCCTTGCTGTAGCCACTTGGCTTCGTATTTGTTCTTTGAATATAGAAGGTCAGTCTCATCTCAGGGTCTTTGCACTTGCTGTATATTCTGTCTGGAATGTTCTTCCTCCACAACTCTGTGTAGCTAGTTTCTTCACAATATCCTGTTTCTCTATAGGTTTTTCTTGCTTTATTTAGGTCACTATCTCTTCACAGAGGTCTTTCTTGACCACTCTGTGGTTACTTTCTATCACTTTACCCTGCCTTTAAAACACACATGCACACACAGAGTTCTTAAATGTATATGCTTATTTATTGTACTTATTCTTCTGAGTTCCAGGCCTGTAGGTGCTTTGTTATGTTTATCTCTGCTGCTGGTTCCGAGGACAGTGCTGATAAAAAGTAGTTCCTCAAGGCAGGGCAGGGGATACTGAGGTCATGAACTTATGAAAAAAAAAAATATATATATATATATACATATATATATATATATATTTTATAGTCAGTAAGTCAATAAAGATTCATTAAATCAGTAACAAAACTCACTAAATAGACAAAGGAATTTAATGTTCTTTTGATTAGCAATGTGCATATTGAACATCTAATTTTTCTTTTACCATCCTTGCACTTGAGAAGGAAACCCTGGTGGTGTAGTAGTTAAGAGCTATGTCTGCTAACTGAAAGGTTGACAGTTCGGATCCACCAGGTGCTCCTTGGAAACTCTATGGGGTAGTTCTACTCTGTCTTACAGGGCCACTGTGGGTCAGAATTGACTCAATGGAAATAGGTTTTTACACTTGAGAAACTTCAGTTCTGACTGTAAAATTCTTGTTGCTTTAAACAGATAATTTGCGTACTAAGGAAATAACTATATTTGTCTGCCTAGAGGTTTGTAGGTCAATAGATTGGTACAGTGTGTGTTTACGTATATTCATAAAAAGACTTTATCTGATACCACACCCTGCTGTCCATTGCCTTTCTAACTTTATTCCCATATTATTTTTTTAAACAGCTTCTCAGAGTTTCTCCTGCTAATAGATAAAACAATGGAATTGTGAACCCCTAGTTTACTTTCTTTCCTTTTGTAGTTGCTATGCTGTCTGCTTTAAAAAAAAAAAAAAATTTTTTTTAACCTGGCCTTTTTTTTTTTTTCCCGTCCTGCTAACCACTACTTTTCTCTTAATTTTTCCCAATAGAACTGACTCATGTGTACTTGAATCAGAATTCTTACATTTGTGGAAAAAGTTCTGCCCATCGTAGCACTATTGCACATCACTTTAATTAGACTATGGATAGGAATATATCTTTTTATCACTAGTGCTTAGCATAATTCTCATCCTGATGAAGTTATTTAACTTTCTAAGTTGACGTTCCTCTCCTGCAAAATGAAGAGGATTAACTAGGCGACTCTTAATTATAAAAGTTGTATAATTATGAAGAATTTTTTATAAGATTTAAAATTACCTTAGAGCCATTTGTTATAATGTGGAGAAAGCCCAGTTATGTAAAATCCTTTATTTTAGTAGCATTATCTACAATGGCATTTTAATTACACAGCATTTGAGGATAAAGGAGGGCTCATAGGATGGGACGAACTGCTTTCTAGAAGGTAATAAACATCGGAACCTGCTTTACAGTCTGTAGCTGAGCTCATAACACGTTTTTGTGTGTCTGTTTGTGTCATGACAAAAGTCTGAATATTCCAGAGATGTCATTTATGAAATAACTTTGTGGGCTTAAATAATGTTTTGAAATAATAGAACCATTTTGAGTTATTAGCCATATAAAGATTAAACATAGATTGAGGTTGGGTTATCCAGTCATCTTAAGAAATAATTTGGATTATTTTGTGATTCATCTTCTCTGTAAAATTGAATAGAACTGATCCTCATTTCTTTTAGAATGATAATTTGTGAGGGTGGGTTTTTGTACTCATATCTTTGTAAGATGCTAACGTGACTTTTTCACAACAGGTCATGTGTGTTAGTTACATTTCATCACATATTAGAGTTGCTTTAACTGCCTTGTTTTCTTGGAATTTAGAGCGTTCTGTGACCTCACTGATGACCCTTTTGGATTCTAATTTGCTGTTGGTATCAGAAACTTGGAATATTTATTTGACTGTTCTCTTTGCTGATTGAAGCTTTACAGTTGATTTACTGCTTATGTTCTATGAAAATGTGTGAACCCTTTTGGTACATTTTTTGTAAGTGTGGTTTTCGATCTTAGAGCTGTCCATTCATTCATTCAACAACTGGTTTTAGGTGGTGAGAATACAGTAGTGCAGTGCCTCCCAGCCTTGCTCATCTCGTGGCACGGGCAGCAACTGAAGATCCTGTTTGTATGGGCCATTGCAGGAAACTGCAGGGGCTATAGAGGCACCTATCTGGGTGTGGAAGAAGTGCAACCAGAATGCTCCTTAGAAGCAAAGATGGCGAGACTACATCTCACATACTTTGGACATGTTATCAGGAAAGATGAGTCCCCAGAGAAGGACACCATGCTTGGTAAAGTGGACAGTCAGTGAAAAAGAGGAAGACCCTTAACAGGACGGATTGACTGTAACAGTGGGCTCAAGCCCATGGCGCAGGACCGGGCAGTGTTTCGTTCTGTTGTACATAGAGTCACTATGGCTCGGAACTGACTTGACAGCACCTAAGGACAACAGTAATCTGGGTGTTGGAACCCTGGTGGCGCAGTGGTTAAGAGGTTGGCTGCTAACCAAAAAGGTCTGCAGTTCGAGTCCACCAGGCGCTCCTTGGAAACCCTATGGGGCAGTTCTACTCTGTCCTGTAGGGTCACTGTGAGTCGGGATTAACTCGACGGCAATGGATTTGGGTTGGTTTTTTTTCAATCTGGGTGTTGGTAAATTAAAAAAAAAATGTTTTCAAAATACAGAGTGTTAGGGAAGATGCTACTTATTGAATGTGTGTAACACTTCCCGTGAACGCAACTTTTTAAAAAGAGGTTTTCTCCAAGAAATGACTTCAGGAAATTCCTGATCAACATTTTGAAATTGATGATCTCTTCAAATTCTCAGTCATTGTTATTGATGAGAAACTTTGCTTGTAAAAGTAGTCGTGTTAGTGAAAGGCAGCAGTTTTTATTGCCCTCCCCCTATTGACATGTAATTAAAATTTAAATAATTCCAACTCCTTAAATTGTACTTCAAAGGCACAATCATTCATTAACTGGAACTGCCCTTTTCTTTCATCGACACCTGTAATGTTTAAATTTTCTGGGCTATGGATTTTCAGTGAATTAATGGTGAAGCTTTTCCGCAGGTACACACAGGAGCCGCTCTATCCACTTTCAGTAATTCTCCCTTTGGATTCAGATTATAGCGCTGACACACTAGCGACTCATTTTCAGCCTCATGTTTGTAGTACTTCAATGCCATAAACTTTGTTGGTAAATGTTAATCAAAAATTTCAAATACTGCTTCAAATTATGTTGAGTTAATCAGCTCTCAGAACATCAGTTAAGAAAGTCATCAATTTAAAGTCAGTAACTAGCTTTAAACAAATCTGCAAGCTAAGACTTATTCCTCCCAAACTTTGTAAAATTCTTTTAACTCAAGCTTAGGCAGAATTTTTCTTTTTGACAGCTGGTGCATCTTTGTATGAAACAGCAGTAGCTGATAACTCTTTTTTTATTTTTCATCGTGCTTTAAGTGAAAGTTTGCAATTTACGTCAGTTTCTCATACAAAAGCTTCTACACACATTGTTATGTGGTCCTAGTTGCTCTCCCTACAATGTGACAGCACATTCCTCCTGTCCACCCTCTACTTCCTGTGTCCATTCAACCAGCTCCTGTCCCCACCGCCTTCTCATCTCACCTCCGGACAGGAGCTGCCCACTTAGTCTCATGTGTCTACTTGAGCTAAGAAGCACACCCCTCACTAGTATCATTTTATGTCTTACAGTCCAGTCTGATCTTTGTCTGAAGAGTTGGCTTTGGGAATGGTTTTAGTTTTGGGCTAATAGAGAGCCCAGAGGCCATGTCCTCTGGTTTCCCTCCAGTTTCAGTCAGACCATTAGGTCTGGTCTTTTCACAAGAATTTGAGTTCTGCACCCCACTTTTCTCCTGCCCTGACAGGAACTCTCTGTTGTGTTTCCTGTCAGGGCAGTCATTGGTGGTGGCTGGGTACCATCTAGTTCTTCCTGTCTCAGGCTGATGGAGTAGTCTGTGGTTATGTGGCTCTTTCTGTCTTTGGGACTCATGTTTTCCTTGTATCTTTGGTGTTCTTCGTTCTTCTTTGCTCCAGGTAGTTTGGGACCAATTGATGCATCTTAGATGGCTGCTTGCTAGCTTTTAAGACCCCAGATACCACTCACCAAAGTGGGATGCAGAACATTTTCTTAATAAACTTTGTTATGCTAATTGACCAGATGTTATGAAATATACAAACTTAAATGTTTCTGTAATATATTTTTGTTTTAAAGTTTTCCTTTTAAGTTTGTACTTCTTTGCAAAATAATCTGTGCTTGCCCAAGATCATCTTCTGTTCAGGGGTTTTAACTACTAAGTTGAGCACATTTACTAACGTGTAGGATCACCACTTTGCAGTGAAGACTTGGTTACAGTGACCCTCTAGGTTAGTGATTATTGCTGTATTTATCTGGCATGCCATCAGATGCATTTGTTAACCCGGTTATTCCAGTGCGGCATCTTTTCTGTTTCTTTCTTTGGAAACTACAAAGTTCTAACATTTTGCTCTCAAGCTGGGATATTGAGCAATGCATGAGGGATTCTGGCTCTGGCTCCTGTTTGGGTAACCTTGTAACTAGCTGCTTGGTCTAATTTTGTTATAACTGATCATGAAAGAACTTTGTTTCTTTTTTATGTTTGCAGAGACTTGGACTGTAAACCTTTTTCTGTATGAAATGGATATTTTGTGTTAAATGCTGCATGATTTTCTCGGTCCCATAGCTTTATTTAGTAACCATCTGATATAAAAGATATTTAGGCTGAGGAAGAGAATTTGGGATTGTTGTGTTTGTCTTCTGAATATAATGACTTTCTAGCTTTAATGAAGAAGCTGTCCATTATGGTGAGAAAACGGCAATGAATAAAAAGGTGAATAATATGAAGTATAGTAGTATTTATTTCTTAAGGTTCAGAAAGTGATATGTATCTGTATGGGTGTATATACATATGTATGTAAATAATTTTATGCATTCTTAAAATGTTTTAAAACAATTTGCATTGAAAGATGGTAAAAATTTAATGTTTTGTAAGTAAAATAGAAAATAGTAAATAATTTTACTTAATAAATATTATACTCAAGTATGATCAGAAAATCAAAATTTCAAAATAGTTTTCAATCTGTAAAGACCTACGGTTCCATTTAAAATGATTTAATTATATGCATTAAATTTCATCTTCAGAAATAACTTTTTAATAATTAAAAAATTAAAAGAATGAAATTTCATCAAGTCAGACTTTGGGTAATTAATATAAAAAGCCAATAATAAATAAATACCAAGAAGTACCAGCGGAAGAATAACAAAACCAATTATATTTTATTAGGGATATCTCATCCCAAATGATGATGCTGCTACATACCTTCATTGTTAGTAGAAAAAATTTGAAAAGAGCAAAAGGAAGATTAAATATTTTACAATATGCACAAAACAAAGAACTGGTAACAAATTGTGACAAAATAATCAGTTTTATTGGGATGATTCAGTTATTTCTGACTGTTTTTAACAAATTACCCCAAAACTTAGTGACTTAAAACCAACACCACTATTTATTTTTGAGCAGGATTTGTAGGGGCCAGCTTGTCTCTGCTCCAGCTGGTATTGGCTGGGTAGCTTGTCTATGATTAAAACCAAAACCAAACCCGCTGCCGTCGAATCGATTTCTAACTCATGGCGACCCTATAGGACAGAGTAGAACTGCCTGATAGAGTTTCCAAGGAGTGCCTGGTGGATTTGAACTGCTGACCTCTTGTTAGCAGCCATAGCACTTAACCACTACACCACCAGGGTTTCCATGACTAGAAGACCCAAATGCCTCAGCTTAGATAGCTAGAACGCCTGAGGCTGACCATGCTTCTCTCTCCTTTTGGTATCTCTCATTTTCTAGGACCTTTTGGCCTTTCTCTCCAGGAGATAGTCATACTTCATAATGTGGTAGCTGGCTTTCAAGAGGGTGAGATTAGAAGGTGCAAGACCATTTCATGCCTAGGCCTGGAAGTCACAGAGCATCACTTCTGCTGTGTTCTTTTGGTCAAAGCAAGTCTCAGGGCCACCACAGATTCAAGGGAAGGGGAATAAAGTCTACCTCTTGGCGGGAGAGTGGTATGCATATGCAGGATGGGAGGAATTGATGGTGGCCATCTATGTAGACCATCTCCTACATCTTTCGACACACCTGTAGTGTGTACCAGGGCCCAAGGGGTGGGAACCTCTGCAGTAGTAAACTGGCCCCCAACCCCAGAGATTTGGTATAAGCCATCTGGATGTAGCATTAGAATTTTTAAAATCTCTCCAGGTGATCCTGACATGCTGTAAAGTTTGAGAACGACTGCTCTGGATGAGTGATTCTCAGAGGGTGGTCCCTAGCCTAGCAGCGTCAGCAATCACCTGGGAACTTGTAAAAAATGTAGGTTCTCAGAACTCCCCCCAGGAATCTGTTTTAAGGAGCCTTCCAGGTGAGTCTGATGCACTCTAAAGTTGAAGAACCATTGTTCTAGAGCAGGAGTTAGGGAACTACTGTTCACAGGCCAAGCTCAGCCCACTGCCTTTTTTTGTAAATGAATTTTTATTGGAACACAGCTACACACTCATGTGTAATATCCGCAGCGTCTTTCACACTGAGATGTCCGAGTTGAGTAGCTGTGACAAGCCATGTGGCCCACAAACCTAAAATATTTACACTCTGACCCTTTACATTTACTACGCTGACCCCTTCTCTAGAGGAGTACTTTATTTTTGCCCATTTCCAAAGACCCTATCTGTTAGGATACCTTTCAGCTTTAGTGATAGTAGCTGTCTTTGATAAGTTCTTGTCAGCGAAGTGGTAATGAATGAACCCAGGTTGCATCCCAGGCCAATGAAATCAGAATCTCTGGGGGCTAAGAACCAAGGAGCAGTAACTTTTAAAGCACCCCAGGTCACTCCAGCCTGCATCTCAGTTTGCGAAACAATGCGTCGCTTCCCGTAACAACGAACCATCTGGAGATCTTGGTAAATGCAGATTCTGATTCAGTAAGTTTGGGGTGGGTGTCAAGATTTTGCATTTCTAACAACCTCCCAGGTGATATGGATACTGCTGGTTCATATCCAGAGAACTTTAAAAATACTGATTCCTGAGTCTCACCAGTGTTTCTGATTATCCCAGCATCAGCCAATTTAAAGGATCCCCAGGTTATTCTAATGTGCAATCAATTTGAGACCCACTGGGTTGGAGCAATTTGTCTCAATTTTTGTATCACAGAATCATCTAAGGAACTTGCTAAAAATACAGAACCATCCTATCCCTCTTCAACCAGCCTGGACCTTTGTGTTTTGATTTTCTGTTAGTTTTCCAGGTTGTTTTGGCACACACTTAAGCCAGTGGAGAACAACTGCTTTGAAGGAAGGAAGGAGAGAGTTTAGAGGAAAGGATAGGCTACTACAGCCAGAGCATATGGAATAAGAGGAACAAATTATAAATGTTATTTGCATATCAGACCTATTCCATTATTATGGCCTATTCCAGCATTGTACCAAAGAAGAGTCTTATTTGTGATAGGCCTATTTATTATAGGTCTAATGAGAGTAACCAAAAGAGTCAGTGAATCCAGGGTCAAAAGTGACAGCCTGCTCCTTTCTTTAGGTTTTGGAAAGGACATGAAAGATTAAGACAGGCAGAATCATTGGGAGAGAGTGCTATGGTAACTGAATGAGATCTAAGTGGATTACAAAGGCTTTAAACTACAAAGAAGTACAAGGGCACCTACATGGTAAGAACTGAAAACAGGGCTGATCCTAGTCACTGTGCACATGGCTGTGGATATGTAGCCCATTTTCCTACTGAACGTCCTGGAGTATAGGCTCTGCCATCTCTGAAGTGCACCTCGGCTTTCGTCTTCTTCTGAACACAGCATGGCTTTAGCTGGGTCTAGACACGAATAGGGAATAACCTGAGTGTGAGCGATTAGTTTTCAACAGCCGTGTATTATTCTGTGTACTTTAGTAAGGTCCTTTAATACCTAGCAGATAGGCCAAAGGACATGGTCGATTATCCATCGTACATATGTTGCCAAAAATCCTACTGTTGATTTCCAGAAATAGAATTGAACCTTAGCTTTGTGTTACTAGCCTTTATAGCTTTTTACTTACAGCCCATGAAGAGGAATGCTGTGAATTCTGTCTTAGGGTGGCTTAGATTAATGACTTTGGAATTGAATGAGACACCAACAGACTAATTGAGACAGTTCTGTCCAACAGTTCACTCAGAAAAAGAGTTAGGCTTTAGGTAGCTGGGTGGTCTGAGATTGGCAAATAGGAGACAGAGCTTTTACTCGGTTGGTTCTGCGTTAACAACAATGAATAAACCAGTGTTGTCACCTAAACCATCTCATTCTACTTTTAGTCCTTAGGCTGTAAAAACTGTTAGTAAATTATTACCGTATTTTCCTGTCATTGTCCCCTCTAATGAAGGTGTTTAAAGATATGTAGATTTTGACAGTTTCTTGAAATACTTTTTATTCTATTAAAATGCATATAAAATGTAATTTAAGTAATGCTATATATATATGAAAAAAAATATATATTTTTTTATATTTTGGCAGATGTAGATGGTAATGTTTTTAATAGTCATAACAGTATTACACAGAAAAAATTCTCTTTTTCTTGCTGGAATATATTGATAATTTTATAAGTTTATTGAGGAAGAATTGACATAAATGGCTCATGGTGGAAGTGTACGATTTGATAAGTCATGACATATGTATACCTCCATGAAACCGTCATCACAGTCAAGGAGCAGAACGATCACACTCCAAAAGTTGTCTTGTGCCCCTTTGTGCTTTTTCCTTCCCCTCCTCGCCTCCTGATTCCTAATCTGTTACTGATTTGCTTTTTCTTATTATAAATTCATTTGGTTAGTCTATTATTTTATGTAAATGGAGTAATTTTTTTTTTTTTTTTGGTCTGGTGTCTTTCACAGAGTGTAATTATTTTGAGACTCAATAGTTCGTTCCTTTTAATTGGTCAGTAGTATTCCATTGTATGGATATATCAATTTGTTTTCCATTCATCTCTTGATGAATGTATTAATTATCTTTTGATGTATAGTAGATTACCCCAAAACTTAATATTTTAAAACAACAAATATTTATTATCTCACAGTTTTTATGAGCCAGGAATTTGAGAATAGAGGGGTGGTTGTGGTTCTGACTCAGAATCTCTCACGAGATTGCTGTAGGTTGTTGGTGAGGGCTGCAGTCATTTGAAGCCTTCACTGGGGCTGGTGGACCCAATTCCAAGATGACTTACTTACATGGCTTTTCTCAGGAGGCCTCAGTTCCTCACCAAGGTACCTCTTCATAGTGCTCCTTGAGTGTCCTTATGACATGGAATCTAGCTACCCCCCAAAACAAGTGATCCAGGAGCAGGGGCGAGGGGGCAGCCACAGTGCCTTTTATGAGCTAGTCTCAGAAGTCACACCCTGTCAGAAAACCAAACCTGTTGTTTTTGAGTTGATTTGGACTTATGGTGACACCCATGTGGTACAGAGTAGAACTAAGCTCTATAGGGTTTTCTTAGCTGTAATCTTTATAGAAGCAGATTGCCAGGTCTTTCTTCTGTGGTGCTGGGTGGGTTTGAACTGCCAACCTTCAGGTTAGTAGCCGAGTCCAAACTACTTGTGCCACCCAGGGACCTCTCATACATTGTTACTTCCTCCATGTTCTATTTGTTAGAAGTAAGTCACCAAGTCCTGCCCACACTAAAGGGGAGAAGAACTAGGCTCCATTTTTGAAGGGAAGGGAGCCCTGGTGGCACGGTGGTTAAGAGCTTGGCTGCTAACCAGAAGGTCGTCAGTTCAGATCCACAAGCTGCTGCTTGGAAACCCTGTGGGGCAGTTCTACTCTGTCCTGTAGTGTTGCTGTAAGAATTGACTTGACGACAAAGAGTTCGGTTTGAGTTTCTGAAGGGAGGAGTGTCAAAACATTTATGGACATATTTTAAAGCCATGACAATGAACATTTGGGTTGTTTCCAGGTTTCAGCTCTTACAAATAAAGCTGCTTATAAACGTGTGTAAAACTCTGTGGGCGTGTGTTTTTATTTCTCTTGTTTAAATAGCTATGAATAGAACAACTAGTTGGTAAGGTAGGATTACGTCTGACTTTTTAAGATACTACCAAATGGTTTTCCCGAGTGATTGTACCATTTTACACCAGCAGTGTATGAGAGTTTCAGTTACTCGCTAAGCTCATCGACAGCTGGTGTGGTCACTCTTCAGTTTACTATGGTTTTAATTTGTGTTTCCTTAATGACGAATGATGTTGAGTATCTTTTCACGTGTTTACTTCCTATCTGTGTATCTTCTTTGGAGGTATGTCTGTTCAGATCCTTTGCCCATAAAAGAAAAACCAGGTTATCTGATTATTGAGTTGTAAGAGTTCCTTATATATTCTAGGTATAAGTCTTTTGTTGGATATATGTTTTGTAGATATTTTCTCCCAGATTTTGGCTTGACTTTTTCATATCCATAGCAGTGTCTTCTAAAGACCAAAACTTTAAAAATTTGATAAAGTCAATTTATTGATTTTTCTTTTCTGGTTTCCTTTTTGTGTTCTATTAAGAAATTCCTGCCTAACCCAGTTCACTAAGATTTTATTTTATGTTTTCTTCTAGAAGTTCAGGTCTCTGATCCATTTTTACTTAATTTCTGTACATGCTGTGTGGTGGGAGTTGAGGTTCATTGTTTTGCGTGACTTTCCAGTTGTTTGTTCCAGTACCATTTGCCTAAAAGATTATCTTTTCTCTATTGGTACTTTTTGTAAACAGACAAACACCCCACAACACTGTGTATGTCCATTTCTGGACTCTGTTCTGCTCATTTTTCTTTTTGTCTACCTTTATGCCAATGCCACACTGTCTTGATTGCCCAAATTTTCAAAGTAAGTCTTAAACCAAACCCGAGGCCATCGAGTTAATCAGATAATGTAGGCGTTCCAAATTTGTTTCTCTTTTTCAGAGTTGTTTTGGCAATTCTAGGTCCTTCGCATTTACCTCTGAATTTTAGAATCAGCTTTTCCGTTTCTACACAAAGCCTGAGATTTTGATCGAATTTGCATTCAGCCTGTAAATCAATTTGGTGAGAATTGACATTTAACCAATATTGAGTCTTCTGATCCATGAACACAGAATATTTCTCCATGTATTTAGGTTTTATTTATTCCTTTTAGCAATGTTTTGTAGTCTTCACTATGTACGTCTTGCATATGTTCTGTCAAAGTCACCCCTAACCATTTCATGTTTTTTGTTATTGTAAATGTTTTTTTTTTGAAGTTTGATTTCCAACTGTTCATTGCTAGTAATTAGAAATACAACTGAGTTTTGTACATTGACTTTGTTTCTGCAACCTTTCTAAACTCATTTATCTGTATAATTGATCATGTTGCTTGTGGATAAAGATGATTTTATTTCTTCCTTTCTAATCCTCACGCTTTTTAGTTTTTCTTTTTTTTTGCCTGATAGCACTGCTGCAGCTTGTAGTATACTGCTAAATAGAAGAGATGAAAGCGAACACCCTTGCCTTGTTACTGATCGTTGGCTGAAAGCACATAACCTTCCACCATTTAATGCGGTGTTAGTTGTAGGTTTTTCGTATATGCCCTTTAGCAGGTTGAGGAAGTTTTCTTCTGTTCCTGGATTGCTGAGAGTTTTTAGCAGGAATGGATGTTGGGGTTTGCCAAATACTTTTTTTTTGCATCTGCGGAGACGATCATACAGTTTTACTTCTTTAGTCTATTAATATGATGAATTATGATTTTGAATACTAAATTCATCTTGCATTCCTAAGATAAGCTCTACTTGGTTCATGGTATGTTGTCATTTTTATATATTGTTGTTATGTATTTTTGTCATATATCATTGTTAAGAATTTTGTGTTGTGTTCATGCTTGTAGCTTACGTTTCTTGCAATGTTGCAATGTTTTTGTCTGAGTCTATGTCTCATAAGAGTTTTCTCATAGAATAGATTTTCTGATAGAAGACAATTTTTGGGGAAGAATTTGCATAGAATTCTTTTTTCCTTTGTTAAATGTTTGGTAGAATTCACCAGCGAAGAGACTTGGAACTGGAGTTTTCTTTGCTGGAGGTGTTTTTCTTTTCTCCTTGAGGGGAGGTTGACTTTTTCTGTTATTAAAAGTTGAAATAATTGTACAGTGAACATTCATATGCTCACCTCTGTCTATATTTTGCTTTATGACATTACTATCCACTACTCCACCCCTCTGTCCATGTATCAATTCATCTATTGATGCATTTCAAAATAATTATAGACCATCGTACACTTCACTACTGAGCACTTCACCATGCATAGAACTTACCAGAGTATTATTTACAGTTATTTTTTAGTTCTCAAGGCAAAATTTAATGCGGTTATACTAGAACGGTGGCACAGTGGTTAAGAGCTCGGCTGCTAACCAAAATGTTGGTAGTTCGATTCTGCCGAGCACTCCTTGCAAACTCTGTGGGCAGTTCTGCTCTGTCCCATAGGGTCGCTGTGGGTCGGAATCCACTAGACGGCAAAGGGTTTAGTCTTACATGTACAGATCCCAGGTGTACTATTCAACGAATTTTCACATGCATACGCTTTGGTAACCCAACCCCATTTTAAGATACAGATCGTTGCCATCGCCCAGAAAAAGTTTTCCCATGCCTTTGCTCAGAAAATCCCAGTCCATAGCCCGAAAGCCAATTACTCTTCTGGTTTTCTTCCATAGATTAGTTTTGCTCATCCTGTAGCTTCAGATAAATGGAATCATATTTTGTGTGTGCATGTATGTCTTCTTTCACTTGGCATAACATTTTCAGAGATTCATTTATATTGTTGCTGGTGTCAGGAGTTCTCTCCTTTTAATATTTTGTGGTGTAACTAAATTTTATTGAGGTCACATAGCATGTTCTGCATGACGCCATCCTCTTGGTTTATGCCTTACTGTATGGACAAAAATTAGTGTTCCAGAGCCCTGGTGGTGCAGTGGTTAAGAGCTCAGCTGCTAACCAAAAGTCAGCAGTTTGAATCTACCAGCTGCTTCTTGGAAACCCTATGGCACCGTTCTACTCTGTCCTGTAGGGTCGCCGTGAGTCGGAATTGACTTGATGGTAGCAGGTTTGGTTTGGTTGGTTAGTATTCCAGAGAGGAATGGGTATTCTCTTTTTATTGGTCTTATGTTTCTGTACCTGTCCTTTCAGTCAATCTAGTCATGTTGTTTGTTTCTTCTTAATTCTTTCTCAAGTCTGTTAGTACTATCTATACTGATGTTCTTCATATTTTAAAGCTATTTTAAAATTTGTACGTAATAAAATTTGCTCCTTGTGGTGTACAGATTTATATTTTGACAAGTGCACACAGCTGGATAGCCACATCAGTTTCATCAGCCCCCAATACTCTCATGTTGCCCCATCACTAATCAGTTGATTCTGTCACCCCTTTGCACTGAAAATCTCCAATTTGCTGTCTGTCTGTATAGTTTTGCCTTTTCCTAAGTGCCATATAAATGGAATCATGCTGTTTGTAGCCCATTGAATATGGCTTATTTCATGTAGCAAAATACATTTGAGATTCATCCATGCTATTGCATGTATTAATAGTTTCTTCCTTTTTATGACTGACTTGTATTCCATCATATGTATTTACTGTACTTTGTTTCTATATTCATTGGTTGAAGTACATTTGAGCTATTTCCAGTGTTGGACAGTTATGAATGAAACTGCTATAAACATTGCGTACAGGTTTTTGTGTGAACCTAAATTTTCATTCCTCTTGGGCGAATATCTAGGAGTGGAATTGCTGGGTCTTATGTATAGTTAGCTTCTTCATGTAGAAGCTGGAATATATGAAGAAGAATGCAGCATGAGGATTGGAGGAAGACTCACTAACGTCCAGTGATAATGCAGATGACATAACCTTGCTTGCTGAAAGCAAAGAGAGTTTTAAGCATTTACAGATGAAGATCAAAGACTACACCCTTCAGTATGGATGACACCTCAACATAAAAAAAAAAAGAATCCTCACAACTGGACTGATAAACAATATCATAATAGATGGAGAAAAGATTGAAGTTGTCAAGGATTTCATTTTACTTGGATCCACAATCAATGCCCATGGAAGCAGCAGTCAAGAAATCAAATGGCATATTACATAGGGTAAATCTGCTGCAAAAGACCTCTTTAAAATGTTGAAAAGCAAAGATGTCACTTAGAGGACTAAGATGCGCCTGACTCAAGCCATGTTACTTGCAGTTACCTCATATGCATGCGAAAGCTAGACAATGAATAAGGAAGGCTGAATAAGAATTGATGCTTTGAATTATGGTATCACGAAAAATATGGAATATACCATGGACTGCCAAAAGAACAAATAAATCTGCCTTGGAAGAAGTACAGCCAGGATGTGCCTTAGAAGTAAGGATGGTGAGACTTTATGCCATGTACTTTGAACATGTTATCAGGAGGGTCCAGTCCCTGGAGAAGGACATCATGCTCGGTAAAGTAGAGGGTCAGTGAAAAAGAGGAAGACCCTCAATGAGATGGATTGACACAGTGACTGCAACAGTTGTCTCAAGCATAACAACAATTGTGAGGATGGCGCAGGACCGGGCAGTGTTTCCCTCTGTTGTACATGGGGTCGCTATGAGTCAGAACTGACTTGATGGCACCTAACAACAACAACATGTAAATGCAGGCTTAATTTTATAAGATGTGGGAGGTCTTTTATCACAAGTTCTATTTTTTAAATTCTGTTCATGTTATCAATTTCTTCTTGAGTGAGCTTTGGTAGTTTGTGTCTTTCCAAAGAAATTTTCCATTTCATCAGTCAAATTTATTGGTATAAAATTGTAACCCCAAATCCCCAATTATCTTTTTAATATCTGTGCAATCTGTAGTGAAGTCACCTCTCTCCTTCTTGATATTGGAAATTTTGTCTTCTTTTTTCCTGATCATTTTGGCTAGAGGCTTATCAGTTTTATGGATCTTCTTCAGAATCGAGCTTTTGGTTTCAACGGTTTTTCTCTGTTGATTTTCTGTTTCTATTTAATTGTCTTCTGCTTAGTTTGGGTTTAGTACTTCAACATAGTACAGAAAAAAAAATTTTGTTTTCTCTTTGGAGGTATGTTGGCAGATTTTAAAACTCTGTGTTACATCCAAATATGTGTATATGTTTGTATGTGTATTTGGTATTTAGGGGAGACTATAAGACTTCGCTAATAGCAAAATTTCAGAGAAAATTAAATTGCAGTACTGTTAAAAAAGAAAAAAACAAACTAATGAGTGAGTCTTTTTTCCCCCCAGTTGGTAGAACACAAGATTTAAAAAAGTATTTGTTTCACTTGTTCATCTGACATCTGTTTCAAACTCCAGATGAAGTACATCTGTAAATTGTGAAAGTACTTGGAATTCCCAGGAAAAGATTTGTAAAATTTACTGCACACAGAGCTATCAGAATTATATGGCATCATTTAAGTGAGGCAAAATGTCGTCCTGAGGAATGAAACTTTATTCTTTTCTTTAATCTAAGTAATGCTCATTTGAATTAAAACTGTAAAACATTTAAATCCCCAGTTCCTAAGTGAGTAACCTGTAACTAGGTGTAAGGCAGTCCTCCAGTTGTTTTTACTTGGTACGCTTTGACATATTGGAGCAAGAAACTTCTGTAGTGGATGGAATGGAATTTGTTAACTCTTTCAGGTTGTCTTCCAAAGCCTGAATTAAAACCAAGGAAATAGGCAGCTCTTTTGATTATTCTATTTAAATTTTAGTGCAGTTTTTTTTTTTTTTTTTTCTGTAGACAGAAGCAGTTTGATTTTTGAGGCAGTTGAAATTGGCTTGACAATAATTTCCGGTTCTTTAAAAATGATTATTTCTTACGTAGTCTTGAATAAGAAATATAGATATTATTAGAATCGAAGCGTTGATGTAGGGATGTGGTATCTATAGAACATGTCAGATTATATTATTTGGTTACTTTTGTAATTGTTTAATGTTGTATTTTATCTTTTAGATCCTGTTTGATCAAACTCAGAGATCAATTAAAGCACAGCTTCAGAACTTTGTTAAAGAGTAAGTCAATTGCATTGAAGAGAAAGACAGATGAGCCGGTTAATGATCACATCTGGTAATTGGTATCTTTCAAAAGAGGTTATGAACATGAATTACTGAAAAATTAGAGTTGTTTCCCTCTGTTTTTGTTTTGTCAAATGTATATTGCATTTGTTCATGAGCTATTCTGTAAGGAAACAATACTTCATGTCTTTCAGTGAATCCTTTAGATCATGAAATATGTGTTCAGGATACATAGCTAGGATTGTTAGAGGTTTTTTTTTTTTTAATTTTATTTTAAATGTGTGTAAACAATCTAATCCTGTTTCAAAATCAAAGCAGACTCAAAAAGTGGTCGAAATACTATTGGTCATTGCAGTTGAAACTAAATTTTCCATTATCTGTATCTGGTGTTTTCTTTCAAGATAAGATAATGGATTCTACAAGAAGATGACTAAGGGGAGGGCTTGCTGCTTTCCTACCCATGGTCCTTTTGTGTTCCATTAGTCACGTTTCATATAATGAAACTAGAAATAAAAAGTTCTGAACTTTCCAAGGTAGGGACTCAAGTTTTCCTTTTCCATCTTAATTGTTCAGTTTTTTTATTTTAATTTCTGATTAAGAATGCATAAAAATACAGATAACGTTGATTATGAGACTATAGAAATATAAACTATAGACATTATGAGCAGTGAATAGTGTCAGGTACCATCAACCTAATGCGCTGCTCTTTTACTTGGTTAGAGTTTGTTGTCCTGTGGGTGATGTCTTTCAGATCCTTTATAAGTTACTTCATATTAGACTAAATAGCACTGGTAGCAAAGCTGCTCAGAGACTATTTACATTAAAAGTTCTGGCTTCTTTTATAGAGTTTAAAGTCTTTCTCATGTATACTTCATTTTTTCAAAATCATCTGTCTCCAAATTATTGTGTCTAGTTCCCTGGTAGAAAAAGTAAAAGCAAAGGAATGCAATGCTTTCCTCTGTAATTACAGGCAATTTTATTTTTGAGACAGATGAAATTGGCTTAAAAGTTGGTTTCAGATTCTTTTTAAATGATTTTTTTTTTTTTTTAGGTAGTCTTCTGTAAGAAGGCTGTGATCACCTAAGATTAGTAAGATTATCTAAAATCATTCATGAATCAAGGGTTTAAGATTTTCAGGCTACTTAAATGAATACTGTTACCCTTTACTGGTACATCAGTTCTTTGCGAAAAGTGCTCTGTATTGGCTATATTAAGACATAAAATATTCATGCCGTTTGACCCAGTAATTCCCTCCAACAAGAAATGAATAGTTAAATTATTGTTTGTTAGAAAGTGTGGTCTGTAGACCACCCATAGCAGTAAAAACAAGGGTGTATCTTAAAACAAAACAAAACAGCCAAAGAACCGATTATTAGGGTTTGTCCCAAAGACTAATGAATTGTAATCTTTGGGAGAAGGGCCTTAGGATTTAATTTTAAATAAACTACCTACAGTAATACTTATAAAATAAACTACTATTTAAAGATCATTTGGTTAAACAGTGGTATATATTCCTAAATTTGCCTTTAGAAAAAAAAAATTAAACTTTTTTTTTATGTTCTATAATGTTAATTTGATAATTTTATTTTCACTTCAAATTTTATAGATTTAAATCAGGAAATGTTAGCTGACTGTATTGGAATTAATATATAATTGTGAAACAATGTATTTTTTGGTTGGAAGAACTGGTGAAGGTCAGTGCAAGATGAAACAAATGCCAAAACATAAGAATTCATTCTAAATGTTGTTTTGCTAATTTTTCTGTTTTTAAATTTTATTGTGATAAAACGTATATAACAGAAAATTTGCCATTTTAACTATTTAAGTGTCCAATCCGATGACATTGATGACGTTTGGAGTGTTGTGAAACCGTCGCCACTGTCTTTTTCTAAAACTTTTTTGTCACTCCCAACAGCAGTTCAGAATCCATTAAACGACACCTCTCCATTGCCCTCTCCCCTAGCTCCTGGTAACCACTGATTTCCTCTCTATGCATTTGCCTATTGGAGATTTTAATTATGAGTGGGATCATACTAATATTTGTTTTTTTATGTCTGACTTATTTTACTTATATTTTGCTGAAGTTTTTGCTCAAGAAAGTTTTGTGAAAATTTCACCAAGTTCTTACTTTTTAGAGATCTTAGAAAATTCAAAGATGCCAAGAAGCAGTTTGAAAAAGTCAGTGAAGAGAAAGAAAATGCATTAGTAAAAAATGCTCAAGTACAAAGAAACAAACAGCACGAAGTTGAAGAGGCCACAAACATTCTGACAGCAACAAGAAAATGTTTTCGACACATAGCGCTCGACTATGTACTTCAGGTATGTTTGTTACGTGTTTTACAAAAAAATGGTTTCTAAAGTGGTTATTATTTTTGAGTGATAACACTGAAAAGAATAAATAATCCTTTGAATATAAAATTAAAACATGATATTTTGTATCTGTGTCTCCATGTGTACATACGTGTGTGTGTGTTTGTGTGTGTCGATCTGGTTCTGATTTCTTCCTTTTTTCACTTAACATTATACTTTCCTCCATTTTAAGATGTTTTAAAAAGTGTTATCTTTAATTGATATGTAATAAAATTTATGAAGTTGCTATGTTGATTTAATTAATGTTTGATTATCAGACATTTACTGGCAATAGAAAAAATATAATCTTTATTAATTGTAAATGATAATGGCATCTTTGTATACAGATGTTTTGCCACATTTCTGATTATTTCTTTAGAGTAAATTCTTAGAGGTAGAGTTAGCAGTTAAAATTGCATGAAGTTCTAAGGCTCACCAGATGGCCAGATGGAAAATACTTTTGTAGATATAGTATTCTCAGGTTTGCATAGGTGCTTTGAAAAAAAAAAAAAACAACAAAAACTAGTGATCTGTGTGTGATGAGTTGCTTGGTGATTTGGTCCAATTTACAATCGACACCAGCTTGAATATGATGGTCTGTAAAGGAATTTGAGACATAAAAAATGAAGGGATTCTTTTTATACGTTATTTCAAATGTGATATTTATGTACATTATGTGTTACTATATAGCATGGAAGTCTAAAGCTTAAGAGCTTTAAAGCTTAGAGAATTGTCTTATTTAAATCTCCTTTTACAAAACAGTAGTGGAATTCACAGAGATTGTTGACATAACTGTGATCACAGAATATATGTATATTTTTTAATGTAGAAGTAACCATACACAAATTAGTAATTAAAAACTACTGAGGTAACTTTGTTGAGTCCCTGGGTGGCACAGATGGTTAAGTGCTCAGCTACTAAGTGAAAGGCTGGCTGTTTGAATCCACCCAGAGGTACCTTAGAAGAGAGACCTGGCAATCTACTTCTGAAAAATTAGCCATGGAAAACCCTATGGATCATGGCTCTATTCTGACACACATGGATTTGCCATGAGTCAGAACTGACAACAACTTTTTTTTTTTTTTTTAGGTAATTTTGTAAACGTTAGAAAAGAACATTATGGTTTTCAATTTTAAGTTCTTGCTTAGTAAGAGGGAATTTAAATGTTAAAAATGAGGTGTACTCCATTTATGGATGAAAGACTTCTAGAATGGAGTAGTCTCTGTTGCCAGTCTCCTGTTAACCTTCTCACATTCATACCGCTTTCTACTATAGTATGAATAGTCAACCCCCATTACTCCATTCCACTAAAACGACTCATAGTAAGGTCTTTTTCAAGGGACATATTTTAGATTTTGACCAACTTCACTATTCTGTTTTGCTGAAATGGCAGACCTCACTCTCCTTCTTGAAGCACACTTTTTTCTTGATTTATCTGAAACCACTTTTTTGGCCCTCTTCTTCTCATATCTATTCAGTTACTGTTTTGGGGTTCTCTCCTTTGCCCACCTTTTCAATCTCCTTCCTTAGGATTTCATCTTTGGTCCTTTTCTTTTTTTTACTTGATGATTTTCCTGACAATCTGATCATGCCCTTTGCTTGAGTTATCACCTGTATTATATGTAGATGACAAAAGTCTGTTTCTCATAGAGGTACCTCAAACTTCTATGTCTGCCACTGGAATCTGTCTTCTTCTAAAAGTGCTTCTGCTTTCTCTTTGTCCTTTTTCCTTATCTAATGGCATCACCCTCTTACTCTATCATACAGGCTGACAATGAGAGAATCATATCAGATGTTCTCCTCTTTCTCAGCTGCTATATCTAGTTACCAAAACAATCTTGAAGACTCCTCTAATGTACTTTCTTACGTCTTTTCTTTCCTCACCATTGCTGTAGCCCTAACGCCCGTCCTTACTGTTTCTTGTCTGGAGTATTAAGGTATTGTTATTAAATTTATCTTCTCTGCATTGCTTTTACCTGTTCTATCACTGATTTATTCTCTATTCTGTGGTTAGGGTTACTCAAACTTCTCCAGGCAGAATGCAGCATTCTTGTCTTTGTCTCTTCTGTGTCTCCACAGAATTGTTAGACACATTGCTATTCGACCACCTATTGCATTTACTGTAATTATTTATATGTCTTTCCTACTCCTAGAGTGTAGCCCAACCTCTAGTTAGGTTGTAAAATAGATAGGTAATAAATATTTGGGAAAGAATGAGTGACTTAATATTATAAATGTTTATAGTTTTCATTTTCAAACACACAAGAATTTTTTTCCTCTGGTGTCCGTCCAGTAGTTCTAAGTGTGCCCCCACTTAAAACAAAACAAAAAACCCAAGACACTGTCAGCTTATTTGTTTGATTTTTCTTAAGAGAGGAGTTTGTCATTTTATGGTTATGACCAGACAGCTTATTTTAGGTAATAGAAAATAGTAAATAACAGATATTCAGATATGTATGGTTTGTCATGCTTTACGTTCTCTAAATATTTAAATTTACTTTTTTATTTGGGGCTTTAAATACTTTATCTCATTACCAAACATAAGAAAAAGGCATATAAAACAAGGGGCACTTTAAAAATCTTTTAAAGTTTGAATAATAGAGTGAATATTTGTTGCCTTTGCTTTTACTTAGAGCACCTAAAAGTTAAGATTCTAGTTCTCAAAACAGACTAGGCCTTGCAGCAGACATGCAGAAAAAGCTAGGGCTTCGTTAAGCAGAGTTATTTAGATTTTTCTTGGTCTGTTTCTGTTATTTTCTGGTCAGTGCTTTAAAATTAATCTTAAAATACAAAAAGCAGAGAATTCAGTGGGAAAAACATATTAAAAAGGCAGATATTCTGTAGCCTTTTGACAATATTAGCAGAGAATGAAGGGTTCTTGGATAAAAATTTCATTTCATGAGGTGGCTATATAATAAGAGAAAAAAATAACATGTTTGTTATAAAACCGTAGAATTGGGAGACGTCCCACAAAAGGCAAATCCCTTAATATGTTCATCTTTCAGTAAATTTAGTCTAATGAAAATATTTAAGATTCATTAACTTATTTAACAATATTTATTGAGTGCTTACCACATGCCGGGTAGGGAATATAGCTGGGAATAAGGAAAAGACCCAGATTTCACTATAGCTGGAGAAGATACAGATGAAGAAGAAAATATTAAAAAAAAAACCCCAAACCAAACCCATTGCTGTCGAGTTGATTCCGACTCATAGTGACCCTATAGGACAGAGTAGAACTGCCCCACAGAGTTTCCAGGGAGCACCTGGTAGATTCAAACTGCCGACCTTTTGGTTAGCAGCCGTAGCACTTAACCACTACGCCACCAGGGTTTCCCAAAAAATATAAGATAGTGATAAATGCTGTTAAGAAAATAAACAGGGTTGATGTGCTAGAGGACGCCTCTGGGGCTCCTTTAGACCTGGGTGAGGAGATGGTAAGCCAAATCTGGTTGATAAGAGATGGCTTGTGCCAGTCTTGGTGGAGGAGCATGACACAGAGAGAACAGCTAGTACAAGGGCCTTGAGGTGGGAGCAGTCTTGAGGTGTGGCTGGAGCACACGGAGAAAGGGGGAAAGCGGTAGAAGCTGTGTTAGAGTGGAAGGCAGGGGTCACATCACAGAGTGCTCTGTAGGCCACAGTAGGAAATTCTCATTTTATTCAGGTTTGATGGGAAGCCACTGGAGGGTTTCCAGGTGGAGGTAACATGATCTTATTTACATTTTTAAAAGCCCCCTCTGGTTGCTGTGTGGAGAATGGATTATAGGGAGTCAAGCTTGGAAGCAGAGAGACCAGTTCACAGACTATTGCAACAGTCCAGGAAAAATAGGATGGGGGTTGAGGGCAGCGTAAAAGATTTGAAAAATTGTTGTATTAAGGATGTATGTTGAAGGGTCTTGATGAGCAGTTAGATAGGAGGATGAGAAAGAGATGGAATTCCAAGAAGTTCAAATTTCAAAATAGTTCTGTCAGCCACAGTGTTACAATTTAAATGGCCAATTTTTCTTTGAAGTCAAAAATGGATGAGAATTTTATTAATGTGTTTGCAAAAAGAGGATCAAAGGATGAAAAAACTTGAACTTTGTTTTTATTTGCTCTTCTGGAAAGTGTTAAACTATAGAAATAAGGAAATTCTACAGCATTGAATTATGGATTTGTTTTTAAAATAATGCTTGAGTGATTAACCAACTGTATTTTCCCTCAGATTAATGTTCTTCAATCAAAAAGGAGATCAGAAATCCTAAAATCAGTAAGATATTTATTGAAATAATGTTTTCAATACTGTAATGTAAAAGAGCGTGCATATTTATTCAAGTGTTTAAAACTGCATCTAATATACGTGTATATATCTCAAGTTCATAATTACCCTGAACTTCGTACTGATCTTTATACTTAAGTCACTTAACTGCTTTGGTTTCCTCATGCTATAGCTCTTAATGTGCCTCCCACCTTTCAGTACACTCTGAGCTCCTTTCAGGCAGATTCTGTGCTGCTGTTTTTATCTTCTGTTGTCCTAATAAGATGCTTTACAGGTTGTAGATGCCCAGTGCTATCCGGGAAATAACCGGAAATGGTTGGTGTAAACCCGTCTGAGAATTTCGGGATTCGTTTTGAAAAGTTTAAAAATAAAATACTGTTACATTTAGGTTTTGAATTTCATCTCATTTGCATTTGCTTTTCAAAATATCCTGCTCAACCTCTTTCAGAGTAGTTATATTTTCCTGGATAATTTTATGTATCATTTGGGCATCTAAAATATTTGAGATTGAGGACTTAACGTGACTAGTATCCCTTGGAGAACTTTTCCTTGAGGGCTGATGGTGTATCAGCCTTTTGGCTTGTGCATTGCTGTACAGTTACAAAACAAACCGGGTGAAACTGGAGAACCACTTTTTTTTTCCCCTGAACGTCTGCACACATAGTGACGACCATTTTTTATTTGCCCATTTTTTGCCTTAAAGTTTAGAAGGAAGTGGGCAGGGAATGGTAGTGGTTTGATGTCTCAGTCTTTCATGTTTTGAGATTTCTGCTCTCTGAAGTTGTTCACTGAAGTCATTTTTCCCCCAAAGGCTATACTTAAATTGCTTTTGATCCTTGCCTCTCCCCCTAGCTTTTTTTTTGTGCGTGTTTATAATCACATATTACCCTATGAGGTAAGTACTTTGTACTTCATATTTTCAAAAAGATACTGTCGATCCTCCCCCTTTTCCCCAGATTGACATTAATGTATATTAATTGTAGAATATTAGAAAATAAAATGTATGAAGAAGAAAATAAAAACGACTTATAAATCCTAGTACCAGGGGAGAACCATTGTTAATATTTTGATTTGCATCTTCTAGCCTTTTTCTCTGTCTCTGTGTGAGTGTGTACGTAAAAATGTATGTGTAGCTTTTAAAATTACTTAAAAAGCAAATAAATAGGAATCATTCCTACATACTGTTTTATTAATTACATTTTTTACAACTACTGAAAAATCATTCTATATCATTAAATACTTTTTATTTAATGATGACTTTTGTGGCCTGGCACAATTCTACCATGTGAATATACTAGGGGTCAGCAAAGTCTTTTTGTAAAGGCCTACATAGTAAATATGTTAGGCTTTGCGGGCCATATAGTTTCTGTGTTAACTACCCAGCACTGCCCTTGTAGCGAGAAAGCAGCCATAGAGAATATGTAAATGAACACGACTCTTCCAATAAAATTTTATTTTGTGGGTACAGAAATTTGAACTCATATAATTTTCCTGTGTCATAAAACTATATCCTTTCCATTTTCTTTCACCCGTTTAAAAATGTAAAAGCCATTTGTTGTTTATAGACCATACAGAATTGCTGATGGGGTAGTAGTTGGCTGACCTCTGTAATATGCCATAAATTAACTTCACCTGTTAATAGATTTTTTAGTAATTTCCATGTTTTTTGGCGTTAAAAAATAGCATTGTGATGATCATCCCAATGGGTAGTCTGATTATTTCCTTAGAATAGACTCATAGATGAGGGATTACTTAGTCAAAGGGTTTAAACTTTCATTAATTATTAAAAATAATCATTAAAAATATTGTCAAATTTCAAGGTTATACTACTGTTTTCATCTCCACTAATGATGTGTGAGAGCGAACATTTTCCCACACTTTTACGTGTTACAGTTCCCTACCGCCCTACCCCCAGTTTGTTAGATAGAAAACATGATCTCGTTGTTCACATTTGTGTTTTGTTAATACAAATGAGTTCGAATATTTTGTTTTCCGTGTATATGTACACATATATATATTTACATATATATATCTTTTTGTTTCTTGTGTTGCCTATTTATGTCTTTAGTCTCTCTGAGTGTTCATCTTTTTCATGCTGGTTTGTAACATCTATATATTGAGACTATTAACCCTTGTCATAGGTATTTCCTAGTTTTATCATTTGTCTTTTAATGTGTTTATTATGTGTTGATATACAGGCATGTTTACATTTTTATGTAGTCATAGCTATTAATCTTTCTTTTTTTTTCCAATTCAGTGGTTTTTATTTTATTCACAAAGTTGGATAATCATTATCTAATTCCAGAACAATCTTTTTTTTTTGTGATTCTTGCATTTGTCTTTTCATTTTGGAAGAAAAAAATTTGGTGGGTTCTTGAGTATTAAGGTATTAAGGTATTTTAAATTTCAGAGAACTGAACATATGTCTCTTTTTGCTAAAAATAGCATGGATATTTGGAGGATTCTTTCAGTATTATGCATTTAATTATATAATTCCCTCATATGTAAAAATGTAACGGGCAAAAATAGGGTAATAGCTCTCATAAAATAAGCAAAATAGAGGAAAATGTGGGGAAAAATCAAGCTTTAAATTAATGATATTTTTAGAATGTCATTAATGAACATTGTAGAATAAATTTAAAGAGACTTGACTCATTTTAGTATCTTGAGAAAAGAAAAAAAGAGCTTTCCCTTCAGGTTGTACTTGTTGAATCTAGTAGGTTGTAATGTTTTGTCATTGTTTTTTTTTTTTTTTGAGAGCTTTATGTTTCCCTTCTTAACCTTTTTATGCCTTTTTTATGTTTCCCTTCTTAACCTTTTTATGCCTTATTTGTAATTTAAGGTTTGCCAGTGAGTTTGTTTGAAGGAGCACATAAATATTTCATAATATACCTAGGAAGATGGTGATGCTATTGAAAGTTTGATTATTTGAAATATTACTACATAAATTTTTATCATCTAGATATAGTCTAAACCACTAAAATTTTGGAAATTGTCACAATTTTAAACTACTGGGAAATTTCTTTTAAATAATAATTTACAAAAATTTTTTTAAATACTCTTAAGAAAAATGAGTCAGCTTGTTTAATTTTAAATTGGCTTGGTGCTTTGCTCTTTTGGAATGATTTTTAAGAGTTAAATAAGATGCAGGATTTTAAATTTCAGAATATTTCTTGAGAAATAGATTGTAAAATGAGAATTTTTTTCCCCTATTAGATGTTATCTTTTATGTATGCCCATTTGGCCTTCTTTCATCAAGGATATGATCTATTTAGTGAACTTGGGCCCTACATGAAGGATCTTGGTGCACAGGTAATCTTGGTTCTTCTTGATTGGTATTATATACGGATCCCTGTATTTTTAAAAATAAAGTAAGCGTATTGGGAGATTTGACATTTCATTTATTTAATGAAGAACTTTGATTCTATAGCATATTTGTGTATAGGTTAAATGTATAACCAAAAAGTGAAATTAAAGGAAAAAGTAACTTTATTTTGTGGATAGTATATAAAAGTACTGAAAAGGAAAATTTAAAAATAAAATGTCTATAATATATAGAGCTGAATTTATTTTTAATTTCTTACATTTGGACGATTGAGTTAATCCCCTAATTAGTTTTCCATTTGAGTTGTTGTTCCTTTTTATTAAAAAAAAAAAAAAAATTATGTTTCAGCATTGGAATAAATAAAATTTTAGAATGTTAAAATTATAGAGCAGGAGAAAGATGTGGCAGTCTGCTTCCATAAAGATTTACAGCCTTAGGAACCTTGGGGTGGTTCTACTCTGTCCTGTTGCGTTGCTGTGAGTTGGAATCCACTGGAGGGCAGTGGGTTTGGTTTTAGTTTGTGTAAGGCTACAGAAGTCCTGGGAGCTTTGGGGGTGTGTGTGTTTGCATATGTATCTAGTGTATATATATGTATATGGTATGTGTGTATATATATATATATATATATATATGTGCTCTGGGGACATTGTCCTTTGTTGATTGGTGACCCTTCTGGGTTTAATAGTGTAAATATTTAGGTGATTTTTTTTTTTTCAAGATGGTTCAGGCTACTTGCTGAGGGGAGGGGATTAAAGTTGAAAGACAAGAGTTTGGCGAAATGGGTAAAAAGTAAACATGGAATGGGAACAGGAGTCTCTGATCAGAGCATGTGTGTGTGTGTCTTGGGATGGTGTTGGGGAGGGGTGGCACACAGGGCCTATGCCATGAATTACATGCAGACCTGCCTCCACAGAAGTTAATCTATTAGAATTAAACCAACAAGTCACCTGGGTATTAATCTCTGTGTCTAATCTCTGTGCACTGAGTGCCTTAGTGACCTGACTCTGGGTATAGTTAGGATTAGATTTGTTTGCAAGTGAAAGAAAACTTAAAATGGGAGTATCTTCAACAAGATTTTTATTTCTCCTGTGTAAAGCCAAAGCCCTGGTGTGGTGGTCACTTGATCAGCAGTGACCCAGGTTTATTCTATTTTTTGCTTCTACCTCATGGTTCAAATTGGCTGCTCAAGCTCTAGCCATCATACCTAAATTCCAGCTATCAGGAAGAGGAAAGAAAGACACACTCCCTTGCATGAGGGCATTTGTTGGAGTTTGCACATACACTTCAGTGTACATCCCAATGGTCAGTGCTTAGCCACAAGGTCACACTAGCTGCAAGGAAATCTGGGCAATGTAGACTTGATGCCAGGTAGCCAGGTGACCTGTTAGAGTTTGGTTGTTCTGTTAAGGGAAAAGGAGAGCATGGATATTGGGGAGCAACTACCACATAGGGGAGAGTTGAGGTATTGTAGGCACATGCAGACAGGGCATCTAATGTAGATCTTCCTCATTTCTAGGCACCCCTTGCATCCTATCAAACATTAGATTGCAACCCTCATCTCACATTAAGTATCATTATACACAATGTAAGATGAATTGTGGTTGACTTGTTGAAGTAATTGTTTATTTTAGTGGATAATATGACTTTATTTGGGGTGTCACGCATGGTGTCTCAGAGGAAAGCTGAGATGTGAAGGATGGAGGATTAGCAAACTGTGTGTGTGGAATATAACAGAGGAAGCTGGATAAACTGATCAGGAACCAGTTTCACATAGGACCTTGTGAACTACTTACAGGAGTTTAGATTTTATCTTAAGAGCTCTGAGAGGCCATTGACAGTTTTAAGCTAGAGAATGACGTGATCACATTTATAGTTTACGAAGATAACTTTGTGAAGAACACATTGGGTAGAGCCTAAATTAGAATGTGAGAGAATAGTTAGGATATTCTTCTAGTAGTTTAGTTAGGAGATAGTGGCATCTGGAACTGGGGTCATAATAATAGGGATGGGGAGAAATAGGTAGACTTGAGGGATATTTAAGGTATAATCAGTTTTAGGGTAGAAGGATATATTGGCCTTGGGAGAGTTAATAGATACCTCAAAATTATGGAGGTATAAAAAATAAAAAAAAATGTAGGTACCTGGGCACTATGCCTAAAAATTTTGATTCTGTAAGTTTACTGGTGGAGAGTAAGAAGAGAAGATGACATGGGACTGGGCTCTAAGAAGCACCAACTTTGAAGGGATGGCTAGGGAAGAGAGGCTTCATGAGGCATGAGGACATAGATGAGAAAGGATATGGAAAACCAGGAGACTGATATCACAGGCCAAGGTAAGAGTCTCTCAGAAAGCTTTTCAGTTTCAAATACTGAAAAGAAGGTCAAATAAACGTACAACTGAGAAATATCTATTGGGTTTAGCAACAGGAAGGCTGTCTGTGACATCCGTGAGAGTTGCTGTTTCAGTGAAGTGTGAGCCCAGACAACAGGGGCTGAATTAGAGTGGGTGGGTGAATCTAAAATAGGCAAGTGGAGAACAGAGAATATAGGCAACCTTTTCAAGAAGTTTTGCTGTGAGGGTAAGAAAGAAAAAGTAGTAGCTAGAGAGGAATACAGGTCGGAGGGGTCGTTTATTTAAGACAGAGCTGATTTGAACACATGTAGAATAGGTGGGAATGGGCCAGTTTGAGAGGGAGAATTTGAAAAAGATAAAGGGAAGGGCTGATATCTGAGGTGATACGAGGGAATAGATTTCAGAACACAGGCAGAGAAGGAGGGTACCTAGCTAGTTACAGGAGCCTATTGAACTCTCAGTGTCTAACACTGATACAAACATGGGGCATATCCTGCTGTGCTCCAGACTGTTCCTGATGCAGCTCCCAGCATCTAGAAGACTGTACTATTCTCTGACGGCCTTCACATCTCAACATATTGAAAGATATTTCTTTGCCTTCCTGCCCCAACAGAAAACCAAAACAAAATCCATTGCTGTTGAGTCAATTCCGACATAGCAACTCTATAGGACAGAGTAGAATTGCCCTATAGGGTTTCCAAAGAGTGGCTGGTGGATTTGAGCTGCCGACCTTTTGGTTAGCAGCCAAGCTCTTAACCACTGCACCACCAGGGCCTCAGTGCCCCAACAGAAAGAAGGGAATTTCCCCTCTTTCTGGGCAGTAGAGTTGGGGTGGGGATACAGCAGAGAAATTTACTACCGGTTTGATAGGCAGGAAACCATCACTTGCATTGCAGTACTCATGTGTAAGGTACTCACATGCAGGTTTGTACATATTAGTTTCTGTTTGGGGGGGCTGCCTTGTAGTGCACTTTAGTCTGAATGAATGAATAATATGTATAATCCATTCAATTAGAGGCTTTAAAAACCATGGTGTAATGTTTATCCTACTGATTCTTTATAAGCAGTTATTGGGGACACACATCTTTCTGGTGCAGCATATACCAGCATTGTCTGTAAAATCAGTGTTACATGTCACTAAGGTCGCATGTATTAGGTGGTTGAGTAGGGTAGTATAGTTGCCATCTAAATTTAATATTTATTATAATAACGATAGTTCTGTTCAATGTGGTGTTTTCTTTTGGTTCTTTAATGCTATTCAGTAACATTAAGATTCTGTGACCAGAACTATTCACCTGTAGGAAAAAAAAAAAAATCATGTGTGATAGAGAGTGAATAAAGGATGAAGTAGTTTTTTAAGAAGACTTTTTCCAGTGTAGTTTGCAAAGGATAAACATTTGGGCATTTAATACTTTCTCCATATTCCTGCTGATATTTACATTTTTGTTCATTTCATTTATCAAACCTGTAGTAATCAGTTAGAGGTGATGGAAGTTCAAAGAAGAAAACAAGACATATATCACAGTCTAGAGGAGGAGACCCGCATAATGCGCTATCTAAAGCCAAACCCAACCCAGTGCTGTCGAGTCGATTCTGACTCATAGCGACCCTATAGGACAGAGTAGAACTGGCCCGTACAGTTTCCAAGGAGTGCCTGGCAGATTTGAACTGCCAACCCTTTGGTTAGCAGTCGTAGCACTTAACCACTACGCCACCAGGGTTTCTAGCATAGCCAAATGTTTACTGTTGCAGCAAATAAGGGCTCAGGAAGCTAGTGCGTTTCTCGTCACATAATACATGTGATACATGTATATGGTACAGCAAATACTTCTTTTCTGAAATGAAAATCATCTTTTCTGAAGGAAAGGAGCAAAAAGGAAATGGGGATTTTTTTCATTAAATTTTTTAAGGTTTTTAAAAAGAAAGTACTTGTATCTTAGAAACTGGTGGTTTTATACCTTGATCTCAGAGTGATTTTTATTCTGTTATTATTTTCGCTGTTTCTTTTATCTAGTAAATTAAATTTTGATTGTAACGTTAGGAAGCCAACTTGAGAACCTGAAGCAACTTGAGTGATGGATGGGAAGTATCTGAGAGCTGGCAGCACTTGCTTAGCTGCTACCTTTTGCTCTTTGGCAAAGAATCACCAGTATCTCTTGTTGCTGTCTTTGACCGTGACTGCCAGAGTTTGCCGGCTGGATCAGCAGGCAGCTTTCCTTATTCAGGGACTGAACCTGCCATCACTGTGGTGCTTGTGCTTGGCTTCACGGCTGTCCTTAGAAATACTTCCCTTAGGGAGAGATAGACCTTTCCATAGAGGATTTAATACCAGCAAAAAATACGAACTTCCACCTTAAAGTACTAACCAGAATGTCTTTTAAAGTAAACTTAAATTGACTAGCCCCTTGCTATGCCTGTATGTGAAATGATTTGGGAATATGATTTTTAAAAATAATCATGCGTTTTTTTCTTTGACTTTTAAGTCTGTGCAATTGTTTTCCCTTTTCCCCTTTTTGCAGTTGGATCAGTTGGTTGTGGATGCAGCAAAGGAGAAAAGAGAGATGGAGCAAAAACATTCCACCATTCAACAAAAGGTACCTGAGGGAGAAGCTCAAAGGAGGCTAACCCTCTTTGAGGAAATCGTTTGAGGATTGGTTTCAGCAAGGCACCGTTGTGTTGAAACAAATCCTTTATTTGTTGCTTTAGTAATTAAATTGTGCAGCTAAATTCCTCCTCTTTTTGTGAAAAGTGCGATATTTTTCAGATGTTAAGGTATGCATTTTATTATTCTTTTGTATCAAATATATCTGAAAGCCATGCTCTTGAACCAGTAAAACATCAGCCTCTTAGGGCACTAAGTTAAAAGTGACCCTTAGTGAAAATTTAAAAACACTATTCCTAGTTTTAGCTAAGATACCATCAACCCTTGTAAAAAAGGATGTCTGTATGCTCATGCATGCGAGTACTTTGGGGTCCGTGTGTGAGTTTGCTATTACTGGCTTTATAGTTGCTGTCACTCTAAGGCACCCTGCCTGCCACGTGGTGCTGAAACTTCACTGGCATTTCATAATTTGCCTAAGCCTAGGTAAGCTAATACTTGAAAAATATGTTTTAAAAAATGAGCACTTAAATTTTAAACCAGTTTTTATTTTTGCACACTAGAAGATTTGAGGATGATAGACCCAAAACTCAACCTAATAATTTTGTGTATGGTCAGTGATTTTTTTATGTAGTAATCTGAGAATAAGAGCTTTGTAATAACACAGGCAAATGTAATAACACAAGTATTGACAAGATGCCTTCTGGCATTGCTTTAAGAAATTCTTCTCTCGTGGTATTGAGCAATCAAGTCAAGTATTTTTATGGCTTTTTTTAGAATTTAAAATTCCAGTAAACTAGATCTGATACAGAAGATATGTCAGTGACAGTAATGAAAGGGAAGCTGGTAATAGAAGTAAGGAGACTTTTTTTCATGTTGGATTATTAGTACTCAAGGAGAAAAAGTACTAAAAAAGGGTAATTTTCTATCAGATCATCTTTAGTTACTTCTGAGTTACAGTCCTGTGAGACTAACTCCATGTTTTGTTTTGTTGAAGTAAAGTTAGATTCACTTTGTTTGCTTAACTTGTCTAATGACATGGCCATTGAAAGACTGTTAAAAATTTGAGGCCGGTCATTTCTAATTAAAATGAAAGACCATGATATTTGTAGGAATAGGTGAATATTTGCTTATTGAATTTTAAAATGAATATTATACATCTTTTAACTTTTTTTTTCTATTCTGTAACATGTGAAGGATTGATTTTAGGTTCAGTGGGATACTCAAAGTCCGAAACATATATAGATTATTAAATCTAAGAATAACTTCTCTGATTTTAAATAGTACTCACTTAAATGTTTTCCTTCTAAAGAAAGTAATGTTATTTTTGTGCATTCTGAATACTTAACCTTTTTTCTGCCCTTGAATGCTGGCACAGGCTGCATTACAGGTAAAAACAAAAATCCAGTCATCTAAAAATTAAGGGAAGATGGCTAATGTAGTTATTTGAGTTTTTCAAGAATTACTGATTAATTAAGAAACACTGACATTATGAATATCTTTGTGCATACCTTTTGGATATGTACCCACATTTCTGACTGCTGGGTCACAAGGGTTTAGAAATGTTCAGCATTAGTAGATAACATTAAATTGTTTACAGAGTGTTAGACCATTCTTGGCAGCATTGTGCAAGAATTCCTGTTGCTCCACCTCATCCCAATGTATTGTGAGAGTTTTTAATTTTTGCCAGTGTGGTAGGTGTATATTGATATTTCATTGTGGTTTTAATTGACACTTCTTTAATGACACTGCTTCCTATGTGTATTTAATCTTTAATTGGGTTTTTGTGTATGGTGTGAGTTAGAGCTCCAGTTTCCTTTTTTTTTTTTCACATTGGTAGCCAGTTGATCCATAACCAATTATTAGAAGTCTATTCTTTCCCCAGTTATCCGCGGTGTCTCCTCTGTTCTACGTGACATTTTTGTACATGTGAGTTCTGTTTCAAGCTCTCTATTCTGCTTCATTGGTCTTTAGGTCCAGTTGTGCCAATACTATGCTGTCTTAGTTATCACAGATTTATAGTAAATTTTGATAACTGATAAAGTGAAGAGTTTTCTTCCTTAAAAGTGGTTTGCCCAGTATTGGCTCTTTGAATCTCTGTGTAAGTTTTAGGAGCAGCTTTTCAGGTCCCATAAAAGTAGCTTTTGAGATTTTTATTGAGGTTGCATTGGATTTATGAATCAATTTGGGAGACAATTGATATCATTTTTGCTTTCTTGCTGATTAGGAACCTCAACATAATCTTGAAAGGAAGTGGTAACAATGGGCCTTGTCTTGTTTGCAATTTTAAAGGGAAAGCTTCTATTAGATTCCTGTCCAATCTTGGTTTTGCCTACTATTCCCTGGGCCCCACACCAGAGCTCAAGTTTCCCTGATGAGGCCAATGTCCTGAAGGTGAACTCTGGCTTCAGTGCTCTGCTGACCTCTTAGGCTTCCCATTTCCACTAAATCTATTGCTTTTGAGTATTCCTTTCTAGGAGCCCTGGTGGTGCAGTGGTTAAGCATTTGGCTGATAACCAAAAGGTCAGCAATTTGAATCTACCAGCTGCTCCTTAGAACTCTTATGGGGCAGTTCTACTCTGTCATATAGGTTTACTTGACGGAATTGACTTGATGGCAGTGAGTTTGGTTTTGGTTTATTCCTTCCTAACTTCTCAGCTCATGAATTCATTTAAAGAGATTTCAATACTATATTAGTTGCTTTCATTATAAAATCATATAATCTGTCACTATCTCTAAGTATTATAAAATATTAATTGATATTAATATTAATTAAATTGAAGACAGTTCATCTCAAGAAGTGTATCTGAAAATTAGAAAATACTTGTGTTGCACTTTCAAAGAAGTCTTATGTTTCAGTAGCGTCAAGGTTATTAAAAAAACTGCTGATTCTACAAATGAAACCTTTATAATGTTGCCAAACTCAGTTGTATCTATTGGCGACTTAATCCTGTCTACATAATTAAGTAAATTATAACTTCAAATAAATTTCAGATGAAGGAGTTAAGTTTTCCTGATTTTTTCTTTTCTCAGAGAAAAAATAAGAAATGTAGCTATTTGTTTACAGATTCTACTTTATTTGATTATTTTGAATTAGCATATGTTTTTTATGGTTAAATTTTGAAAGATGTCAGGGAAGGTTTTTTCAGTTCTGAATTCAGACTGTTTCCTTTTCCCGTCTTAACGGATTCTTGGATTCAGAGGTGACCCTCACTCCACCTCTCCTCGGAGGTGACCCTCACTCCACCCCTCCTCGGAGGTGACCCTCACTCCACCTCGCCTCGGAGGTAACCCTTATCCCACCTCCCCTCTGGTACCAGACCCTCACATCCCAGCATTCTCAGCAGGTGGCAACCCAGCCAGCCTCTGCTAAAATGTTTCTTGTGACCAGATGTTCACTGTTGCCCAATAGGATAGCATCCTGATTTTGATCATTGTTAAAAAAAATCATTGTTACAGAAGTAATTTTGGAAGTCCTTGGACTGATTTTTAGGGTTTTTTTATTTGGAGGTAGCACCAACCTTGCGGTTTTGTTCTAATTACTTTGGAAGTTAATCAGAAAATAATTTAAATATAGGATTTCTGATTTCCAAACTTCATGAATCTTTGGAGGAGAATCGAAAGTTTGAATTGCGCTCAAGCGCGTGGGCAGTTAGAGGAAGACTGTGAATGAGTGTGAGCCCTCATAAACAGATGATCTCAACATGCGCACCTCAAACTGTGGACTAGGGTTCTCCTCTGCCAAACTGTATTTTGTTATAGGGAAAAAACACTGTGGAGCCTTCATCCTATTTATGAACTCTGTTCCCTTCCAGACAGTGGAGTTATTAGTCCTACCAGATTAAAAAATTACTGTGGTAGTTCTACTCTGTCCTATACGGTCGCTATGAGTTGGTAGTAATGAATTTAGAAAATAGTGGTAGATTTTAGTAATCCCACTTAAATGTACTTACATGCCGTTTTGGAGACCTGGTGGTGTAGTGGTTAAGAGCTCAGCTGCTAACTAAAAGGTCGGCAGTTCGAATCCACCAGCTGCTCCTTGAAAACCTTACGGGGCAGTTCTGCTCTGTTCTGTAGAGTTGCTATGAGTTGAAACTGACTTGAAGGCAGTGGGTTTGGTTTTGATTTTATATGCCCTTTTGGAAGTCCCTGGGTGGTGCAGATGGTTAATGTACTTGGCTGCTAACAGAAAGGCTGGCAGTTTGTGTTCACCCAGAGGCACCTCAGAAGAAAATCCTGGCAATCCACTTTCGAAAAACCAACCGTTGAAACCTTGCGGAACACAGGACTGCTCTTACGTGGGGTTTCCTTGAGTCAGAACTGACTCCACAGCAACTTGTAATTTTTTTTAATGCCATTTTAAAATGAAAATATCTATAAACGTAACATGCTTTATAATATTTAGTGGTTCCTTTTGTCTATTTGTATGTATATTCCTTTGTGGTTTTAATCCGAGTGTATATAAAATTATTATTTTTTATAGTGTATTCTATATAATCTTTAATGTTTTTACATCATCGTCATGAGAATTGCTTAGTCCATTGAATTTAAAACACTTTAATATGTTGAAGAATTCTTCTACTATTGAACATTTAGGCCTCTGCCCTTTCTTATGAATATGTTGTGATAACTATCTTACTGCAAAGATTTTCTTCCTTTTGAACTATTTCCCTAGGATATGTATGTTGGTGAGTCACATCAAACGAATATTTTTGTGTTATTTTGTCTAGGATTTCTCCAGTGATGATTCTAAGTTAGAATATAATGTAGACGCTGCGAATGGCATTGTGATGGAAGGGTATCTGTTCAAACGAGCCAGCAATGCCTTCAAAACTTGGAACAGGTAATATATTTTATGACCTGGCCTTGATCTTTCTATGTTTGTGATTTTCTGACTTTCCATAGGATATGGCAACTCTTTCCTTCGTAATCCCCTGAATTCTCAGTTGACAGTACTTTGGGGAACCCAGTCCGCTGAAGATGCCTGTCTAGGAAAAGGAGCCCTTAGAAACGGGTGAAAAAGGACAACACTAATTCTAAATTCTAAAATTTGAGCAAGGTTTAAATGAGGAAGCCAGTAAGAATTTTTATAATGCTTGGTCATATATGACTAAGTCATTATAATAAATAAATTTATGCGACCTTCCTCCCATATTTGTTATAAAATAGACTTAATTGCATGTTATGTATTGAATATAATGGATCAGTAGGACAAGTGAGCTTTTTTTCTTTCTTTTGGTTTCTCCCCTATCTGATGTTTATGCATTCTTTTACATGGTGTCTGAATCTTTAAGCAAGGCGATCCTGATCTTTTCAGCCTTGCAGTAACTTCAGTTAATCAGGATGTTTAGGAAATGGCAATTTTTTAGTGTGTGAAGTGCATGGCTGCTAGGTACTCATTTATTCTAAGCTTGATGACAACCAAGAACTTTGCATTCTTTTTACTAAAATGGTTTTTAAAAAATATATAAATCCAGTGAACGTTTATTGAAAGAATGCCTTAAATGTTTTGTTGTATTTCCCTGTATGTTTTAAACATACCACAGTGAAGTAATTTCAGACGTTAAGGCATCGAAAAGAAGGTTGGGTTATCTCGGAATCATCCTTCTGAATATCAGTGATTAACCTTTTTGTTCAGGGATGCCTCTCTTTTTGGGGGGGGGGGGAAATGGTCAGAACAATTGTAGTAACTGAATTTAGTATTTGGGTTCTGATTAATTGATTTAATATTATATATTGGTTGGAATGTTTGGATTTCATTTGTTAAACAGGATGTGAATTCACATAATGATAGGGAAGGTGTCACTTTAAAAATGGACGTTAACAAAATAAATAGAATTTTCTTGTTGAGTTTAATTTAGTATACCTTCTTGTTAATTTAAATGGAAGTGTTCCTGCTTTATTGACGTGGTTTCCTAGTGCGCTTATTTAAATTTCTTGGCCATAAGAAAAAAAAAAAATTCACTGACATTTGTAAATGTCGGTGATTATTGATCATTTTCCTAGCATTTGATATTTTAGTGGTACATGATTTTTCATATTTGAAATGATTTTTCACTACCCTAGAGTGGATATGGAAAGCCTGGTGGTATAGTGGTTAAGTGCTACGGCTTCTAACCAAAAGATAGGCAGTTCAGACCCACCAGGCGCTCCTTGGAAACTCTATGGGGCAGTTCTACTCTGTCCTGTAGGGTTGCTGTGAGTTAGGATCAAATGGACAGCAATGGGTTTGGTTTTTTGTTTTTTTTTAGAGTGGATATAAACTGGAAAGAGTAATCATTATATTTTATATCAAGCTTTTTTGAGTTATGTAGAACTTTTTTTTATATATATCACGTGACTGCATGAGGACCTACTAATATGGTCTGGTTGGTAAAATAGACATTGTTTTTATGTGAAAATGAGAAATGAAGACAGTAATTTTAAGCCTCCCGTGGCAGATTTCCCTAGTCAGAGTAGGAAAGTAAAAGAGAGTATGATTGGGCAAAAAGTGTGATTGGTGAATCTTTATAGTAAATAAAGGTTACCCAACCCGTATGTTACATGATCTTAGAATTGAATTAACCTCAGATTTCAAAGCAACATACTTAAAGTTTAACACAGTGAAAATACAGTGAATCCGTAGAAACTGTACCACTGTGTTGAGAAGCAATGAAGTGAGCTTCCACGGACTACTCCTGTGAGAAGTGACCTCAGGCATCAGGCTGAAGCTCAGCGAGCGTTAGTGGAGAATTCTGTTGCCATTGAGGGCAGGAGAGGAAAATTAATTCTGATTTAAGCATACACCTATTTTTATTATTTGTTTTATGAATTCTTGCCATAGATATTAATATGCAACTAAAGTCAAGCTGTGGTAGCACGGTGGTTAAGAGCTCAGCTGCTAACCAAAAGGTTGGCGGTTCGGATCTACCAGCCCTTCCTCAGAAACCCTGTGGGTCAGTTCTGCCCTGTCCTGTAGGGTCACTATGACTTGGGATGGACTTGATGGCAATGGATTTAGGTTTTTTTGGTTTAAAGTCAAGTAAGGAATAACTTAAGTTCTCAACGTGTAGACATGCTAC
The DNA here is from genome assembly GCF_024166365.1 of Elephas maximus indicus. Taxonomy (NCBI): domain Eukaryota; kingdom Metazoa; phylum Chordata; class Mammalia; order Proboscidea; family Elephantidae; genus Elephas; species Elephas maximus. The sequence continues at coordinate 19,448,894 of NC_064819.1, forward strand.
TATTTTCAAAGTGAAAAAGGCACGAGACTGGTTTTAAAGGCAATGCCATCTATATGTAGTGGAGTGGCAGTTATTGATTAGAATCATAGATGATTAAAATAAGAAAGGGCCTTAACACCATTCTAGTTCAGCATCCTAATTTTGAATAAAGAAATGGAGGTACAGAGAGATTACATTGCTTATTCGGGGTCACAGCTGGGGTTTATGACAATAAAAAAAAATTGGGGCACAAAACCTGAAACTCCCAAGCCTTACACAGTGGCCTTTTGACATTTTAATACTGTTATGATGTTCCAAATAATTTGTATTTTGATAAAAAGTTCGGCAACTTCATTTAAAAAAAAAAAAATTTCACTATTAAAAAAAAAACTTTCATTTGCATTATTAGGAAGAAAAGCATGGATAGCAAATAAATTTCATTTTCGTATGCCTTTAAAGAAGGCTTTGATTAAAACACCTAGTGAAAAGTGGACTTATAAAAAATATAGCATATAAATGTTATCTGAAACTTTCTTCAAAAAGCAGAAGTCAAAACCCTGCAACTTAAGTTTTAAAATTTTTTAGGTTTTAGTATAGAAACTGTGGCGTCACCAGGGGTCAGAATCGACTTGACAGCAACTTTTTTTTTTTTTTTAAATGAAAGGGAAAAGAAAAGAGTTATCTATAAAATGTTATTTAGAATTTTCCTCTGCGTTTCAATTCTTAAAATGTACAATATATATAATTTCTTACATGAGGCTTATCAAAAACCTCATTTCAGGAAACACTTGTAAATAGTTTCTCTTTACCCACGTATGAATTTTGAGTCTGCCCTACTTCTCTAATTAGTTCTCTGTCCAGCTTGATTTAACGTATTCTGCTGGCCTCTGGGTGAAGGACTGGGGATTTGTCATGGTATTTGTGTCTTAACTTTAGAAATTCGGGAATCCAGCTACCCAAATACAGAGATTTTTCTGTTTAATGATTTTTTTTCATTGTTTTTGGATTTGTTTTAGGGAACATTTTGTTGTTGTAGACACTATACGGTACCAGCCATTTAATGACAGATTTGCTTTATCTATAGTTTTATGGAATTATGCCATATAATATTTTCAAAAGCAACTTTTAAAAAATACCCCCTTCCTGAATGCCGTCTTGGGCGTTGGAAGTGTTCTAAGTCTCACTTTGGCTGACCGATCCGTGATTATCCACATATGGGAAAGTTCATCAAGTTTTACACTGAAGACTGGTGTCTTAACTTTCCTGATGTGAATTTTATACTTCAATAAAATGGAAAATATGACAAAAAAAAAAAAAGAAAATCTTTCTGAGGAAAATATGAATGTGACTAGGAATTGCTAGAAAGTTTTAAAATCTCACCTGCATACTTCATAAATTATATTTTGAAAGCATCATTCTTTAATCTGAATTTTAACTGGATATGTCATATTTTATGTGACGTGACTGGAATAGCATAAGGAGTGAAACATTTTCTGTCTTGTGTGGGCGGTTGAGTTTATTTCTGATTGGTTTCAGATTTCTAGTTTGTGGTGTCTCTTAAGGTTTTATATATATGTTTTTTGGAAGACACATGAGGTCTATCAAAATAATCATTCCTTATCAGGTCATCTTCTTGCTGTGGCAGCTTCTCTTCAGCTCAGACCAGTGCTAGATGGATTATTAGAACCTGTGTTTCTATTTTGCTTTTCATAATAAGTTCAGAAAAGATGAAAAATCAGGGAAAAAACAAGTGAATATTAACATAATTTATTTGGTAAAAAGCTGGTAAAACTAACAAAGAAGCTGAATCATTATCCAGTCTGTGCTGAACGAGAAAATATTAGCTAAAAACAGAAAATGTATTACAGGTATTTTTTAAAGCAAGGTAGTTGTACATGCTGCTAGTATGGATAGAAATGTTTGATATTTTATTTGCTTTTCATTTTAAAATAAGTGTATATATGGATTAAGGATGAACCATAGCTATGTGTGGCCTTAGAGTTTCTCTGCTATCATTTGGTAAAAAAGGGTGGGGTGATAGGTTTATTTGGCCAGTACTATTTCATGATTTTTGAAATTCTTAATTAGTGATCCCTCTTTCCTTATAAAAAGTTTTTATTTGTCTCAGGTTTATATAGATGTACGTGCAGTGATTATTTCCCTTAATTTTTTAGGAGCAGCTTATTAAGATGAGGAGAGATACTAGCTATGTTCTATAGCTATGACCATAGAGGCAGAAAATAATAGCGGAGGTCTGCCCAAGCATGCAAAGCCCCACCGTAATGTTCCATGGTGTAATTCTTGAAGAATATTTGTGAAAAATCAGCGTTTGAGATTCCTGAGTCGAAATTTATTGCATAAATGCATATATGTATAATATGTAAATAAAATTCAACAAGTAGTTTTGACTATTAGATTATGAGCTTAAGCTTGTTCCTTTTAATTCTTGCTTTTATTTTTATATCATGCTAGTCCTTTGCTTATTTTGCACATTTGCGTTTTCATTCTTTTACCACCTTTCCCTTATGTTTTAATCCTGCCCCATTTTTTTACATGACAGGAAAAAGCCCGATCATATCAGGTACCAAATGGCTTCCTTCCCCTCACCACCCCCCCCACCCTACTCCAGTTTTCTCTTTGGCACGAGAAAGCTCATAATTAATCTGCATTTCAGTTGGATTACTTGCAATGGATAGAAAGTCTCTTTGGAGTTTAAATTGGGAAGAAAATGTCAATATTTTATTTGAGGACTGCCATTATACCCTTTTTAATTGCCCGTCACCTCAGTTGTTTAAATCTAGAAAAGAACGTATGATATGTTCATAGTTATCCAGAGAAGATATGAATATTTTTGTATCTTTTTTAAAAGGAAATAAGCTAGGAAATGTAAAAAAAAAAAAAAGTAAACGATAACTAGTCTCTGTAGTAATAAACATATTAGTTATGTTCAGAAGAAACATCAGTTCCTAGATTTTCTTTGTTTTACCATTTTTTTCCCCCTGCGAAAAATTAAATTGAATTCGAAATAAAGGAAGATAAGATTTTAAGCTTTTAGTTTTGTTAAACGTTCACTTATTCAGCACTGCTCTGAATATGTGCACAAAACCCTCATCTGTATAGTTCATGATAAACCTTGTACAGATTTGAATTTTCACTTATACCTTGATTCTTTACTTTAACTGCAGCTCTGGGATTAGTGTTCAAACAGGATAAAAGATAGTTTTTTAATACATGTTTATATAAATATTCCCTCCCCACCCCCCAAGTTTTGTCATCAGGAAGCTCTTATTGGTATGTAAAAACCAGTATTTTTTTTTAATAATAAGTAAAGTATACCCAATTTTAGCCTGAAGTCTTCATTCTATCAAGTTATTTCAATTTGGGATAGATATGAAATGTTCCTTATTTTTTTTACTGAAGCAAGAAATTTTCCTTTCTAGAAAGCTGTGTTTTATTTTGGCTTTGTGGTCAGTTTATTAATCTTGTAAGATAGACTACGATTGTCATCCCAATGCTTTCCTTGGATCGAATTACTTTTCCTGGTACCTTCAAATTCCAGGTACCAGTACATTTTCTCTTTCCCGTAGACTATGAACTATTTATGAGTCTCATTTTTCTTTTTATTAGAACTGTTAATACCTAGCATTGTTTTTTAGGAACAATTAAAGATTATGTTCCATTTTACTTAACTGCTTGATTAAAGTCTCAATCATAGTTAAATGAATACAGCTAGCTCTTTTTTTTTTTTTAAATGGCAGTGGAGGGGAGATAATGTCATAAGACACACAGAGCATAGTACTTCAAAATTCTTTTCTACCTAGGATATTATATGACTTTTTTCTCTTAGGAGACATTGTCAAATAAATATAAATTTATATTGAAATTAATTTATCTTTCCTGAGTATGGCACCCTGGTGGCACAGTGGTTAAGAGCTCAGCTGTTAACCAAAAGGTCGACAGTTCAAATCCACCAGCTGCTCCTGGGAAACCCTATGGGGTAGTTCTGCTCTCCCATAGGGTCACTATGAGTTGGAATCGACTCAGCAACAACGGGTCATGGATTTTCCTGAGTGTAAAAAAGTGATGATGTGAGAAAGTCACCCAGAAGCAGATAGATGGCAGGAGAAGGGTGTTTCAGAAATACAGGTAATCTGCAAAGTTAGTAATTAGAGAGAAAGGTCTTTGACAAAGAACATGTCTATCTAGTATTTTATTATTACTTGTAGTAGATGCTGGCTAAGATGCAGCAGGTCAAAAGAAATTCCTTTTCTGAAGACCTCAGAAGCATGAAAAGTTTACATGATTACATAGGTGCTTCTCCACTGTGCATTAAAAAAAACTTGAAAATTTTCATCAAATTATATGATTATTATAATTTGATAAAATACTTATGAATTTTTATGTAGTTCACCCTAGTTCAAATGATTGTAAAAAACCCACTTTAATCATTATCAGAGATTTTGTCCATTGCATGTCATCCCACGTGGCAGGGCTGCACCATTTTGTTTGTTTGTAGGTATTTCCTTTAACATGTCTAACCAACTATGTGTCCCAAAGCAAAACACCCAGAAGTTCTTCCTTTTCTAGCCTGCGTCTTGATGGTTTGCACTTAGAGACACTCCACCTGGCTTTGTCCAGGTGCTTATTTAACAAATCTTTATTTTAATGGTAAAGGTGATACTTTTTTAAGTGACAGCAAAAACTAATAGTCTGTCTAGAAAATGATTTAAAAATGAAAAAGCACCTCCTAGTTATTGTCTCAGCTTTGGAGAGTTAACTTCATTTTTTAAAATAGAAATTCTGAGTCTGTAAATATGTATTTCTAGTGCTTTATATCAGTATCAATGAAAAGGTAGAATCTCTATCTGCTAATAGATTAATAACTAATGTTTACCATAGAAATCATCTCACATGAAACTAATTTTAAAATAATGACCCAATTATCATTTTACCTTTCATGCTTGGTGAGAATTTTTGCTTTTATGAATGGCTTTTGGCTGTGGATTTTTTAAAAGTCTTTAGGTCCGTTTACTGTTTTTTTTTTTAAACAAATCAGAATTAGTAAATATGCCATCCATAGCTTAGCTTTTCTTCTAAAGAAGATTTTAAGTAAATTGTCTAATAATTTATAATAATCAACGGAAGAGTATAAATAGTTGGGTGAACCATCTGTAGTGATAACTTTGATTATTCTGCCTAGAAGTATTTTATGTGAAAGTAAGGCCAAGTTAATTGGTGATTATCTTCTCTTTGATTTCTGTTCTAAAAGGATTATTTAGTTTCCTTTTTTGTTTAACAAATAAGTACATGATGACTTACCTGAAGAAAGGATGAAAGTAGCACACCACTTTTTTCATATGTTTTACTGTGTGTAAATGGATATTTTTATTAATGATATAAATTGATTTCTCCTTTATAATAAAAGCAATTATTTCAAGGGAAAGATTTCAGTTATTTTCGAGGAACCTCAAAACACTATAGATTTTTGCTTTAAAACTGTTATTACTTGGTGATAGCCTAAAGGGTAACAAATTTTATTAGGAAATAAATTTATGCCATTAAACAAATAAAAATATAGGAATTTATTTTCTTAATCTGGTTTAAAATGCTTGCTCTTTACCTCCACTACATCTCTTATATTGACATCGATTTATATAAAGGAAAGCAAAACAATGCACTTGTCAAATGTAGTTAACCACAAACTGATATCCAGTACTTTCCCAAATACTTCATTTTTAGCAGCAACTGAAATTATGTTTATGAGAACTTAATCTATTTTATATTTGTTTAGACGCTGGTTTTCAATACAGAACAATCAATTGGTTTACCAGAAAAAGTTTAAGGTAGGTGTTTTGTTAAGTAATCCAGTGAAAACCCTAGTGAGCCCCAAATTTCATTTCTTTACCAGTTTGCCCTGTAAGATACAAGTTCACAAATACTCATTTGTGCAAAAGCAGTGCTTATGTTTGGCCACAGGTAAGTGAACTCTAGAGTGAAAAGTGAGGAACCCTGGTGGCACAGTGGTTAAGTGCTTGGCTGCTAACTGGATGGTCAGTGGTACGAACCCACCAGCAGCTCTATGGGAGAAAAGACTTGGTGATCTGCTCCTGTAAAGATTACAGCCTAGGAAATCCTGTAGGGCAGTTCTACTGTGTCATAGAGGGTCATTTTGAGTTGGAATTAATGCAACAAAAACAAGAGTAAAAAGGATCAACATTTGATCCTTAGCAGCAGAGTGAATTATGAATTCCTAGTTTTGAATGGATTTTTCTGTGTCCCAGAATTATTACTTCTGTTTCTTTATATGTTTTTCTGTCTAACTGTGTGATAGAAGTAACGCTGACATTTCATAGTGCTACTTGAGGCTGAAGGGGAATAAGCCTTTTAAGAAGTATCATGTTAGGGTCAAAGTTGATACTATGGGAAAGTTAAAACTGATGTTAAATTATAAATGTAAGTAATTTAAATAGAAACGTCTAAATTTGTTAATGTTTTTACGTGTTTTGTTTTTCCCAACCTTATTTTAAGAGTAGTTTCTTAGCACTGCTGTAACAAAAATACCAGAAGTGGGTGGTTTTTAAAGAACAGAAATTTATTTTCTCACAGTTTAGGAAGGTAGAAGTCCGAATTCAGGGCACTTGCTCTAGGCGAAGCCTCCCTCTTTGGGGGAAGATCGTTTTCAGTTTGTGTAGGCCCAGCACTCGTTGGTAGTCTCCATATGGCATAGATACTTTCTTGTTTGTGCTTATTTGCTTCTGTGCCTAAGTTTCTCTTTTATGTCTCACAAGTGATTGGTTTAGGATGCACCCTACATTGATAGGGCCGCATTAAGATAACAAAGAAAACCCTATTCCCAAATGGGGTAACAGCCACAGGTATAGGGGTTAGGATTTGCAACACACATTTTTTGGGGACACAATTCAGTCCATAACAAAGAGTAAGAAAGTTTTATTCATTAGAAAAGCACATGATGTGAAAGTGTTAAAAGTAATTAGGAAAAAAAATAGTTCTTTGATGACTTGATTTTCACCTAGTTAGCCATTATGAATGATCTATTCAGCTGTAATTTTCAAATATTCACTTGTGAGATGACACAATATGAAATTTTACTTGCTAGGTTCTACTGAGGCAGCCTTCTTCCTCCTGAGTCCTTAGTGTAACTAATTATTTCATGGTTTCTTCTACTCTGATAAACTTGATTTTGAATTTATATTTTTATTAAGTAGTAGAACATGATAAAAGCATTCTCATTTTCTTAAGTATTTCCAGGAGGGTATATAGCCTCATTTTTCCTAAGAGTAATTTAAAATTGATTTGTTAAAGGCTCCTTTTTGGGAGGAAAGTAGTTCTTATTATGTGTGCGTGAGGATTAACAGTAATGGATAGGAAGGTAAGTGGAAGGATGTTAACAGGAAGCTAATATTCATTGAGCATCTACTAAGTAGCAAGTGTTGGGCTAAGCTCTTAACATGAACTATTTAATCCTTATGCAACAATTTCATGAGGCAAATACAATTACTCACAGGATAGAATTACCTTTATTGGTCACATCTGTGGTTGCAGACCTTTATCTGTAATCAAATATAGAATATAAACATTTGAAAGTAGACCATTTCTTCCAAGTAATGTTTTTAAAGGTGTAATTGTTGGTAGTAGTATTTAAAACCTAAGTTGGTAAGTCTGGGAATTTTGTTTCCTTTTTGTAGGATAACCCCACAGTGGTAGTTGAAGATCTCAGGCTCTGCACAGTGAAACATTGTGAAGACATAGAACGAAGATTTTGCTTTGAGGTGGTCTCTCCAACAAAGTGAGTGGCTTTAAAGAATGTGAGAGTTGTTATGTTTCTATAGATTATCCGGGAGAACTCCCCAGAGCAGAGAAAGGTGTGCCTTTGACTCATGATTATCAGAGCTAAAGAAGATAAAAGTGTTTTTAAAATCAATTTTAATAGTTAATTATTAAAGATATTACAGTCATATACTTATGTAACTTCTGCCTTATATACCATATTCTTTAAAATTCAGTAGAGATTACTGATAATGCCGATATGAAAACTTTTTTAGCTGTCCCAATAATGAACTGAAATCATACGTCAGTTTCCTTGAGAACTATAATTTCATGTTTTAAAAAGCTACCCAATAGAAAAAATTAGGGTTATGTTTATCTGGTGAATTTAAGAATTTATTTTTAATTTAATGCACGGGAATGGACGACTGGTTTTCATTAGATAATTTGTCTTAATGGTACCTTAATTTCTTCATGAGCATATTTTGCCCTAAAGATAGATGAAATAAAACCTGTTTTCAACAGAAATTATTATTTTTTTTAATTAGAAAAATATTAAATAACAAAGAAGACAAATTTAAAGCTTTTTTTTTTTTTTATTGGTTATTTTAATGTCTGAGAAAACAATACGTTATTTCTTTTTAGAAGTTGTATGCTCCAGGCAGATTCTGAAAAGCTACGCCAGGCGTGGATTAAGGCTGTTCAGACCAGTATTGCCACTGCTTATCGAGATAAGAGCGATGAATCAGAGGTGAGTAAACAGCACTGCAGTACCAAATAGTATGTTGCCGGTATTAGTTTTGAAAGTCTGGGTTCATTCTCTTGATTTTTACCTGTAATCTTAATATCTGAATATGTGTTCCAGATTGGTGTGAGCCATTCTGATGTTAGCGTTTTCCCCAACAGTAGTTTATATTTTAGTTAATAACAAAATAATTTGTTTTACTTCCTTTTTTTTTTATTGTGCTTTAAGTGAAAGTTTACAATTCAAGTCAGTTTCTCATACAAAAACTGATTCGCACATTGTTCTATGACCCTAGTTGCTCTCCCTACAATGTGACAGCACACTCCTCTCCACCCTGTATTTCCTGTGTCCATTCAGCCAGCTCCTGTCCCCCTCTGCCTTCTCATCTCACCTTGAGACAGAAGCTGCCTATATAGTCTCATGTGTCTACTTAAGCCAAGAAGCTCACTCCTCACCAGTATCGTTTTATGTCTTATAGTCCAGCCTAATCTTTGCCTGAGGAGTTGGCTTCAGGAATGCTTTTAGTTCTGGGCTAACAGAGAGTCCAGGGGAATGACCTCTGGGTTCCCTCCAGTCTGAGTCAGAACATTAAGCCTGGTCTTTTTACTAGAATTTGAGGTCTCCTTCCCACTTTTCTCGTACTCCATCAGGGATTCTGTGTTGTGTTTCCTGTCAGGGCAGTCATTGATGGTAGCCAGGCACCATCTAGTTCTTCCAGTCTCAGGCTGATGGAGTTTATGTGGTCCTTTCTTTCTTTTGGGCTCTTATTTTCCTTGTGTCTTTGGTATTCTTCATTCTCCTTTGCTCCAGGTGGACTGAGACCAATTGATGCATCTTAGATGGCTGCTTGCTAGCTTTTAAGACCCGAGACGTCACTCACCGAAGTGGGATGCAGAACATTTTCTTAATACACTTTGTTATGCCAGTTGACCTAGATGTCCTCTGAAACCATGGTCCCCAGACCCCCTCCCCTGCTACTCTGTCCCTCAGAGTGTTTGTATTCAGGAAACTTCTTAGCTTTTGGGTTAGTCCAGTTGTGCTGACTTCCCCTGTATTGTGTGTTGTCCTTCCCTTCGCCTAAAATAATGAATGTTAAGGATGTGAAATAATGAAATAACGAACGTGGAAAGTATTTAAAATTAAAACTGAGTAAAAAGCAAAAAAGGAGAGAGCAACATTGCTTCTTAGCTGAAGACTCCCTGGAGAAGATAAACTTGATATGGAATCTTTGGGTCATGTCTAGCTTCAGCTTCCTAAAGAGTTTACAGACTCTTTGGGGCAAGATCATGAGTAAGACTTGATAATGGAACACACCACTCTTGAAGCATCTGATGTGACCGTGGAATGGACCTAGTGATAAATAGCTGTCAGGCATGTGGTTGGCAGAATGGGTTGCTCTATATGTTGTGTCCCGAAGCCTATCTTGGCCAGCTTTCAGCTCCCAGCAGTAGATCAAATCAGAATCGTTTCCAGTAGGAGATAAGAGTACTCAACTGATCAAGCGGCAAGGCATAGAGAGGAGTGTAGAAATTTCATCAGTGGCCAAGTTCACCTGGACATTGTTGGGTACATATGATGGGAACATTGGCAAAGGGCATCTTGTGAAGATAGCCATTAATATGTTGATCTCTTGAATCACACTCCCATCTGGACCACTTTTCCTCTAAGCTTGCTCTACAGCTGTTAGTTTGGGATTATCTATACAGTCATTCTGAGTATTCTCTTCTTTCCTGTAGTCCATATCTTCATCCTTCTTGATTTATCAAGAAGCACTTGAGTACTTTTGTTAGTAGCTACCTGAAAATGAGAATTTTGTGAGTCTTGTCTAAAAATGTTTCTATTCTGTCCTTGTATTTGTTTGGTAGTTTGGCTGGGTATAGAATTTTTAGGTTGGAAATAATTATTCTTAAGAAAGTTAAAAACCTTGTTTTTCTAGTTGCCAGTTCTGATTACTAATCTTTTCTAATTTCTTTTCAAAAGATCTCTTCTCCAATTTCTGTTTTTTTTTTTTTTTCTGGAATTTCGGAACTGTATTTTTTTTTTTTTCCTTTTTTGGTCTTTTTTGGTCTACTTTCTGCGAGATAGTCTTAGTTAATCTTCCATATCTTCTATTGACTTATTCAGTTCTCCTAGGATATATTTAATTTTTAAGACTTCCTTTTTGTTCTCTGAATGTTTATAAATATAAACCCATTCTTTTTTGCATGGATGCAATATTAGATCTATGGATCTTAACCTTGACTGCACAGTTAGATAACAGAGGGGGCTTTACAGAATCCTCACAGGTAGGTTGTATCCCAGAGCGATTGAATAGAGTTGGAACCCAGGCATTAATATTTTTAAAAACTTCCTGGGTGATATCCATGCACAGCCAAGATTGAGAACCACTGTGTTAGAGGGTTTCTTTGGCTATCTGGTAATCTGCTTGTGATTACAAATTAGGGACTAAAACCACCTTAGAAGCTCTGAGCACTTATTGCTTGTGAGCTTCAATGAATGCTGGACCATTTTTTGAGGACAACCAGAGTCAGGCTCTTTGGAGTCTTTTTGGCTGGTATGACTCTACAGAGAAGACTCTCCAATTTCTCACCTAGGGACTGGCTGAGAGCTAAATGCTGGCATTCAGTACAACATTCAGTATGTGTACAACTTAATCCCCTGCCTTCCACTGTTCAGGTGACCTACATTCAGAGATGTTTTGTTTTACTCATGAAAATAAACCTTTAGTCATGTATTTATGTGTAGAGAGAGCAGTCCTCAAATGACATGAAATTGAGATCTAGCTGCTTCTTAATTGTTCTTTATACTTTTATCCCTACTTCAGGCTTAACTGGTAGAAATCCTTGAGCCCTTTGAGTGTTGTGATATAAATTGGATAACTCTTGGGTTTTCTTAGATAGCCTTAGATATGGCTTAGAGATGATTTCTATTTTGGGTCTGCTTAGTCAGTTTTTTTTTTTTTAGTCAGTTACCATTCTTTCAGCTATTTTTCCAGCTCCCTAAATTTTGTTGCTCTTATTTTCTTTCTTGTTCTCTCTATTCTTGTGGTAGGTAAATGCATTTTTCTCTTGCTTTTTTAATTGTGGTAAAATACATAACACAAGATGTACTATTTTAATCATTTTTGAGTGAACTGTTCAGTGGCATTAAGTACATTCACAATGTTGTATAATCATCACTACTATCTATTTGCAGATATTTTTTATCATCCCAAACAAACTCTATACTGTTAAACAATAACTCCCCATTAGCTCCTTTTCCCAGCCCCTGGTACACTCTATTCTATTTTCTGTCTCTAAGAATTTGCCTATTCTAGATATATAAGTGGAATCATACTACATTTGTCCTTTGGCATCTGGCTTATTTCACTTAGCATAATGTCTTTAAGGTTCATCCATGTTGTAGCATATATCAGAACTTCATTCCTTTTTATGGATGAATAATATTCCATTTTATGTAAATGTAAATAGCACATTTTTTTTATCTGTTCCTCTGTTGATGAACACTTAGGTTATTTCCACCTTTTAGCTATTATAAACGATGCTGCTATGAATGTTGGTGTACAAGTAGCTATTTGAGTCCCTGCTTTTAATTCTTTTGGGTATATACCTGAGAGTGGAAATGCTGGGTCATAAGGTAATTCTATTTTTTTAATTTTTTGAGGATCCACCAAACTGTTTTCCACAGTGGTGGCGTCATTTGCCCACTAGCAACACACGAGGGTTCCAGTTTCTCCATATTCTCACCAATATTTATTTTCTGGTTTTTGTTTGTTTGACAGCCATCCTGGTAGGTGTGAAGTGATAATCTCATTGTGTGTGTGTGTCTTTTTCATGGTTCTCTGACTATGTATTTCCAGTGAAACATTTTCACATTGGTTCATACAGAAACAAGATTTCGTAGGTACATATTACAAAATAAATGTGACGTTAACTTATTCTACTGTATGTGATGTCACTTTGACACCGTAAGATCCACTTCCCCATCATCTATTCATCTAATGATTTTAACAATTGAATCTGTAATTTCATTAGGAATGAAAATAATTTCTAATTCTGGCATTCCTTCTATATTTATTGACTTGCGTTCTTATGTAAAATATAGCTTGTCCTCATCAACTGGGGCTATTTAGCTGCTGTAATAGAATGCTTAATCCTTTGTCTTTAAGTATATATTTGGTTGATTTATTAGCTCCCTCAAATGGGGACAAGTTTCTAACTTTTTTGGTATCAATATAGACGCATAGATTTTTATAAATACAATGAATCCCAATCAACTGACATAATTTACCTTTTTGATGATTATATTATCCCAACTTTGTCCATTAAGAGCTCTGGGTAATGCCTCTAAAAAATAACTCTCTAGTTTTAGTGGAGTTTTGAGAGGGAGCAAAATTAGATGTGTGTCCAGGTCATTTTTATGAAGAAGCCAGGTGGCATTTCAGAAAAATCCTGTGCTATACAAAATCATGCACAAAAAATAACAGGAATAAAGGGGGGCAGTGGTGGTTCAGCGATAGTATTCATGGCCTGCATACAGGAGACTCGGGTTCAGTTCCTGGCCAGTGCACCTGATGTGTGGCCACCAGCCATCTGACGGTGTTGGCTGACATGTTGCTATGATGCTGAACAGGTTTCAGTGGCGCTTCCAGACTAAGACAGACTAGGCAGAGAGGCCTGACAATCAGCTTCCAAAAATGAGCCAGTGAAAACTCTATGGAGCATAACAACCCAATCCACAACCGATTATGGATTGGCGTAAGACTGGGCAGCATTTCATTCTTTTGTGCACAGGGTCACCATGAGTCAGGGGCCATCTTGATGTCAGCTAACTACTGCTGTACTTACCTTGTGCAGCCCCACCTAGTGACTCTTGAATTGAGTTTTCAGGAAGGGCAAGAAAAGGCCAGATTATATTTCTAATGACTATATACTAAAGTACTGGTTAGTTAAGGCTGAAATGTCTTTTAGGATAAGACTTTTTATATATCGTATAGAACTGTGTCTTTGCATTTGGTCATTATCGCTACACACACACAAGTGCTTACTCAATGTTCTTTATTATTGATAAAGACTTTGCTTGTGTACTTAAAAAATTAACTTTTTATTTACCGGCCATCTTTAGAGTATCTCCTAGGTTACGTAATAGCCCGTGAGATTTTAACCGTTGTGTCTTCTGTTGATTGACTCTTTAATTATAATTATGTAATTGATCTATAGTATTTAGCTGTGCAAGACCATACCTTTTTCCAGTTACTCAAGTTCACTGCAGTAATTGAAGTGACTTGTTCACAGTTCATTGAACACTTTGGCAAAAACTTGGTGTAAAGAAATAATTTATTTTCTCCTTGAGTCTTCATAGTCTTGTGTTTACTTCATTCTGTCTCCATCCTGAACATCAAACTAGTGTTCCCCTTTCTCCGTGCCCTCATATCTTGTCCATATCTCCGTTGTATCCATTATTATATATAATTTTACATGTGTGCATGTTTCTCCCCACTAGACAAAAAGCCCATTGATGGCAGAAGGTTTATCTTAGACTCATGCTAAGTCTTTAATAACTTATTGACTGGGACCTTCTGTTGGGTACATGTAGCATGCAACATAGTATTAGAATCTTTTTTTTTTTTCCCCCTAAACAAGTAATTCTTAATTATTTTAGAAGCTGGATAAGAAATCATCTCCGTCTACAGGAAGCCTAGAGTCTGGAAGTGAGTCAAAAGAAAAATTATTGAAAGGAGAAAGCGCACTGCAGCGAGTCCAGTGTATCCCTGGCAATGCCAGCTGTTGTGATTGTGGTCTGGCAGACCCACGGTGGGCCAGCATCAACCTGGGCATCACCCTGTGCATTGAGTGCTCCGGGATTCACCGGTGGGTAGTCCTGCCCAGGGTGAGAGACTTCTTCTGGGCAAACACACATTATGAATTGTGTCCCATTGGTTTGAGGGCCTTCTCCACTTTGTTTATTGAACTGCCAGTTTCTCTTTTTGCACCTTTCATAAGGTGGATAAAGTTCTGGTTTGAAAAGTGCTTTTGAGGACTTTGCTACACCATTTGTTATTAACGAGAAGACCTATTCCTATTTGTATCTGTGTTGAGGGCCATCTTGGAGATGTCACAATGAAAGATAAGAAGAATTTGTATGAACATGCAAATAGAGCAGAGACGTGATGTTTTTCTTATACTAATGTGGTCTTCTTTTTTCCACCTAGGAGTCTTGGGGTTCATTTTTCAAAAGTACGATCTTTAACTTTAGATACCTGGGAACCTGAACTTTTAAAGGTACAAATTTATGAGTTTCTCATTTTAACAGTGAGCTAACTTGTGTTGCAGAGCACATCTGAGGCTATTTTGGCCAATCTGGTGTTTTCATAATGGGTTTTTTAAATTGCAATGTGTGTGTAGCATTCCCAACTGTAACTCAGTTCACTCTCTAAGGAAATCAAATTTCATACATTTTTTTTGTTTTCGCAAAAAATATCCTAGCTTCTGTGACTCAGTGTTAATCTTTTAGAATTATATAGATTCTTGTTAAAAATATGTGATATATTGCTGTAGAAAGCTCCATAATGGATTGGTTTAGCACAAGGGACCATTGGTTTATTTTAGCATAGGACCATTTGCAAAGATTTGTCAGGGTAGGGGTCATCAAACCGAGACATCCTTTTAGATTAGAAAAATTGGTTGAGACTCATCTGTCTGGTACTTCAAAAATATGACTGAAACTTAAAAAAAACCTTTGAAATACTTAAATGTAAATTATAAAGAAAAAATAATTTACTTTAGTTCTTAGTTGTTTAAAACTCGCCTCTCTGGCCTTAGGTGCTTTCTTGAATTAAGTCACCAGGCTTTGTGAGTAATATGCAGAATTGTGCTAGTCGTAGTGGGGATAGGAAACCAGTACAAGATGGATTCCATACGCGGAAGGAGCTTAAAGTAAAAACTAAAAACCAAACCTGTTGCTGTTGAGTCGATTCCGACTCCAATAGACCCTAAAGTCAAGCTAGGGGAAATAATGTAAATAGGAATAAAGAAGTGAGATAAGAGGTGTGAGCCCTTGATATTTTAATTTAAATTTTAGATTAAGAGATGCTGGTATAGAGGGTACTTAGCAAAAGATGGAAGTAGTCTGGGTCAAGCCTTGAAGGGTTAAATTTCTAGGGGAAAGTGAAACTATCCTTCAGGTAGGTTACATAGCTTCACATAAGTAAAACTTAATTGCACAGGAAGAAATGGAAGGCAGAATGGTCTTCTGGAGGTCCCAGAGTGCCACAGTGCCGAGCTTAGGTTTGATTTGATATTTCTTTATTCTAAAACTTTAGGGAGAAAATAGGGAACTCTTTTTCTTTGGGCAGTTAGTTAAGTGTAGGAAAAGAGGAGTAATTGGAGGCAATTGAGGTGAGATTTGCAAACCTTTCATTATTTTAATTAGAACACATTTAACAAAGAAAAGCTTTAAAATAACAGGTATTGCAAAAGGATAAAAAACCCAAAAAACAGTAACCGCCTATATGATTCTACCCCAGATATAACTGTTGTTAATATTTTCCCAAATATTCTTCCAGATCTTTATTCTGTTCCTTTATAATTTCTTTAAAAGTTAAAAAAAATTATAAATCAGTAATATGCATGACTAAAATTTTGGAAAATAGGTAAAAACTCTCGTAATCTTTTCTTCTTAATAAAATTTGTTTTTGGTGAAATTCACTAATATTTTTATAAGAATAGTTTGTGTATTTGTAATCATAGTATTCATGTGGATTTATTTATCATATAGTATAAAATATGTACCTAACTCTTGATGTTTTTTCCAAATTCTTAACTAGCTTTCCCAGCATCAATTATTGAACAGTGCTTTCCCATCATCTTGTTCTTTCTTTTTTCCCTCCGTTAAATTCTTGTAAACAGGGTTGATTTTTGTGGTATCATTTCTCATCCAATGGTAAATCTCTTATCTCATAGTACCAGTGCAGGGTTTTTTTTTTTTTTTTTTAAAGGCTATTATATAATAATTAGAATATTTACTTTTTAAAAATGAAAAATATGCTATAGAAAACTGAAGGTAATAATTCCTCAAAGAAGAAAATAGCACACTTAAAATTTACAAGAGGTACCTGGGCTATGGAAAGGGGCAAGGGAGAGAGAGAGAGAGAGAGGAAGTGGGAAAGGAAGAGGGAGGAGGAGAAGGCCAGAAAGGGGGCAGGGGAGGAGAAGATGGAGGAGGAGAGAGAGAGAATAAAAACAAGAAAAGGAGACCCTGCAGAGAAGAGGGATGTGGTCAAAGTAGGGGGATCATGAAAGGGGTCCTGACTAAGGACAAGGGGAGAAAGGAAACCATTGTCTCCTGTCTGTCTAATGTATACTCTCAGAGAATGCCCTCCCCAGACTTGGCCCCTTTCTTGGATCAGACAGCATTTTTATCCTCTTGCTGTCCACTGACTCATATGTCCCAACCACTTAACCTCTGTTCTCTGCAGCTCCCAGTGAGGTCAGCCCAGTGTGCACCAGTGTTTCCTTTATCCACTAGGATTTGTCAGGGAAGTGGTTTGAATGATCCGCAGAGGCTACAAATATAACTTATTACTGAGGTTAGGGGAGTTTGAACTGAATTGAAGAGGTGCATGGCGAGATGGAAAGGAAAACTAGAGTTTAAAATTTTGGAACATTTAAATAGGAATTGGTTGTTATTTGGAGATAGAACCTAAGAAGAAAGAAGCATCCAAGATTAGTTTCAACAAGTGGTGAATTGGATAGATTTGAATATTTGTAGGAACTGGAAGACAGTGAGGAGAAAACTGTGAAAGAATGCACATCTAATTTTTAACTTCCTGTCCTAAGACTAGTGAAGGCCAGTATTCACTGCACCTTCATTTATAGCTAATACTTTATTGTCATGATTCTTGCCCTGCAGTGGACATATAGATGGAAAGAAGGAATAGCTGAGAGTGGAAACCCTTTCTTATAGGGGAGGTAATATGGTGGCACAGTAGTTAAGCGCTCAGCTGCTAACTGAAATGTAAGCGGTTCGAACCTACCAGCTGTTCCACAGGAGAGAGATGTGGCAGTCTGTTTCTGTAAGGATTACAGCCTTGGAAACCCTGTGAGGCATTTCTGCTGTGTCCTATAGGGTGGCTATGAGTCGGAATGGACTCAATGGCAACAGGTTTAGTCTTATAGGGGAGGTAGTCTGGCGTAGCATACCAAAACGATAATTTTGCTCTCAGTCCGTACCTCATTTTGTTTTAATTTTAAATTTCTTTGTGAAATTAGAAGTTGCATAATATGCATGAAGAATTAGTTAGCTGTACTTGTTTCGAGGATTAAGAACTTTTAGGATGTTTTTAGAAATGTATGGCTCATTTTTCTATTTTTCTGCCAAACAGCTTATGTGTGAATTGGGGAACGATGTTATAAACCGAGTTTATGAAGCTAAAGTGGAAAAAATGGGAATAAAGAAACCACAACCAGGACAAAGGTACTATCTCAGTTGTCTTAATGTGTTACCTTTCTTTTTCTAATCAGGAATGTAGCTATGATTTTATATCATTATAATTGATACATTGAGATGGAAGAGTGAGTATCTAGAAATGATCATTTCTGCTTCTATTCAAATGTGGATAACTCTTTCTTCGTATATTAATTAGTTATGTTTTATTGTACAGATCATTAATTATAGTCTCCAGAGGAGAGAAAATCTTAAAAATTAAGGCTCTACATAGACATGTAAATACTCTTAGCAATTAAAGTGGAACGAAGTTCTGTTAGAAGCAGGTAGCAGGCCTTTAAAAAGAGATAATCTGTTCATTAATGTCTCCCAAGGATCAAGTCTCTGCTACGTACAATGAATAATTTTACATTGTTTGACTTAGTTCAGCAAATATTTGTTAGTCGCGTACTTCGTTCATGGCATTATGATGTTGAAGAATCAAAGAAAAAAAGGGTAGCTTCTGGTCGAGAGTACTTGATTTACTGCATTTGAAATGGTGCTTACAAATATATGTATACAGTAAGTCCCTGGGTCCTGAATGTCCAACTTCCGGACAGCTCATACTTGCGCTTTAATATTAGTAAATTTGTCCTCACTTTGATGCAACTGAACCAACCCGCACTGGCAACAGATTCTTCGTCACGGTCACCTTCACTTGCTGCATGTGCTGCTTTTACGCCCTAGTCAGGCTAAGAACATAATGCACCTGCTCTGACTTCCTCCAAATCTGACTTAAAGACTTAAGTGCACACTTAGGAATGGCTCTCACTCGTTTTGTGTCTATATATATGTGTATGTGTGTGTTTATACACACACACATACCAACTCTTAGCAATCCTATAGGACAGAGTAGAAGATGTAAACACACACTTAGGAACGGATTTAGTTCATTATATATATATATATATATATACGTCTATACCAACTCAGTGATCCTATGGGACAGAGTAGAAGATTTAAACACACACTTAGGAAAAGATTTCATTAATTTTTAAAATATAATATACATATATACCATCTCATATTGATCCTATAGTACAGAATTTAACTGCCCCATGGGGTTTCCAAGGCTATAAATCTTTACAGAAGCAGACTGCCACATCTTTCTCCTGAGGAGTGGCTGGTTGGTTCTAATTGCTGACATTTTGGTTAGCAGCTGAGCACTTAACCACTGTGCCACCAAACCAAAACCATATGTATCTATATATATATAAAGGAAGTGGGTAAAAGTCAGTGCCTTCAAGGTACATACTTATATTTTGTTGATTTTAGCCTTTATGACTATTTATGACTATTTAGTTTTGTTTACCATAGCCTGTGTCGGGATTTTATGTTTGACTGAATCTTTCTGTAGAAACAATACCGTTTTAAAGTTACTGCTATCTAAGGCAATATCAGTTGAATCAGATTCTTATTTATTTGCTAAAGAATGGCTGTTTGAGTTATTTCAAGAGCTTGAAATACGCTTCCATTTTAGCCAAAGATCTAAGCATTTTAAAAAGATACAAATAAGAAAACATATAGAACATATTTGACATTTTATGATTATATCGTAAATGAAAAGTTCAGAATGTTGTCTTATGAAAAATGATGGCTATTAATAATGGTATTTTAGTATATGACATTTTGTCTTTGAGTAAAAATGAAAGTAAATTTCTAGGAATTTTTATAGTCTTTGTGGCAATGTTTTTCATTCTGTAAAAAGCATGAAGGGGTATGTATATAAAAGAATGAGCACAGGAAATAAGAGAATAAAAAGGTACCAGGTTAATCCTTGTGATTTTTCAATTATGTTGTTATTTGTATTTCCTTTGAACGTGAAATAATAGTTGATTAAATATTTGGAAGCAAAACATGTTGCATAATACCACAAATTCAGTTTTAACTAATATTACCTTTAGTGACTTTGAAAAAATTCAGCATAGCATGGTTCTTTTCCATCTTAGTCATGCTGATGGATTAAGCAGTATATCATGACCTTTTTGTGTGTACCAGACAGGAGAAAGAGGCATATATCAGAGCAAAATATGTGGAGAGGAAATTTGTGGATAAATACGCTATATCAGCATCACCTCCTGAGCAGGAAGAGAAGACTGTCTCCAAAAGTTGTGAAGAAAAGAGACTGAGCATTTCTAAACCTGGGCCAGGTGACCAAGTCAGAGTAGCTGCCCAGAGTTCAGGTAGTACAGCTTACTTATTGTGTATATAAATATTTTCTTAAGTCGAAAATCTCTTTTATGTTCTCTGGATTGATAGCCAGTTTAGGTTTTTTCTTTAATGCTAAAAATCTGTTTCCTTCTGTATATTTTAAGGAAATACTGGATTTCTATGTCTTCAGAAAAGTTAAGTTTAACTAGTGCCACGCTAATTGACGTGTGTATTCTAAGGAATAATACTGCTTAAAATGCAAGGGGAGATGGGAAGTGTAAATCTACCATGCCAAAGACCCCAAAGTATCTGATTAACTACCTATTTTCCTTCCTAGTTTTTCCTCTTAAATTTTCCCAATAACGATTTCTCCTGCCCTTTTCCCTTCTTACTGCCTGCTCTGTGCTTTGCTAACTTGCATGTCCCCAGTGGTTGCTGTTAATAGCGACGAGGCCAGGCGGGAGTCTCTGTTCTGTCCTGATGAGCTAGATTCACTCTTCTCCTACTTTGATACTTCTTCAAAACTGCGTAGTAGTAAGTACTACTCTTATGGAGCATTGCGAGTCTGTGCCAGTGGTCATTGTGCGGTGTGGCCATTTCTCTAGATGTTACTCATTGTCTCAGAGTTACATCCTTACAGTCATACAGTAAATTAAGCTTATTACCACCCCTGACGTATTATGAGGTAACGAGATGTGTTATACCTCTGAAAGTGTTTATTTCCAGGCTTTGCGATGATTCATATCTTGATAAGCAAAGTGTTCAAAAGGATTAAAATTGTATTAAATGTATGCTACTGGTGGTGGCCAAGCTTACATTGATTTATAAGAGCTCATTTTAAAACCTTGTTGTTTGTGGGATGTTATTTTCTAAATGATTTGAACTTTAATCACTAGCTGATTTTTTCTTTAAAACAGTCAGAAGTAATGACAGTGGAATCCAACAAAGCTCTGATGATGGAAGAGAGTCTTTACCCTCCATGGTGTCAGCCAATAGTTTGTATGAGCCTGGTGAGTTTGGGTGAAATTCAGTGTTAACTGATAGTGTTTGCTGAAAAATACATGTATAAATGCCTGATCTTGATGAAATAGTTTCTAAAGGGAGTGGTTAGTCTTTCGGAAGATATTAAAGGAGGAGTAATACTGTTAAGGAAACCCTGGTGGCGTAGTGGCTAAGTGTTATGGCTGCTAACCAAAGGGTCGGCAGTTTGAATCCGCCAGGTACTCCTTGGAAACTCTGTGGGGCAGTTCTACTCTGTGCTGTAGGGTCACTATGAGTCGGAATTGACTTGACAGCACTGGGTTTGGTTTAGGTTTTTTAATACTGTTAAATGAGAAAGCCAGTACTTCTGTTCATATTTGGAAGTTCTTTTTCTAGTTGTCCGTTCTTCCAAGCTTAATGATATGTGCTACAAGTGCCCTGCCAATAGCTGAGGATAATTTCCATTCCACATGAAATTATCATCCTTCTTATTCTATTGGAAACCCTGGTGGCGTAGTGGTTAAGTGCTGCGGCTGCTAACCAAAGGGTTGGTCAGTTCTAATCCACCAGGTGCTCCTTGGAAACCCTATGGTGCAGTTCTACCCTGTCCCATAGGGTCACTATTTTATCTTGTGGTTATCTTTTCTTACCAGGAGAAAGAAAGCAACCACTCCCTCCCTGTTAGGTTTTTCTTCTGACCCATGCTTCATTCCTGTAGTCTTTCAGTGATTTCAGTGATTGTGGTCTCAAAGAACACTCAGGGTAGTGTTCAAATTACTTGAACTGCTTATATTGCAATTTGTGATGGTATCAGACCATCCTGAGGAAGAAGTGAGGTTTGGTATAGTTTTAAGCTCAGGCTTATAGGAATATATACAATTTTAAATTAATACAGAGTAATTAACCTGCCCATTGAATACTGGCAAAACCCCGAAGGCCTGGTATACCAGTTAATGTCTTTATATAAGAGATTAAAGGTTGGGGAATGGTTGTTGTTGTTAGTTGTCATTGAATCGATTTTGATTCTTCGCAATCCCATGTGTGCAGAGCAGAACTGCTCCATAGGGTTTTCAAGGCTGAGACCTTTTGTAGGCAGATTGCCAGGCTTTTCTTCCGAGGCACCTCTGGGTGGGTTGGAACTGCCAGCCTTTTAGCTGGTAGTCAAGCGCTTAATTGTTTGTGCCACCCAGGGACCCATGGGGAATGATTGAATAGTCTGTGAGATATAAGATCACTGGGTGAAAAACTCCCATAAGCTCCTTATGATAAATTAGTGATTTCTTATGTTACAGCTTTCACGTAATGATACATTTAAGAGCTCATTTTTGACACTTCATACATACTTACTGTATTGGATCTATAGCTTTATGAGCAATATTCAAAGAGGAAAATAAAATGAAAACAAAGTTACAAATTAATATAATGGACTCCATCGCTTGCAACTGTTGTTGTCGTTAATTGCCATCCAGTCATTTCCGTTTCGTGGCAACCCTGTGTGTTACAGAGTAGAACTGCTCCATGGAGTTCTCAAGGCTGTGAGCTTTAGGGATCATCACCAGGCCTGTCTTCTGAAGCGCCCCTGGCTGGCTTTGGACTGCCAGCCTTTCCGCTAGTAGTTGAGCGCCTAACCATTTGCGCTACGCAGGAACTCCTATTCACTTGTAACTAGAATTTGCAAAAGGTTACGCAAATGCTGAGGGAATGTTGAACAAATGACTGGGTTAAAAGTCTTTTTTGGATGAGGCGAATGGTGAGGAAGAAAGTTGTGAGGGTTTTGATCTAATGTATTATAAACAAGGCATTAGTGAAAATATTTGCTTTGTTATGTACAAAAATTGGAATAGCATGAAGAACGGAAAGGTTGATGTTCAACACGTAGAAAAACATTCACCGTGCACTGAACAATTAGTATACAACTATGAATAAGACATGGTTCTTGCCTCAAGGAGTTGAATCTCGTGGAAAAGGCATATGTCAGTGGATAATTATAATACAAACTGGTGACTGCTAGGACAAGAGGTGGAGTTACAAACTTGAAGAGAAAGAGATGATGATTAATCTTGGTCTTAAAGAATGGGTATTTTCAAAAAAGGGGACATAGCTTTTTCCAGCATTGAAAATGGTACTTGAAAAGGCACGTGGCCCGCGTGCCATCCTAGGCTAACAGAGGCAGCTAAGTAAAGGGATGGAAAGATCAGATGTACTTTTTATTTTTATTTTTTTTAAGGTAACTAGATATTTGTGCGTGTGGTAGTAAGGAGAGAGGAACACATTCCAGTTAAACATTTCTCCATTCCTAAGCCGCATTTCTAGGGTCTGGATCCATGCTCTGCCACTCACCAGCTGTGTCACCACTTTTCTTCTCTGTGCATCAATGTCCTGGTCTATCAACTGGGGTTAATAATAGTACCTACTCCATAGTGTTGTTATGACAAAATGGGAGCTCATATATGAAAAGCACTTAGAACACTGCCTATACTATGTAAGTGTTAGCTTTGGTCATGGTAACAAAAGTATTTCTTACGGACCTACTTCTAAGCATTATTATCTTCTGCCAGCACATGGCTAATTTTGTGTGGTAGTTCACTGCCTGTGCTTGAGGCAAGAAGCTCATTTTTATTGGTGTATTTGTGCTTGCTTTTCAGAAGGAGAAAGGCAAGATTCTGCATTTCTTGATTCTAAACATCTTAATCCAGGACTTCAACTTTATAGGGCTTCGTATGAAAAAAATCTTCCTAAAATGGCCGAGGCTTTGGCTCACGGTGCAGATGTGAACTGGGCTAATTTGGAGGAAAACCAAGCAACACCACTTATTCAGGCCGTACTAGGGGTATGAATTTGTACATTGAGGTTTTCAGTGATAGTAAAATATTTTTTAAAAAATCATAATTCATTCGGAACATGGCTTTAGTAGTAGTGTTATTGTTATTTTGCTTTAAGAGGTGGAGCTGCAAAATAGAAGAAGACTCTGTGCAGTTAGTGGTGATTTCTGAGCATCACATTTGATTATTTAAGCTCAATTTTTTTTTTTTTTAATGGAAGAGAATTCTGATAATGAAAGTGATGTGTCTTGGTAGATCACAAACGACGAATTGAATTCCTGGTAGAAGTAGGGCTTGTGGGGTATTTTCTCTTTTTGGAGAATAAAATAGAAAGGCTATTTGAGTAAGTAAATAAAACCATTTTAAAAAAGAAATATATTGTTTTTTGTACATCATTATCTTTTTTTTTTTCTCGAAGGGTTCTTTGGTGACATGCGAGTTCCTCCTACAGAATGGTGCTAATGTGAACCAAAGAGATGTACAAGGGCGGGGACCACTGCACCATGCCACCGTCTTAGGGCACACGGGGTAAGCTATACTGCTCAAATATTTATGTAGCTTTTATTTGAAGAAATTACTTTAAATGTTTTGCTTTTTCTCAGGTTAAAGCCATTAGATAGAGTTTGGAAAGTGATGATGTCCTATGACTTATACTGTCATGATGGAATTTGAAATTTAAAAAAATTTCATTCAGAAAAAAAAACTTACTAGGTAGGAAAATTGCAAAGCTTACTTTGAACTTAACTTGCCATTTAAATGGGTCAGTTTTAGTACTGTGACCTCCTCTGTTACTAAGACTGCGGTGACATTGTCAGTCACTGTTTGTATGTGTTTATGCTTGTGGACATAAATTATTTACATGTGAGAATTCCGTAACTATGGAATTTTTAGGTTTTACATAGGGTAGGTAAAGTTTGTAATATTCTAACCTGGCTTTGTAGTTTGTTCTATTAACATTGTAGCTTCTGGAGCAATATTTAGACTCACAGAACAATAAAGCCATGAAAATGGACTCTGTATTATAAGGTATAGGTGAAGTAAAAATATTGGCCTTATTTGAAAAGCTTGTGTTACAGTTGATTGTTTTTTTAATACAGCATCAAGTTTGGTATGCTCTGTCTTGAGTTTCATTTATCTAAATGTATTTTCTGATTTCTCTTTGTTATCTTCTTTGACTCGCTGATGATTTAGGAGTGTGCTTAATTTCCACGTATTTGTGAATTTCTCAAAATTTAATCTGTTACTGATTTCTAATTCTATTCCTTTGTGGCTGGAGAACATGCTTTATATTATTTCCACTTTTTTTTTTAACTTACTGAAGTTTATTTTATGGCCTAGCAGATAGTCTGTCCCAGAGAATGTTCTCTGTGTACTTGAGAAGAATATTGGGTGGAGTCTTTTATAGATATCTAGTGGTTTATAGTGTTGTTCAAGTCTTCTATTTCCTTGTTGATCTTCTACCTAGCTCTGGCTATCATTGAAAATGGGGGTATTGAAGTCTTCAAGTGTTATTGTTTAATTGTCTATTTCTTCCTTCATTTCTGCTAGTTTTTGCTTTATGTATTTTGGTGCTTTGTTATTGGGTACATATATGTTTATAATAGTTACGTCTTCCTGATGAGTTGGCTTTTTTATCATTATAAAATCTCCTTTATCTTTAGTAACTTTTTTTTGTTTTAAAGTCTATTTTGTCTGATATTAGTATAGCTATTTAGCTTTCCTGTGGTAGCTCTTTACATGATACATCATTTTCCATCCTTTTACTTTCAATTTATTTGTGGCTTTGAATCTACAGTGTATCTCTTGCAGATAACATATAGTTGGATCATGTTTTTTCAATACAGTCTGATAACTTCTGCCTTTTGATTGGATTATTTAATCCATTCACATTTAATACTATTGATATAGTTGGATTTTTGTCTGTTCTTGCTTTCCATATTTTGGTATTTCTTGTGAGGTAGTCC
Organism: Elephas maximus indicus; assembly: GCF_024166365.1. NCBI lineage: Eukaryota > Metazoa > Chordata > Mammalia > Proboscidea > Elephantidae > Elephas > Elephas maximus. Next base: position 19,474,804 of record NC_064819.1, read on the forward strand.
TGTTAACAATGAATTTTTTCATTTTTTGTTTATCTGGGGTTTTTTTTAGTCCTGTTAACAATGAATTTTTTCATTTTTTGTTTATCTGGGTAAGTATTTTGCCTTCATTTTTGAATGATAGCTTTGCTGAATATAGGAATCTTGGTTGGTGTTCTTTTTTTCCTTTGAGCACTTTTAATATGTTATCCCGTTGCCTTCTGGCTTCCATTGTTTACTCTGAGAAGTTAGCTGTTAACCTTTTTTGGGATTCTTTTGTAGGTGACAAGTCGGTTTTCTCTTGCTTCTCTTAAGGTTTTTTCCATCCTTGACTGAGCATTTATACAGTGATTTGTCTGTTTGTGGAAAGGCTGGTGGCATAGTGGTTAAGTGCTACGGCTGCTTACCAAAAGTTTGACAGTTCGAATCCACCAGGTGCTCCTTGGAAACCCTGTGGAGCAGTTCTGCTCTGTCCAGTAGGGCTACTATGAGTCAGAATTGACTCAACAGCAGTGGGTTTTTTGGGTGTCTGTTTGTGGATCTCTTTGCGTTTATCCTACTTGGAGTTTGTTGAACTTCTTGAATATGTAGGTTATTGTCGAACTTCTTGAATGTGAAGATTGTTCCCTTTTCCTTTCTCTCACCCCCTCTCTTGGCACTCCTTTTATGTGTATTTTGGTGCATTTAATGATGTCTGAGTCTGTGTTCACTTTTTTTCATTCTTTTTTCTCTCTGTTCTGTGGCTTGCATAATCTCTACCTATTTTCAAGTTTGCTAATTCTTTTTTCTGCCAGTCGAAATCTACCGTTAAGTCCCTGTAATGAATTTTTTTTTCCAGTTATTGTACTTTTCAACTTCAGAATTTCCATTTGGTTCTTTTTTATAAAAATTACTATTCTTTGTTAATAGTCACTATTGGATGAGACATTGTCATCATACCATCTTTAATTAACCCCTGCTTTTAATTCTGTGAACATATTTATAATGGCTACTTTTAAAAAAAAATAATTTCTATTGTGCTTTAAGTGAAAGTTTACAAATCAAGTCAGTCTCTCACACAAAAACCCATATACACCTTGCTACACGCTCCCAGTTACTCTTCCCCTAATGAGACAGCCTGCTCTCTCCCTCCACTCTCTCTTTTCATGTCCTTTTCGCCAGCTTCTAACCCCCTCCACCCTCTCATCTCCCCTCCAGGCAGGAGATGCCAACATAGTCTCAAGTGTCCACCTGATCCAAGAAGCTCACTTCTCACCAGCATTCCTCTCCAACCCATTGTCCAGTCCAATCCACGTCTGAAGAGTTGGCTTTGGGAATGGTTCCTGTCCTGGGGCAACAGAAGGTCTGGGGACCATGACCACCGGGGTCCTTCCAGTCTCAGTCAGACCATATAATGGCTACTTTTATGTCTTTTCCTGTTAAATTCAACATTGGGCCATTCTCACAGACAGTTGTCTGCTTTTTTTCTGGTGTATGGGTCATACTCTTCTGTTTCTTTGAATGCTTGGTAATTTTGTTGTTGTTGTAAACCAGACATTTTAGATAATATACTGTAGCAACCTTGGGTACTGATCCCCCACCTCCTTCAGGACTTATTATTTGCTTATTTGTTTAATGACAAGATGGATTATTTTACTGAGGTCTCTTTTCCCTCCCACAATGTTAAGTCTCTCATGTTGTTCCTCAGGGAGGTACAGCTTTGCGTACACCCACAATCACTCTGGAATGACAGAGGTACTGATAATGTTTGCCTTCATTCTTTCCATGACCACACCAAGGTGTTAAGCTCCACTAATTGCCCTGTTGTTTAAAACAATGCCTGGTGCATGAATTTGGCTACAAAGGGATATAGTCAATACTGTTCTTCGGAATAGTTTCTGAGGTCAGTATTTGATATTTGTTCTGATCCCAGTAGGTCTCCTCCTAAGCTATCTTATTTTCTAGTTCTCTCCTGCAAACTAGCAGGCCTACAGTTTAGGCTGTATCCTTATTAGATCTATGAATCTCCTCCCAATACCCTTTACCACAAGCTCCACTATTTTTAAGAATGCTCTTAGGTTTAAACTTCTCTATCTCAGTTGCAAATTAACTTAGTTCTTTTGGGAAAAGATAAGAAGCTATTTGTTTTATGGCCTGTTTCTCCCTCCAGCCAAAATCTCTCAGCTGGGGCTCTGGAACTGGGGACAGGGACAATGCAAAGCTTCTCCCTGAGTGAGTCCCTTGCTCTAGGAGTTGAGCACTCAGTGGAGGGCTCAGTAGTACCCTGAGGTCCTCTCTTGGGAAGGGCTATTTCGGTATTCTCCGTGTGCCACGCCCAAGAGAGAGCCTCAGCTACATGAGTGTGGGTAGGGCAGAAGAAGGGAGCCCAGCCTCTTGACCACACTCACCTAGGACTTAACCTCAGCAGGGGGCAGATGGGGGCAGGTTGAGAAATGAAGAAGTCCTGCTTTGTCCTGGGGATAAAACTGGGAGCTAGGGAAAGAGGGAGCCCTGTGTTCTTGGTTGTAGGAGTTTGGAGTGGAGTTTTTGCCTTGCTTAGCTGAAGGGAGGAGGAGGAAGGGAGGGAGCGAGTCTTTGTCAAAGTTCCAGACTCTCACCTTTCTTACAAAATTTTCATAGATTTTTCTTCAATAGGTGTTTCTTTTTTTGCTGTTTGCCCTTAAGACCATTTCCAGAGGCTTTGTTTCTTTTTTTTCTTTTAATAATTTCTTTTGTGTGTTTTTGGTGAAAGTTTACATAATACATTAGGTTCTCATTTGACAATTTCTGTACAAAAATTGTTGTGACATTAGTCACATTTTTCATTCCCAATGTGTCAACATTGCCTGTAATTACGTTTTGGTGATTCCGTTTCCAATGCTCTGGTTTCCCTGCCCCCTTAACTTTTCATCTTTGCTTTAGGTGAGTTTTTGGTCTCATATAGCTGGTTTTTTAGTAGAGCACTGTACTTATGAGTACTATCCTTTATTTCGTGTGCTACTCTGTTATTTCACTAAAAGGTGACCTCATGGGATAGTTTCAGTTCAAGGTTTAAAGACTATCTCACAGCGCTAGTCTCAGGGAGTCCTCTAGTCTCAACTTGTACAGTAAGTCTAGACTTTTTACGAATTTGAGTTCTGTTCCATGTTTTTTCTCCTCTTCTGTCAGGGTCCATCTACTCTGGCCCTGATCAGAATGATCAGTAGTGAGAGCTAGGCACCATCTAGTTCTGGTCTTAGAGTAGATGAGGCTGTAGCTCGTGTAGGCTGTTACCCCTGTAGACTAGTTTCTTCTCTTACGGAGGCTCTAAATAGTTGTTTTTAAGAATAATTTTCTCCAGTTTCACTGGGAAGCAGGTCAGTGGAGCTCCTCATGCTGCCATGGATTGATCCCCAGCATCTTATATTTTTAATATAACTTTTTCTTTTCCTCTATTAATACAATCAATAACTTTCTCATAAAAAAACTTTTCTATACTTAAAACCGATGATATTTAATTCATCCTTTTTTTCATAAAGTAAACACTCCTAATTCTTCCTTTGGCACTTCAAAGACTCCATTTACATTTTTTTTTTCTTCTGTCCATTTTTGTCAATTTCTTTAAGTTGCTATGGTATTTGTGGAGTGTAGCGGGAGGATAACTTCCCTGTCTTTGCTCATGCATTGTCATTAATATGCTTTGACATGTAAAATTGCCTTGACTTCCCTGATTCCCAAATAATGACCTTGAGTGATGTTTTTTTTTCAGTTGTACTTTAGATGAAGGTTTACAGAATAAACTAACTTCTCACTAAACAATTAGTACACATTGTTTTGTGACATTGGTTACCAACCCATGACATGTCAACACTCTCCCCTCTCAATCTTGAGTTCCCTATTACCAGCTTTCCTGTCCCCTCCTGTCTTCTTGTCCTTGCTCCTGTGTTGGTGTGCCTGTTTAGTCTTGTTTTGTTTTACGGGTCTGTCTAGTCTTTGGCTAAAGGGTGAACCTCAGGACTTACTTCATTACTGAACCAAAATGGTGTCCAGAGACCATACTCTTGAGGTTTCACCAGTCTCTGTCAGGCCAGTAAGTCTGGTCTTTTTTTGTAAGGTAGAATTTTGTTCTACATTTTTCTCCAGCTCTGTCCAGTACCTTCTATTGTGATCCCTGGCAGAGCAGTCCATGGTGGTGGTAGCTGGGTACCATCTAGTTGTGCTGGACTCAGTCTGGTGGAGGCTGTGGTAGTCGTGGTCCATTAGTCTTTGGACTAATCTTTCCCTTGTGTCTTTGGTTTCCTTCATTCTCCCTTGCCCCAGATGGGGTAGGACCAGTGGAGTGTCTTAGATGGCTGCTCACAAACTTTCAAGACCCCAGACACCACTCACCAAAGTAGAGTGTAGAACATTTTCTTTATAAACTATGTTATGCCAATTGAGCCACATGTCCCCTGAGACCATGGTCCCCAGCCCTCAGCCTAGTAATTCTGTCCTTCAGGGAGTTTAGATGTGTCTCTGAACCTTGCATGACCTTGCCTTGGTCAAGTTGTGCTGCCTTCCCCAGTATTGTGTACTGCCTTACCCTTCACCAAAGTTACCATTCATCTATTGTCATTTGGAGCTCTGATTGCACAGTGGTTAAGAGTTTGGCTGCTAACCAAAAGCTTGGCGGTCTGAATCTACCAGCCACTCTTTGGAAACCTTATAGGGGCAGTTCTACTCTGCGCTATAGGGTCCTTGTGAGTCAAAATCAACTCAGTGGCAACAGGTTTGATTTTCGGTTATTGTCTATTTAGTGTTTGTCTCTCCACACCGTTTCTCTTCCTAGTAACCATCAAAGATTGTTTCTTTCTGTGTGTATACCTTTTCCTGAGTTCGTGTAATGGTGGTATCATATAGTATTTGTCCTTTTGCCCTCCAGATTCATCCGTGTTGTGAGATGTTTCACAGATTCATCATTGATCTTTATCATTGTATAATATTCCATTAAATGTAGGTATCCATAGTTTATCCATTCATCTGTTGATGGGCACCTAGGTTGTTTCCATCTTTTTGCTATTGTGAATAATGCTGCAGTGAACAAGGGTGTGCGTATGTCTATTTGTGTGATGGCTCTTTTTTCTCTAGGATATATTCCAAGGAGTGGGATTGCTGGGTCATGTGGTATTTCTGTTTCTAGCTTTTTAAGGAAACACCATATCATTTTCCAAATTGTTTGTATCATTTTGCATTCCTACCAGCAGTGCGTAAGAGTTCCAGTCTTCCCACGGTCTCTCTAACATTTGTTGTTTTCTGTTTTGTTGATTCATGCCAGTAATTTTGGGGTGAGATGGTATCTCATTGTAGTTTTTTTTTTCTTTGGTGGGAAAAAAAATTGCGCCTTTACTTTCCTTAACCCTAACTAAACTTTAGCATGCTGTTCAGTTTTTAAATGCTTTTTTTTTTTATTGTCCTTTGAGTGAACGTTTACAGTTCAAGTTAGTTTCTCACACAAAAATTTATACATGCGTTGTTTTGTGACCCTAGCTGTTCTCCCTGTAATGTGACAGCACACGCCTCCTTTCCACCCTGTAGTTCCCATGTCCATTCAGCCAGCTCCTGCCCCTTTCTGCCTTCTCATCTTGCCTCCAGATAAGAGCTGCCCACTTAGCCTCATGTTATCTACTTGAGCTAAGCAGCACACTCTTCCAAAGTATCATTTTATGTCTTATTGTCCAGTCTAATCTTTGTCTGAAGGGTTGCTTCGGGAATGGTTTTAGTTTTGGGGTAACAGTGAGTCCGGGGACCATGTCTTCTGGGGTCCCTCCAGTCTCAGTCAGACCATTAAGTCTGGTCTAGAATTTGAGTTCTACACCCCACTTTTCTCCTGCTCTGCCAGGGACTCTCTGTTGTGTTCCCTGTCAGGGTGGTCATTGGTGGTAGCTGGGCACCATCTAGTTCTTCTGGTCTCAGGCTGATGGACTGTCTGGTTTATGTGGTCCTTTCTGTCTCTTGGGCTCATGTTTCCCTTGTGTCTTTGGTGTTCTTCATTCTCCTTTGCTCCAGGTGAGTTGGGACCAATTAATACTTTTAAATGGCTGCTTGCTAGCTTTAAGATCCCAGATACCACTCACCAAAGTGGGATGCAGAACATTTTCTTAATAAACTTTGTTTATTAATAAACGTTGTTATGCCAGTTGGCGTAGATGTCCCCTGAAACCATGGTCCCCAGACCCCCGCCCCTGCTACGCTGTCCCTTGAAGTGTTTGGTTGTCTTCAGGGAACTTCGTAGCTTTTGGTTTAGCCCAGTTTTGCTGACTTCCCCTGTATTGTGTGTTGTTCTTCCCTTTACCTAAGGTAATTCTTGTCTACTGTCTAGTTAGTGAGTACCCCCTCCCTCCCTCTCCACTCTTGTAACCATCAAAGAATGTTTTCTTCTGTGTTTAAACTGTTTCTTGAGTTCTTATAATAGTGGTCTCATACAATATTTGTCCTTTTACAACTAATTTCACTCAGAATAATGCCTTCCAGATTCATCAGTGTTATGAGATACTGGTACTTTGTTGTTGGGTAGTATTTCATTGTGTGGATATACCATAATTTGTGTATCCATTCATCCACTGATGGGCACCTAGGTTGTTTCCATCTTTTTGTTATTGTGAACAGTGCTGCAGTGAACATGGGTATGCATATATCTATTCTTGTGAGGACTCTTATTTCTCTAGAATATATGCCAAGGAGTGGGATTGCTGGATCGTATGGTACTTCTATTTCTAGCTTTTTAAGAAAGCACCAAATGGATTTTCAAAGTGGTTGTACCATTTTGCATTCCCACCAACAGTGTATAAATGTTCCAGACTCCATACAACCTCTACAGCAGTTATTATTTTGTGTTTTTTGAGTTAATGCTAGCCTCGTTAGGATGAGATGGTATGACATTGTAGCTTTGATTTGCATTTCTCTAATGGCTAATGATCATGAGCATTTCCTCATGTATCTGTTAGCTGCCTGAATGTCTTCTTTGGTGAAGTTTCTGTTTATATGCTTTGCCATTTTTTAATTGGATTATTTGTCTTTTTGTTGTAGAGGTGTTGGATTTTCCTGTAGATTTTAGAGATGAGACCTTTGTCAGATTTGTCATAGCCAAAAATTCTTTCCCAGTCTGTAGGTTCTCTTATTACTCTTTTGGTGCAGTCTTTTGGTGAGCGTAAGTGTATAATTTTTAGAAGATCCCAGTTATCTAGTTTATCTGTGTTTGTGTATTGTTAGTTATGACTTGTATCCTGTTTACGCCTTGTATTAGGGCCTCTAGTGTTGACCCTATTTTTTCTTCTATGATTTTTGTAGGTTTTGGTTTTATATTGAGGTCTCTGATCCATTTTGAATTAGTTTTTGTGTATGGCATGATGTATGGGTCCTGTTTCATTTTGTTACGGATGGACATCCAATTTTACCATCACCATTTGTTAAAAAGACTGTCTTTCTCCTTGGAAACTCTATGGGGCAGTTCTGCTCTGGCCTGTAGGGTCGCTATGAGTCGGAATCAACTCGACGGCATTGGTTTTTTTTTTTTTTTGGTTTTTCCCCATTTGATGGACTTTGGGCCTTAATGATAGGTAACCGTAGGTGGATGGATTTACATCTGGGTTCTCAACCCTGTTCCATTGGTCAATGTGACTGTCGTATCAGCACCAGGCTGTTTTGACTACAGTGGCTGTATAGTAGGTTCTGAGGTCGGGTAGTACAAGTCCTCCTACTTTATTCTTCTTCTTTAGTGCTTTACTTGTCTGGGGCCTCTTCTCTTTCCATGTAAAGTTAATGATTAGTTTTTCCATCTTGTTAAAGAATGCTGTCTGTAGTTGAATCGGAATTGCATTGTATTTGTAGATTGCTTTGGGTAGAATTGAAATTTTCACAATGTTGAGTCTACTTATCCATGAGTGTGGTACTTTTTTCCATTTATGTAGATCTCTTGGTTTCTTGCGGTAATGTTTTGCAGTTTTGTTTGTATAGGTCTTTTACTTTCTTTGATGATTTTGAGGGTTGTTGTTATTTGCTGTTGAGTCAGTTCTGACTCATGAGAGGTCAGAAGAGATAATGTATATGAACGTATCTTGAGACTTGTAAAATACTACAGTCTGTGTTCAGTAAGTATTTGAAGAATGAATCAGATGTCTAATGAAAATGTTATTTCTTTAGGTAGTATTTTTGTTTTTATTTTATGATGAATGTTAATTTTTTTGTTTAAAAATGCTGTTTCCTTAAACAGGCAGGTATGTTTATTTCTAAAACGAGGTGCCAATCAACATGCCACTGATGAAGAAGGGAAAGACCCTTTGACTATAGCTGTGGAAGCAGCCAACGCTGATATAGTGACCTTGTAAGAATTTTTTTTCACTTAATGTTTCACATCCGATTTGGTGCTTGTTCAGGGTGTTAACTTGAAGTTTCATGCACATGGTGAACTTTAAAAGTAATCAGTTATTTACTTTGTGTTATGTTCTTCTCTACATACTCTAAAGGTATGAATTTATTTGGTTCTCACAGCGGCTTTATAAGGGAGGCATTGTTATTACCATCCTCATTTCATAAATGGGGAAGCTAATCCACAGGTGATTTGAGAAGTTTGTCTAAGATCACACAGCTAGTAATGGTGGAGCTGGGATTTAAACCAAGAAATCTGACTTCTAGGCTACTTCCTACTGTATGACCGGTAGAAAGAAAAAACCGGTGATTTCTCTGGAATGGATTTGTTATCTCTTAATTTAGTACCAGAGGGAGATTGGCAGAGTAACAGGTAGCACCTCCTCAAGAATTAGAGGATTTTAAGTCGGGAGGGCAGGGAGGGCAGCCGCACTGATGTTGACATTAGTAACCTTTGCAGTTGCATTGCCCTTGGGCCATGATATCTAGAAATTTGTTTGTGTTGATTTTTTCTCATGAATAGCAGATTGATTGTAAAATGAAAATTCTTGTTTGTGAATGTTTGCACAGAATTTAATGACATATTAAAGAAAAAAGTTTGAGTTCTTAATTTGATTTTCGTCTGAAGTCAAAGTATGTTACATTCGAAATCTAGAAGTGAGATTGTCACCCAGATTTCATTATGTACGAAATGTCAAGAGTACTTTGTATGAGGTTGCTTTTCCATTGTATTCTAGGCTGAATGAAGCCCAGAATTGGTGATCCCTTGTCATTTGAGTAGAGAGAGTTCCATCTACATTACTGAATCGCAGTCATTTACAAAGAGAAACTCCCTCAGTTGACTTGAACCTCCAGAGCTCTCGCAGAGAACTCTTGACTCGCCGTGTATCACTCCACCCTAACCCCTTCCAAATGCAAAACAAAACAAAACAGCAAAATATGCTTTTCCTGCTGATGCCCTTTTCTAACTGGAGGTGGTGGTGGTATTTTGGAAGGTATTTTGAAAAAAGAAAAAAAATAGAGCTGTTAAATCATTCTAGATTTAGGATTGGAGAAAGATAAGTTATTAAAGAACAACAATAGGGAGAGCCTAGAGGCACGAACTCTGGATGCAGTTTCCTGGGCCATTTCTATGTAGTTATGACTCCCTTTCTATAAAATGTATGTCTCCAAATTGTCTAAATTTTCTCATTTTAATTTGTGTGAGGATTAGGAGTTTCACATAAGAATTTTCAAAAATAAACTCCCTCTCTTAAAATCTCAATAATACCAAAGGGAGATTTATGGTGCTACTGTTAATTCACACAGTGGTTAGTTGAGAGAAGAGATGAAGAGTGTTGTGTGGTACCTTGAAGACAGGAAATGCCCTTGCTAGATGCTGCAGTCGCCAGTGTGGCCATGTTGGAAAAGGGTGCTAGAGGTCTGGGAAGGCAGTGGGCCTGGAGGACAGGCGAGCAGTACAAAGTAGGAATGGGATACCAAAGAGAACATTTGCCTATTTCAAATGTTGCTTAAAGTCAGCAAGAATACAGGAGCAAATTATTAACTTTTTAATCTAATGCTGTATCCCTTACTGCTGCCAGGATTAATAACCCAAAAAAGCAATGTGGTAGTCTTCCCGGAGCCCTGATGGCACAGTGATTAAGAGCTTGGCTGCTAACCAAAAAGTTGGTGTTTGAATCCCCCAGCAGCTCCTTGGAGATCCTATGGGGCAGTTCTGTTCTGTCCTATAGGGTTGCTGTGAGTTGGAATCAACTTGATGGCAATGGGTTTGGTTTTACGGGTTTATGGTAGTCTTGGGAAAATCTTAGTAACCTGTGGTCATTTATTGTAAAGTTTGCATTTCAAAATATATTCCCAAGTTCCAAATAATCAGTATTGAGAGATAACACACTCTATTTGTGCATCTGGAACCATCTCCCCTCAGGGTAAACCAAAGTAAACTTATGACAGGCTATTGCTTCCACATTGTAGGAGCAATAATTTCAGCAGCTGGCACTTAAAAAGTATGCCAAGTTGCTGTAGGAGCCAGGAACTCTCTGTAGTCTGGAGGAAGCAAGCTGCTGGAGGTGCTGCAGGAATTCAGCTTAAATAGAGCTGGAATGCACGTTTCAGTAATCTTTTATTGTCTTCTCTCATAAGTATTGTATGAAGTAAGATATAGTTATTTTTGTACCTCAGATTGCTGGGTTTGATAAACCAAAATCCAGTTACTAGTAAAAGAAAATAAGTTCTTTAGTATGTGTATTTTCTGCCTATATAATTCATTAGTTAATGAATATTTATGTTGTGTACTGTCATCTAAAAAAAATCCTTCTGTATAATTTCAGGTTACGTTTAGCAAGAATGAATGAAGAGATGCGGGAGTCAGAAGGACTTTATGGACAGCCAGGTCAATATTCTACTAATAATCATACTGAAATGCAGTATAAGAAATGCATTCAGGAATTTATCAGTTTACAATTGGAAGATTCATAGTTCGTTAGCAAACTAACTTAACACTATAGAGTTTTTATAACATACTTGTAAATTGTGAGTTTCTTAGCTGTGTACTGTACTTACTGAACTCTTGGGTGGCTAATGCCAGATTGTGAAAAATTCACCAGTATTCCTATTGCAGTACACGTTCACGTGCAGTATTTAACTTCTTGGCTGCTGACTTCCTTTATCTGCTGTACAGATGTCTTCCATATACATTCCAGTGAAGTGAATGGAATGATAATGTGTTCTCTATAAACTTACAGCAGCACAATAGGTGTTTCCTTTCTGGAATTCTTTTTAGCTGTCAAGTGTATATAACATAACTGTTTCCTTTTTGTCATTCAGGGAATTTCTATAAATTGTGTTCAGGGAAAAAACAAATCATCGTACGTTTGGCATATAAAAAGTCAATATGGAAGATACCAAGAAAAACTTTATGGAATTAAGAGTTTTGTACTCCAATCTAAAAATGAGTTGAAGGTTTCAAATAAAAGTTTATCAGTAGGTTAACAAGCCCATAATGGGAGTGATAATTAGTTTACAAGACAGAGGGAAAAGGTCTTATTCAGTCTTGTAGCTTTGCCCCAAGCAGTTGTGTACAGTATCTCTTGGGTAAGTGGATTATGTAGGATATTTATGAACCTGATGGCAAAGTAGACTTAGTAGAGAAATCTCAACTCGTGATCAGCTCAAGTTTCAGTTTTGATTAATTTTACCTTTGAGTCAAGATGTCAAGAAAAGAAAGAATTGTTGCTGGTCAGAGTCGTCTCTTTGGTGAACGCATCCTGATCAGCCGTTCTTCACCAAGAGAGGCACCATTGGACGTCTAGTTTCATGAGTTGGAGTATATGAATCACTAATTTATCTGTTTTAAATTTATATACATATTAGTAAAAAAGTTTCAGGAGTTCATGACTGAAATCCTTGAGAATGTTGAGATTGCAATGAAAATATTTGATTTCTTGCCAATGAATTTTGATATATTATTTCTAAAGTGGCCTGGTAATATCATCTTTGCTTCCTATTTAAATATGTGCTAAAGTCTCTATACTTTATGCTAGCTAGCTTCAGCCGTTTACTTTTATTTTTAACCAGATTAACATATAATTAATGTAAACGGGAGGCCATTCTTTCCTCAGAGGACTGTATTTACTCCTTACTTTTGGCCAAACTTATTAGGGAACGGGTAAGAATTTTGAGAATAGAGGCACTTCAGCTAGGTGCCGCTACTCTAGGGTGCCCCCCTTTAATCCTGTGGATCATACAGCAGTACTGACCCATGACGCATGGTCTAAGAGTGCTGATGAGGGTGAAATTCCAGCGTTAATCCTGGATTTCAGCTGTTTGTTTTAAACTTGAATGTTAGATTTTAAAGAAGTTATAATTTTGTAACAAATATAACCAAGCGATAGTATTACTAGGCCGTTTTTGAGGCCTTTGTGTTTAAGCACTTTAAAATAAAAATCGTTCAAAGAATATATTAACTGATATCTGTGAGATAAAGAGTGAACTTCAAGATTTTAAGTTAAATAATTTTCTTTTCCCGAAATTTTAAACTTAAATGTTTGGTCAGCTGATCTTTCTTTAAGGTGTTTGCTGATGAAGTTATACCCAAGTGATTAGCCAGAAGGTCAGTGGTTGACTCTTCTCTGGAGTTGGGCAGCTTGAAAGGATAAGGCCTTCTTTGTTCTCGCCACCGGTAGTTCCACCCAAATTACTTGGGCTTCTGCTGCCACCATTAAACCAAAAAAACCAAACCCGTTGCTGTCGAGTTGATTCCGACTCATAGCAACCCTATAGGACAGAGTTGAACTGGCCCATAGGATTTCCAAGAAGCAGCTGGTGGATTTGAACCGCTGACCTTTAGATTAGCAGTCATTGCTCTCAACCACTGCACCACCAGGGCTCCATTAGGAGCATTCAGATGTTCTTTCGCTTTCATTTATGTATAAGTTTATATATGAGCACATGAATATTTTCTGTTCATCGGCGAAAAGTAGTTTTTCCAATTTATTTGAATGGAAAATTGAACAACAACAACAACAACAACAACAAAAAGCTTCATTTTAAAACAACTTTTCCCACCACTCTCATATTTTAGAGGTTCAAAATACATCAGAATTCTAGATGTATCAGCAGCATTTAAATGAAATTTTGATCTGTTTGAAGGCCATCTTGATAATAGTTAGATTTTTAACTCATTTTGAGGCCCTAATACTTAAAGCGGAACAGTTTTATACAAACACAGGCAGTGTGGGGAAATGGCACAGCAGTTGTTCTATGGCTACTTTTCCTTTATGGGTCTTTGGAGAGCAGGTATGTCTGCACAGGCAGCGGCTCATTCTTTTCCCCTCTGTTTATTACTCCAGATTTTTCTCTCATTGACCTTGGTTGACTGTTTTGTAGGAATGTTTTGTAGGAATCCTTTGTTTGTTGTCCCTAGCAATAGAAAGAAAACCTCAGATTTATAGGTAATTTTTTAAAAGCAGGTGTTTTCAATCTTTTGATAGTGAAGAGCCCGACCATTGAAAAGACTGAGATATAGTCTTTGGCAATCATGAACCTATTCCTAGAAAACCTAACTTCTGAACTTTCTACTCCCCGTAAAGGCCTGGGACTCCCAGTGGTTTGCAAGAGGAAATCAGAACTTGCATTTTCTGATGATCACTTCCTACAACTCTTAGGAGGCCCAGGTTGATGAGTGAAATGTCTGTCACATGCAGCTCTCAATTGTTGGAAACCGGCTTGGTGGTTTCCCACAGTCTCTGGCTCCATGACCCCTCAGCCCGTTGAGAATCACTGCTTTAGTGAACTGGCTATAGCAGTAAGTAGTGGGCAGAGGCTGGAAATCACTGATCTAATCAGTTACAAAAAGGAAGCTATTAGCAACCCAGGAGGGGCATGATCACCTGGAGCTGCCACCCCTTTGAGGGAGTGCATTTCAAGAGCAAAATCTTGGATCCTCATAACTGCTGTTGCAGTGGATATTCTGAATACCAAAAAGCAAAAACTATTTTAAGCTATCAGTGGAAGGACAGCAGCACACATTTTAGAAACTCAGAAGTATCTGTGCACATATGAAGGTGAACTGTCTCAAGGAAAATAGAACGTGATTTAGTACTTCAAAGGATATGTTACAAACATGGGGTGATTAGTTGTCTACCATTTATAGTAAACTGTTAAATGTACTTCTGTGAACATTCCATTGGGAGTATCCTGGGTTGTTGTTTATGTGTTCCACTGTAGACAAACTCTATTTGCCTTGGGAAAAATTTTAAGAGATTAAAATATTTAAATTATAAAGAATCACAGTGAAGTCCAGTTTGTGTTGACTATATTAAATATCTTAGTCACTATTGTTATAACATTTGCTTTTTTGACAACACGTTTTGAGGTCTAAGAAGGTAGTATATTGACAATGCACTAATTATGTCTTGTCAGAAACAATCTTAACACAAAATTCTTGTGTGTGTGTGTGTGTGTGTGTGTGAAGGTGGAGACTTCTTGTATTAACTCTTTTTAAATGGATTCAGTCAGTGAAACCAATGATTAGCGTAGCAAGTAGCACCAACCCTTTCCTTCAAGGAAGCATTTAATTCAGCAAATGAAAGACTTTATAACTTGTTTTGCATGGTACAATGGTTCTACTAAAATGTCCTTGTGTAATACGTACTAGATGATTTAAAAACAAAAACTGGGACTCTACAAAAAGAAAAAAACAATCCTACAGCTTGTTCTATGAAATATGCATTGCCAATAGTAGAAGCCATATATTGCCATTGTACTGTCGTAGTACTTGAGAGTGCTCATCTGGTGCTATCTGTAAAATATTTGGTATTAGCGTCTGCTAGATCCTTTTTTCCTGATTCTTCTTGAATGTATAATGTGTGCCTTTTAAGTTAGTTTTGATGTTGAATGGTAAAATCAGTGTGGTATTTTTGTATTATGATACTCTGCACTTTATACTTTCTTGGAAAGTAAAATTCCAGACTCCAGTTTGAGTAGTATTTAAAAAAAAAAAAATTTATAATGTTTACAATAAATATTTTAATTCAACATCTAAGAATAAGAAAATTAAAAAAATATTTTGTATGGTTTGTTAATTGCTACTTAATATTGCTCCCTTCTCAGTTTATTTGATATCTTTGAGAATGGCTAAAAATGGGAATACATTGTGGTTTGTCTTCTAAAAGAAATAATGGGTGAAATTGGATTGCCTTACAGTTGCTCCAGCATGTCAATTCTGATTTTTAGTGTTTTGGTAATAATTACACAAGGTGGAGGTTACTCTCACCCATCCTATTAAGAAACTTTTTATTAGGCCTAATTGATTGATTCAGGTTCAGGTCACCAAAAAATTCCAGGGCTAACAAAACATTATATAGAGATTTTAATAAATTGTTTTTTTTACATATACTAAATATTAGAAGAGACTAATATTAAAAGGATCACAAAATTTTCATTGAAAATCTTGGGTTATGCTGTTTGACCTTTTCAGTAGATCTTTATCCCCTTCCCTCAACTTGTTTTGACTTTGTAGCTTTTGGTATGACATCTCTTACCTCAAAAATCTCGCCTTTTAAGAGCTGATAAAACTTGCTGCACTATTAACAACGGTAGCAATGAGTTTGTTCTAAGTGGATGCAAGGTATCCTTTGGGAGATAATTATAAAACCATGTGGCAACAATAGTTATCTACAATAGTATTTGGTGGTCTGAACCTGGAGAAATGGTATCAAGCCAAGCTTGTGTATAAAGCTAAATTTAGCAGGAAACTCTCCTGGTGAGTGATTGATCTTGAAAAGAAGATTTTACTTTATACAGAATCTTTATCTGAGGAATTAATCTGTATGTATGTATAAATTTAGCTTCTCATGGCAAGAAAAATAGTATTCAATCTGCTATAATATCAGTATAATTTATTCTCTAGAAGCATATTTGTACATATATTAAACATAATCCTGTTTATTACTCTTAATTTAGCAGATGTCTTTAGTATATATTCTCCTTCTGTCAGAGCATTCTTACTCATATGATCGACAGTAAACAAAGAGCTTCTTACCAAATGTGAAATGATGATTTTATAGTCGTTTTCTAGACTTTGTTATTTTCTAAGCTTAGTGGGCAGCAATGTGTCTGTCGTTGAGTTCTTTAGTTTTAATTAAGCATTGAAGTTTGATTAAAGAATTATTTTTCACATGCCATTTAAATGGAAATGGCTTTTAATTAAAAGAAGATACTAACACAAGAGGCTTTATTCCCCACCTGATTGTCAGTTTACCTTGTAGTAACTTGCCCCCATCAAAAACATGAGTATTTGGTTTTGGTCACTTCTTTCGGCTTTTATCAAAGGAAATATTTAAAGAATGCCTTGTTTACGATACCTCATTCAGAACGACTTTTATTTCTCATGTGTTAATAAATGTGTTTCTCTACATTGCTTTAAAACACTTGCATCTTTGCTCTTTTCTAACTCTGAGCTTTACCCTGTGGCTGCATCTGAGGTGCTTTTTTCAGGTATCGTTTTTGGTTTTTTTTCCCCCCTTTCAATTTACACTTTTTTGGCATTTGTGTTTAGTTGGTCTCTTTCCTTCTAAAAAGGCTTATCTGAACCAATTTTCAATGTAATGAATTACAAACTAGTTACTGGTCATAAAAAGGAATGCTGTTTTTTAGTAATTTAATCACATGAATTTGTATAAATTTTAAAAGTGTCATTTTATTTTCATGCAGGTGACGAAACATACCAGGACATTTTCCGTGATTTTTCCCAAATGGCATCCAATAACCCAGAGAAACTCAATCGTTTCCAGCAAGAATCACAGAAATTCTGAGGTTTTTTTTTAAGGAGGAATTATTAAATCTGATGATCCCCTAATGTGTACAGCCGAAAACTCAAGTTTTTACCGCATTAAGTCTGCTTACTTAATTAGTTTTGGTAGATGTTGAAGAGTTTAGAAAAAAGGTACCCATTCATTGATATTTTTTATAAATTAAAATATGGATCTCTAATAGTTAGGAGAGGCACCTACTTGAGGACCTCTTTTTTCTTTTTAAAAGAAGCCTGTTTAATAGGCTGTTTTGTATAGATAAAAGTAAAACCTAGCCTTAGGCCGTCTCTAGGTTACAAGATGGCCAAGGGATTAGGCAAATCTCTTTTTTGCCAGTGGATCAGAGCAGTGGCTTCTCCATGCGGCATGCCCAGAGTCATTCAGTCAGCATGGCTGCCTTGCGTGGGAGTCACCTGTCCTGCCTGCCTCAAGAAATGTCTTTTTTTTAGCTTTCCGACGATTTTTGGTGGTTCATAGTTAGTGTGTTTTTGGTTATTGTTGTTATTTTTCATAGATTAGCTGTCATACACACAATATACGATTTAATTATTAGAAATAGAGAACATGTTTTCCCCATTTACTCATAAATGCAGTTATCCTTCTAGATGTAAGGTAATTGCCCTGTACTTTAGCGTATATGTAATGGCTGTACAGGTAGACATAGTTCACTCCTTTAGACTTAGTCTGTTTTATGAAGAAAAAAGAAGCCCTCAAAACGTTTTTTTTTTTTAATCACCAGAAGAAACTAAGCTGTAGAAATGGTAGTTCTTCATTTGTTGGTTGATTTCATGAAACCTTGCCAAGTTTATTGAGATGATAAAACAGTTTCAGCGGCTACCTGAATGTTGCCAAATCATGCTTTCATCAAGATGTAACGTTCCCTGAAAAGCTGATTCATAACATAACATATAGGACATTTTTATATATGATATTTGTCCTTTTCAAGATACATTTTTTGCCGTTGTTCCTAGTGAAAGTAAAATCTCTGTCTAAAGGAAGAAAAAAACCTTGTATTTTTCTTAGTTTATATAGCAATAATTCACTTTTTAACTTTTTCTGTATCTGTCCAGTGCACATGTGTGAGACACAGTGTACATTCTTTTTAATTATATCATCTATAGTAGCTTTAGTGTTTGGTTACAAACCACAGACTCTTTAATTCCAAAGCATTATGGATATACTTATTTACCATCTATGTGTATGCTACAAGTTAGTCTGATTCCAGCTTTGACTGTCTTGTCAGTACAGAATAATTAAATAATTTGCCTTATGTTCCTTTCTAGTATAGTCGTTCAGTATAGTCAAGTTTAATTATCTTTTACAAATTACGTATATATTACTAGATACTCAGTCTTGTAAGAGAGATTTTAAAACTTGGATTATTAAAAAGTAGAGAAATTATTTTTAATTGGGTAAATAATAAATTTTCTAACATTTCCCCTAATAACTAGGGTTTTATAAACTGATTAAGTATCAAATCAGAATCTATATAAACAGGAATTTTACTGAAATAAAATCATGATACAGAAAAGGCTGCATAATTTGCCCAAATTGCATGCATATGGTGCTTGTTTAGTAATAGTCATTGTATATTAGAATAAGGATAAAAATGTGTTATATATATTTGTGAATTATTTCCAAGGAAAGGCTAGTTCTAAAGCATTGCATTTTAATTACAGCAAAAACAGGGACATTAAATCTTTGGTGTTTCACCTCAAAGTCACAAATCACCTGGATTTTTAGGTACCTTACCTAGAGACAAAAGTCTGGTTTGTAACATCCTTATTAGAGTGTACTTTGAAATTAATTGTCAGAAGAGCTCAAAGATAAATAATGTCAAAAACAGATTAACAAGAGAAAGAAAAATAAAGAAAAAAGGAAAGAGGAAAGAGAGAGCCCTGTTTCTCCTTTGCAGGGCATACTCCTGTTTTAATCCTAGGACTTCACTCCGAGAGCTCCTGTTGTTTTTTGTTTTGTTTTGTTTTGTTTGTTCTGAGGCGGCCTAGGCAGCTTTCCTTGTGGATCCAGCAATTGGCGCGTCAGATCACGCCCGGGATCTCTGTGGTGGTGAAGGCAATTCCTTGTGACATGTTACCCTCCTATGGCTTGAGTCATGAGCTGTTCATGTGGCAGTGATTCGTGTCTACTCAAATGTAGTGGTTAGAGGTGTATTCGAAGTGCTCTAAAGATGATCATGGCTCTGGATCTCCTCAGCGAAAACAAAATCTCTGATAGTGCAGGGAAGCTGGACATAACAAAAATACGTAATTTCAATGGCTTGACTTCTTGAATATGCTGAGATTCAGTTTGGACTATTTTGGCAGAAATGATGGAGTAAACAGCAAGACACTGAAGTAAATTAATAGTTACAGAGTAGTTACCAGGTAGGTTGGCTTTTAGGTGGATTTAACTGTCAGCTAAGAACTCTTACTGTATAGTATGTAATGAGGCTGGGTTTTACTATGCTGTGAAATATTCAATGCATTATGAGAAATTATAGTGTAACCGATGTTAATAATACTCTGGGGGTTCAGAAGGCGGTGTGATTGCCCTCTGTTTGCTTTTGATAACTGACCTACAGATTTTACTTTCTGCTTCCTTATCATTTTTCTGTTAGCTCCTTCACTTAAAAAATGAGGTTATTATCAAAATAAGAATAGCAGTACTAAATATGAAAAAAAAAATATGAAGACTTCATAAAATATAGTCTCATGTTACAACTAGATTAAAGGCAATTGAGTAGTTACTTGTAATGCTTCATTGCAACACTATATATATGTTTAAGGTCTCAAAGGTTTAAAAAATTACCTTTGGTACAGTCCTTAGAAATTCAGAAGTTTCCAGGGGTTCACTACATTACAGTGTTTGCCTAATTTATACTGGTCTTCATGGTAGATTTTGATGAACTTAGATGTTTACTTTCTAAAATATGCAGATTTAATTTGGAATATGTACTTTAGTAAAAAGGTTATACCTTCACAGTCTGGACAACTTAAGTTTGTGATACCTTAAACAGTATTTAAAAAAAATAGAATTTTATGGTTGTAAAGTATGGTCACAATAAACCAAGGTGTATTTAAGACTAAATTTATCACCCATTTTGAATAATAAGACATTCTCAAAACACTCTTACATTGTCAAATTAACTTTTCTATTTGATAATACTTTGAACCATGGACATGAGCTGGGAAGATGACATTTTTATAGAATTGTAGAATGACTTCAGAGCTACATGATATATTAGAAAGAGCACTGGACTGGTAGTCCCTACCCTTTTTGGATTCCAGGCTCCTCACAAATACAGTGAGTGGGATGAGAAAAGGTGAAAATATAATGTCCATTTGTATAATGTTTTGCCACTTACGGTGCACTTTGATATTAACTTTATCTCACCTGATTCAGTAGGACTTTAAGATCTTAATCTAAGAGTTCTAACATTGTCTGCATCTTTGAGCCTAGCTGCTCCTTTTGTTTTACAGAGGAGGTTGCTCGGTTTGCTAGTTGGTGGCAGAAGTGACACCAGAACCAAGGTCTGACTGACTGCCAGTCTAGAGGCATTTTCCTAGTATCATGAAGTGGTTTGAAATCATAAAGCTGCAAAATCTGATAATAACCGCAAGCTTTCCTTGTGTTTTGATAACAAAGACTCCACATATTCTGGAGAACTTGAATGTAATATTACTTTAAAGGAATAGATTGGGATTTGAAGATAAATTTTACGTTTTTCACAGGAACAAACACTGATGAAAGTAAAACATTGTACAGGTAATTTTAATCCACCATATACTTTTTTTTTTTTTTTAAATCTCTCGATGCTTCCAAATGATAGAGAACTAAGAGGCTGAGATTCAGTTTAGCTGAATCCTGACATCTATAATAATGGTTTTGTTAATGGACATAACTGTTTACATAAATTTATCCACTTAATATGGACTAATGAGGAAAAAGCAATATTTGATTAAACTTTTTTCTGCATTGGTCTTTTTGCCATCTTAATGGTCTAGATTTTCTTATTGTTCCTCAACCCCCCTTCTGAGTGTTCATTTTAAACAGGGAAAGCTCGCTTCATTACAAAGATTGTTGGCACCATTTATTTTACATAAAGGCTAAAGGTTAACTTTTGGAAACGGTGAGCCACTTTTCTGTATGTGTTTACCTGTGTTTTATGACATTTCTGAATCATTCCAGTCATAGAGACTTATTACCTGTAATATTTCTTGCTACCTGTGAAAAGGTATATTTTAAAGAATGTTTAACCAACATGCCATTTACTTTTTATTGGTCTATAGAGGATTTGTATCTAATACATGAATGTAGTTTTACTGTAGCTTGTCATTGTAAATGGAGCAAAGTACATTACCTTTATAGTTATTCTAAAATGTATATTATGTAAGAATTGTAAATATTATACTTGATATTATACTTGATTAAATACTTTGTATGCTGAAAAATTATGATAATGAGTCAATAAAAATCTCCTCTCTGGCATAGTTCCTTTATGCTCAGCCTTCCTGCTTTCTTGTGAAGGACCCTGCAGACATAGCAGTTAACCAGTTACGTTTAAGGTATTATATTCCTTTCCAACCCCCTCCAATTGACCCAGCCTGATCCTATTTGCTGATTGCTTCAATTAAGAAATCCATTTTGGTATTTTAAATATGTTCTTCTGCCTGGTCACAGTTCAGTGGCTCAAAACCACAAAAGGCTTTGTTTTGGGCTGTAGCCCTAATTTTCTTCTCATTATGATCAGCATATCTGTCCTTGAGCCGCTCCGTGTACTAATTATTAAAAAAAAAAAAAAAACCAAACAAGTAAATAATGATATTATACTGTGCACAGTATGAGCATGGTCCCTACCTTTTTGAAGTTTCTAATGGAGGTAACAGACATACGCAACCCTTTCAGTAAGCAAACAGCAAGCAAAAGCCTGGTTTTATATGAATTTTGAGGGAAGGAATGGAGAGTTGAAAGAACAGAAGTGGAAATCATCTGCTTTTGGCTGTTCCTTTGCACGTGAATTGGGAGCAGACACATAAAATGTGCCTGTGACCTGCTTCGGTTAGCTTCATCTCCATGTTAGAATGGTTCTCTGAGGCAGAGAATGAACACCGAGCCAATAAATGTTTTAAACGAAAACGAAACGGACAACCCACATTTTCCTTATTGCAAAAGCAATACCTGTTCATTGTAGAAAAATATTTAAATAAATAAAAATAACTAAAAAAGAAGATAATATCCATAATTCAGTCATCTGGCTGGGCTAATATGGTTCTCACTAGCCACATGCAGCTGTTGAAATTTAAATGAATTAAAATTATATAAAAATAAGAGTTCCGTCCCTCAGTTGGCACTACCACATTTTAAAAGCCCAGTAGCCACAGGGTGCCAGTGACTACTGTTTTGGACAGGGCAGATAGTAGAGAGCATTTCTCTTATCCTAGGAAATTCTACTGGACAGCGCCGAGAGAGAAACTGTTAACTACCTTAGTATATACCCTTGTAGACCTTCTGCTGGGTGTATTTGCACATCTGTACAGTGGGGTCATAATGGTTTGTTACCTGCTTCTTTCGCTTAATAGATAGGGAACAAATTTCTGAGTCCTGAAATATTCTACATTGTTTTGGGGAAGGATTAAAAAAAATATTTTTATTATGAAAAATTTCAAACATATACAAAAAATAATTTCAGTGACCATTAGCTTATGGCAAACATTGTTTATCTATACTCCCACCCACTCTGCCTCTTCCCTGAATGTTTCTTAAGCAAATTTCAGACATTGTACCAACACGTCTTTCGGTACAT
Organism: Elephas maximus indicus; assembly: GCF_024166365.1. Classification (NCBI taxonomy): domain Eukaryota; kingdom Metazoa; phylum Chordata; class Mammalia; order Proboscidea; family Elephantidae; genus Elephas; species Elephas maximus. The sequence continues at coordinate 19,497,256 of NC_064819.1, forward strand.
ATTTCTAGAAGATAAGGACTGTTAAAAACAACCACAATAAAACTAGCGTTCAAACTGTCTGATTGTGTCAAATGTTAATCAAATGTTATTTTTTAAACAGATTGTTCAACTTAGAATCCATTTAAGTTCTGTACATTGCAATTGGCTAATATGTCTCCTGAATATTAATTTGTAGTTTCTCCCTCCATTTAAAAATTTTTTTTCACTTGGCATTTGTCAAATACATCGCTTTTAATGACTACATTTTAATGACTACACTTTAATGGTGAACATTTAGCTATAATTTTTTTTGCTACCATACCCCTAGCTCTGACTTACCTTTATAGCTAAATATTTGAGTATATTTTTAATTACTTCTTTACGATGAATACCTAGAAATGAAAATGGTGGTTCAAAGGTTAAGTATATTTTGAGTCAGTTACTGTGCTCGATACAGGGGATATTATGGCAAAAAGGTAGACACACTTTTTGTTCTTGTGGATCCTTGCATTCCTGCAAAGGAGAAAGATGGGGGTAGGTTGGTATAGAGGTGGCACTCGTTGGGCAGGGTGCCCACCCCAGATACGGGGTGGAGAGCTGTTAAGAGACCACTTGTGGAGGAAGTAACATCTAAGCCAAGGCCAAGCATAAGGAGAGGTCTTGAGCAGTGGTTTTCAAACTTCGGTTTGTAAAAGAATCTGGATATCTGACGAATGCAGAAGCCCAGGTTTGTCCTGGACCTTTGTGTTTTCACGAAGTTTCTCAAGTATTTCAGATGCCAACCAAAATTTGAGAACCACTGTTTCGGGGGAAGCATTCTAGGTCTGGACAGGAAAGAGAACTGAATGGTTTGTTAGAGGCCAGAGGCATTTTAGCATCAGCAAAGTGTTCTCCAGAAAAGTTGTACCAACATGCAAACACTCATCTGCTGTATAGAAGAGTACCTGTTTCTCTGTATCTTTAACAGTGTTAGGTGACGGTCAATTAAAAAAATTAAAAACCTGATTATCTAGCTTTGCAGATAACGGCCATCGCACAACAGGAAAAATAAATTACCTAACCTCTGGTCAGAAGTAAGAGAACTTTGCGCAAGTTACAGTTAGAACTGGACAGTTGTTGTGTCTACTAGGGTTCTTTGCCTACTGAGCCAAGTCATAATACACCAAGGTATGTATTTTAAGCTGAGGAAACAGCACATCTCACTATCTGATACACTACATACTTTTTGTCTATTTCCCCACACTGGAATGTAAGCTCTAGGAGGGCAGGGAGTTTTGTTTTTTCATTGCTGTATCCCTAGATGCTACTATGCTTGGCGTGTAGTAAGCGCTCACTAGCTATTGAATAAATGACTGACTGGCTATCTTGAGCACACCGTTTTAGTTTGCAGTCAGCAGTATCCTTCAGGAAGCTGGTGGTGACCTGCAACATTCATTTTTCTTTATGGGCAAAGAACTGGGAGAAAAAACCAGTTTCTTTAGTATTTTCCTGTGTGTCTACTGACTTCCTATGTACATTTAAAATTTTATTATTTTGTTATTCATATCCATAAACTGCAGGACTAGTGACCTTTATAAAGGTCTGAAAGATGAAACAATGAATAAATCAATTCTAGAATAAGTGGCAGAGGAGAAAAGCCACCTTCTTGAGAGTGTAGGTGGGGACATAAAAGGCACAATTCCAGAATTATTTCCTCCTTATTAATAAAAAAAAAATTTATTAATGAACAATATTTAGAATGTAATCACACAGCTATATAGCACATTGCTGTGGAGAGTCTGTGGAACATGTAATAAAGTTTTAAAGAGAAATTCAGAGTCTAGTATTTGTGAATACCTCAGAAAAGCTATGGTTGCTGAAATATATTTTTGTACATGGCAGATAGACTTTTTTTTTTTTTTTTTTGAGTTTGGAGTATCTAACATAGTTAAGTAGACATTTGTGTACTATGTATTGGGCACTGTTTTGTATCCACTGTCTCTTTTAACCCTATAAGGCATAACCAAAACCAAACCCATTGCTGTCGAGCAACCCTATAGGACAGAGTAGAGCTGCCCCATAGGGTTTCCAAGGCTGTAATCTTTACAGAAGGAGACTGCCACGTCTTTCTCCCACGGAGCAGCTGGTGGGTTTGAACTGCTGACCTTTTGGTTAGCAGCTGAGCGCTTAACCACTGTGTCACCAGGGCTCCTTTAGGAGGCATGGGGACTAGTAGTATCCCCATTTTACAAATGGGGCAGGTGAGAGTCATGGCTCAGAGAAGTTAAATGACTTGCCTGAAGTCTAACAACTTGCGGAGCTGGAGTTCCAACCTGGGTAGTCCACTTCAGAGCTGGTGTCTTAACCTCAGTGTAACCTGCTGACTTTTGTGGTAAAAGAAATTACTGCTTTTAAAGCTAATCTTGGCCGAAAGCTTGCGCTTTGGAAGTAGTCTGACTTGGGTTGGGATGCTGGTTCCATTATTTGCTAGCCAACTAGAATTGGACAATTTAATATCTAAATCTCAATTCCTTGATTGCCAAATGGGCATGATACGTCTACCTTACAGAGCTGTGAGGATTAAATGATCTAAGAGTGAGTTACTCGAAGGAGCTAATTCTGCTCTTTTTTTGCAAGGTGAGTAGTAGGCATCGAAGTTGTCGTCAAGCCTGTGTCAGAGGTCTAGTGCTTATCAGAAATGTGTTGCTTCACATGAAAAGAACAAGAGTTAAAATTGAGATGAATTGTGATTTTGATAAGGGTGTGATCCGCTCACACTTTGAGAAATAATGGGGCACCATCAACTGGTGAGAGATCAAATGTGAGTGCATTTGTCCAGGCATTTTCACCTTCACCTCTTTTAATCATATAGTCCATTTGTACATGTTTGGGTTAGCACTTTTGGTATGTCATCAATCCTTACAAGATTGAAATTAATGAGTTTTATCTAGTTAGCAGTATCCAACTGTCTAGGTTCAAAACTGCCATTGGCTAGCTGTGTGATCTTGGGCAAGTTACTGCAGTGTATCTCTGTTAAGAACTTGGAAGACTACCTGGTACACATTAGAACTCTTTGTAAAGTATTTGTGCCAATGCCAAAGTGATCCAACAGAATGCCGAAATTATCAAACAATATCATTAATATCACACGCAAGTAAAATTTTGCTGAAGGTAATTCAAAAACGGTTGTAGCAGTACATTGACAGGGGACTGCCAGAAATGCAAGCCAGATTCAGAAGAGGATGTGGAACAAGGGATATCATTGCTGATGTCAGATGGATCTTGGCTGAAAGCAGAGAATACCAGAAAATACCTGGCTTTTAATAACTATGCAAAGGCATTTTACTGTGTGGATCATAAGTTGTGGATAATGTTACTAAGAATGGGAATTCCAGAACACTAAACTGTGCTCATGAGGAACCTGTATATAGACCAAGAGGCAGTTGTTTGAACAGAACAAGGGGATACTGCGTGGTTTAAAATCAGGACAGGTGTGTGTTAGGGTTGTATCCTTTCACCATACTTAATCTGTATGCTGAGCAAATAATCAGAGAAACTGGATTATATGAAGAAGAATGAGTCATCAAGATTGGAGGAAGACTCGTTAACCTGCAAATGCAGGTGACACAACTTGCTGAAATTGAAGAGGACTTGAAGCACTTACTAATGAAGATCAAAGACCACAGCCTTCAGTATGGATTACACCTCAACATAAAGAAAACAAAAATCCTCACAACTGGACCAGTGAGCAACATCATGATAAATGGAGTTGTCAAGGATTTCATTTTACTTGGATCCACCATCAACGCCCATGGAAGCAGCAGTGAAGAAATCAAACAATGTATCACATTAGGCAAATCTGTTGCAAAAGAGCTCTTTAAAGTGTTAAGAAAGCAAAGATGTCACTTTGAGGTCTAAGGGGCGCCTGACCCAAGCCGTGATATTTTCAACCGCCACTCATGCATGTGAAAGCTGGACAATGAATAAGGAAGACTGAAGAATTTATGTCTTTGTATTATGGTTTTGGCCAAGAATATTGAATATACCATGGACTGCCAGAAGAAACAAACCTGCCTTAGCAGAAGTACAGTTAGAATTCTCCTTAGAAACACAGATGGTGAGACTTTGTCTCAAGTACATTGGACATGTTATCAGAAGGGACATCATGATAAACGGAGAAAAGACTGAAGTTGTCAAGGATTTCATTTTACTTGGATCCACAATCAATAGCCATGGAAGCAGCAGTCAAATCAAAAGATGCATTGCATTGGGTAAATCTGCTGCAAAGGACCTCTTTAAAGTGTTGAAGAGCAAACATGTCACCTTGAAGACTAATGTGCGCCTGACCCAAGTCATGGTATTTTCAATCGCATCATATGCATGTGAAAGGTGGACAATGAATAAGGAAGACCGAAGAAGAGCTGACACCTTTGAATTGTGGTGTTGGCGAAGAATATTGACTATACTATGGACTGCCAAAAGAACAAACAAATCTGCCTTAGAAGAAGTATAACCGGAATGCTCCCTTAGAAGCAAGGATGGCGAGACTGCATCTTACATACTTTGGACATGTTGTCAGGTGGGATCAGTTCCTGGAGGAGGACATCATGCTTGGCAAAGTACACGGCCAGCGGAAAAGAGGAAGACCCTCAAGGAGGTGGACTGACACAGTGGCTGCAACAATGAGCTCAAGCATAACGATTTTAAGGATGGCTCAGGACTGGGCAGTGTTTCCTTCTGTTGTGCATAGGGTCACTATGAGTCAGAACTGACTCAAAGGCACCTGAAAACAACAATAACATCACAAAGACCAGTCCCTGGAGAAGAACATCAAATCAGTGAAAAAGCGGAAAACTCTCCACGAGATGGATTGACACAGTGGCTACAACAATGGGCTCAAACATAGCAATGATTTTGAGGATGGTGCTGGACCAGGCAGGTTTTCTTCTGTTGCTATGAGTCGGAATCAACTCTGGGGCACCTAACGACAAAAACGAAAGCATTAAAGTTTGTTTAAAAAAAAAAAAAAGATGAAGTAATATCACATCTTTGGTGTTAATAGGGGTTTTCTGAACTACCGGTCTTTTGGGCGGCCTTGGCGCAGTGGTTATGAGCTATGGCGAGCTATGGCTGCTAACCTGAAGGTGGGCAGTTCCAATGCACCAGCCGCTCTCTGGAAACTCTGTGGGGCAGTTCTACCCTGTCCTACAGGGTTGCTAAGAGTCAGAATCTACTGGACGGCAACAGGTTTGGTTTGGTTTAGACTGTCTCTTGTCTGTTCCAGAGGTGTGCGGTGGGATGGAGAGGCGATTTCAACCTTAGGTGTTACTACTTTATCATGAATGGAGAACGGAGTTTCTCGATTAAATTTCACAGCCCAGCTAGTCTCCCTCCAAGGCGTGAGGGGAATGGGGAGAGGACTTAAGACCTCCAAGAAATTAACAGGGAAAAAGGGTATAGAAATAAAAATTCTCCCTCTTCGGGCGTCCAGTTTAGCCTTTTTGCTAACACAAGGTTCTGCGTTAGGGCGCCTGAATTTTTTTTAGGACCAGCTTCGTTTTCTAGTATCTGGGGCTCAGGAGCGCCAGCTGACAGACGTTTTACAGCCTGCCGGCCTTCTCGATGCCTGAGGCCTCAGCCCGCTGCTCCAGCGCCCCGGACGCTACCGGCAAAGCGCGGTCCATCAGGGTCTAACCCTCGGAAGCTAGGACCCAGCGGCTGCCGGGCACGCCTAGTCCCGCCTCTCCGCGCATCCGCGGCCTCGGATTGGCTCTGGGCAGCGTGGTTCCGCCCCCGCCATGGCCGCTGCCTGCCGCCGGGGCTACTAGCTGGCTGCCGGGGTGCGGGTCTCAGCCTCCTCTCCGCGCCGCGGGGTCAGTCGGCGTGTGGTCCATGGGTCTCTTCAGAGGCGGGTCCCCATGCGCTCGGGCCATGGCGCGCCTGGGCGCTGTGCGCTCCCACTACTGCGCACTGCTGCTGGCTGCGGCGCTGGCCGTCTGTGCCTTCTATTACCTCGGCTCCGGCCGGGAGACCTTCTCCAGCGCCACCAAGAGGCTGAAGGAGGCCCGCGCCGGGGCCCCCGCCGCGCCCTCGCCGCTCTCGCCGGAGCTGGCACGGAGCTCCGCGGCGCCGGCCCCGGGCGCCAAGGCCAAGAGCCTGGAGGGCGGGGGGCCCGGGCCGGTGGACTACCACCTGCTGATGATGTTCACCAAGGCGGAGCACAACGCCGCGCTGCAGGCCAAGGCCCACACCGCGCTGCGCTCGCTGCTGCGCCTCGCCAAGTTCGAGGCGCACGAGGTGCTTAACCTGCACTTCGTGAGCGAGGAGGCCAGCCGCGAGGTGGCCAAGGTCCTGCTGCGGGAGCTGCTGCCACCCGCCGCCGGCTTCAAGTGCAAGGTGAGCGGGGCCGCAGCTGGGGACTCCCGGCCTGTGGTCCACCTCTTCCCCCACGCGGTCAGCGTGCCGCCGGGCCGGGCCCCCGAAGACAGGGGCTGGCCATCGCTGGGCTGCCCGGTGCCAGTGCTTGTGGAAGTCTACCCTGGCCCTGGCCGAAAGGTGCTTTCACGCCGGGGGCGTGCCGGGAGTAAGGCGCGCTCAGCTGCTGCTGGAGTGGAGCTGCGTGTTCACTGATCGGCCCGCCCTCCTGTCCCCACCCGCATGCAGTCCCCTCCTCAGGAGAACAGGCACTCAGCTTTCTGCTAGCGTTGCAGGGTTCAGCAGTGCCTCCAGAGTTTGCACCTTGTTCTTGTCATCCTCTTCGGTCTTTGACTTTTGAGGGTGGAGCAGGTCATTTGAAAGCACCCGTGGTCATCGTCAGCAAAGTCCACGGGAAGGGCCTGGTGAAGCTGCTTGAAGTGTTGAAGTTGCAGGGACATGTCTCATACAGCTCTTGAGGCAGTTCAGTGGGACCTGGTCAAGCCCAGGCCAGCCTGTGTAAGCCATCTCATTCCCTCTGTGTGTGTCCTTCTTGCCCTCAAGGGCCATGAACCCATTTAGAGAAGACGCAGATTCCTCTGAGGGAGGAAGAGAAAGCTCTGAGAGGTACAAATACCATCTGGGGAGAGCTGAGCTAGCCCCTGTCTCCCAGGCTAGACCAGCCCATCGTCTCACTTCCCTGCCTCCTCAGAGTTTGGGTTCCTGCCTTAGCGGGAATAGCCTCCATCACGTCGCTTGTGTCATTTTGATCCAGTAGTTGCACAGAGGGGACCAAGGTCTGGCTTTTGGGTAGGAGTAGTAGGTGATATTAAATGTCGGAGGGGAAGTTGGGGCGGGGGATGAGAGGCAAGAATAGTGTTCCATGTGTTTGTGCCCACTAAGTGTGTACGGGGGGCTGCTGCCTGGATCCTGCAGCCTTCAGGGGTCTGCAGGGATTCTTTGTCACCTACAGAGTCAAGTCCTAATATCTTGATAGGGCTATGGGCCCGGGCCTCCTCTCCAGCCTCACCTCTCCTCCTTCCCTTACATGCACCTTAAATCTTAACCATCCTGAACGTGCCTTTACAAAAGCTGTACTTTTTGCCCAGATTGTCCTTACTTCCCTCCTGGGCCCTAGCATACTCTTGACTCAGCTTTCACCTCCCCTGAGAATGTCCCTAGTCCCTGGGGACAGCCTGTGTCCATCCCTCAGCAGCTGTCTGTTCCTGCCTCCCCCCACAGCATGGAAAGTGTCCATCCTCCCACCCCCTTCCGCACAGAAGAGTGAGCCCAGCAGGAACACGCACTGTGGTCAGGGAGGGCACCTGGGCCTGGACTTCCTGCTGCGGGAGGCCAAGAATCCAGGTCCTGGAACTCGTGGCTGGAAGGGCCCATGAGAGCCGTTGTCAGAGTGGGCTGGGCCCACCTTGATTTACCTAATTGAAATCTCTAGAGGTAGAGTCTGACAGCCTGTCCTAGGTGGTTCTTAGGACCCTCGTGTTTGAAAAACTGTACTGGTGCAAGGGAGAAAACCCAGGCTCTTTGGTCCCCAGACACCACCCGGAAAATGAGTATTGTCATCTCTTCACCTCCTTAGTCAGAGGTAGCAGTCCAGGCCCAGTGTACCCTCCCCTTACCATGAGCTCCAGCCACAGCTTCTCGTTATACGTCCAGTGCTTTCCCAGTGCTTCCCAGCCTGCAGGCCTGTTCGTATGTCACTCTCACTATCAGGATACTCTCTCCATTTCCAAGCCTTGCTCATCTTCAGATCCGTCCCCTCCTTGGACCTGTTCAAGAGCCCCCAGCCGAACAGTTGCATGCCATCAAGTTGATTCTGACTCATAGCCATCCTGTAGCAACCCTCTAGGACAGAGCAGACCTGCCCCAAAGGGCTTCCAAGGCTGTAACCTTTATGGAAGCAGATTGCCAGGTCTTTTCTCCCATGGAGCCTTTTGGTTAGCAGCTGAGCACTTAACCATTGCACCACCAGGCCCCTAGCTGAGCAATATGTCTTCTTTTCCCCCTGCTTAGACCTGTCTCCCTTGGTGCTATGACTCCACCCTGTCTTCTCACCCACCCCCATGCACAAGGCCTGGCACATATCAGCACCAGAAATACTGGTTCATGCTCTGACCCTCTTCCTCAGCTGGGCCCTGTTCTGGGAAGCACAGCCGTCACCCAAGGGCCCCAGGCAGCTGCAAATGACCGGAGGGAATTGACACAGCCTTGTGAGGACTGGGGCTTCTAGCCACAAGGCAGTCAGTGATTAGATATGTGTTTATTAGTCCTGGCCTATAATTGCCCCTATTGCTGTCAATCTTCCGTTGGTGATAAAAGGTGCTCCTTTGTCTTTACCTGTGTAGTTCTAAGAGATTGGCTTCATTTTGTGATTTAATTCTCCTTAGGTTTGGAGATTTCCTGAAAAGAATGCTTCTCCAGGCATCACTTCATACATGCCTTTCCCTTGCTTACAGTACCCACCCCTTAACTGGGACTCTGCTTTCAGGTCCCAGCTTCCACGCTCTTTCCTTGGGAGCTTTTCCCGAGCCTCCACTCACAGCACCGAATGCTCCATAGTGACATTTATCATTGTCATATTTATGTCATTGTTGAGTAATTGTCTATCCTGCTGGACTATAAACTCCATAAGGACACGGACCCTGACTGTCAGCCTAAATACTGCGTCCCTAGCATCTGACGTCATGTCTTTTCATATGGGAGTAAATTTTTATACTGAGAATTATTTTTTCAGTATTAATTAGGAAGAAGGAAACGGTAGAAATTCTCACCCTGGTCACTTCAAAGCTGGAAGAGATCCCCAAGGGCCTAGAACCCCAGAAGTGGAGAAACTTGCCCACGGCCTCCTGGGAAGTTAGTGACCAGCTGGGGCTAAACCCCGTGTTCTAGGCAATGTTTTTTCCTTTAAACCTTGTTTCCCTTTTAAGGAATGCTCCGCTCTTGTAAGATAAGGTTCAGAGGACAATTGACTTCCAGAGAGAGTTGACCTGTTAGGATTCCTTGGGTAGCGTAAGGCAGCTCCTTGCTCACGCAGCGGGCCGGAGAGCTGTCTCAGCCTGGGGTTGAGGGTGGGCTCTGGGGCTCCGCCTTGTCTTCAGGACACAGAGCAGGCCTACAGTGAGCTGGCCTACAACCTGTGCCTGCACCCAGAGTCGCTTCTCAAGCCGTTTTCATGTGACACTGAAACGCATTCTAACCAAGAGGCTTGCCAGCTAGATCACAGAACACGACTAGGGACCCCTTTTGGTTAATTAAATAATAAAATACTGTTCACTTAAACCAGAAAAATCTTGTTTCAACTATTAGTGAAAATCTTCTAAAACGCACCAAGTTAGGAGCTGCTTCTAGACTATATAGCATTGGAGCCCTGGTGGCGTAGCGTTTAAGAGCTATAGCTGTTAACCAAAAGGTCAGCAGTTCGAATCCACCAGCCACTCCTTGGAAACCCTATGGGGCAGTTCTGCTCTGTCCTGTGGGGTCACTATGAGTCGGAATTGGCTCGATGGCAATGGGTTTGGTCTCGGCTGTAGCATAAGTCCATGGACTGGCTGCATCAGAATGATCTGGGGACAAACTAACCATACAGAATCTCGGACCCCAACCCAGACTGTAGCTCAGGATCTCCTGGGTGGGGCCTGGGACTCTGCGTGTGTTCTGAGCTGTGTAGGCAGGCTCAGGGTCCTCTGCTCTAAGGGGTACGGGAGCGCCTGGTGCAATCCTGCTGATCCTTCAGGCCTAGCTCAGATTCCCCTGGGGAGCACAATGCCTGGTGTGGACTCTTTACTCGGGCAGCATGGGCATTTAGGAAACATTTGATCAGCTCTCTTTTATCCAGGCAATCTGGCTATGCCAGCCTGGGAAAGGCTGCTAGGTTCACCTGGCTAAAATCCTACTTGTATCACATCACTTCATTCAGAACCTCCAGTGGCTCCTGGCCAACCCATCCTCCAGGACCATCACAGCATGCCTGACCCACAGTAGCTGGCTTCAGCTTTCCAGCTTCCCTCTCAGAGTTGCCGGAAAGGCCACCCCATCTCACGGAGCTTTGCCTGTTCTGCTTCTGAGCCATCTGTTGTCTCAGGCTCTTTGTCAAGTGGAATCACGCATTTCTAAAACTTAGATCAGGACTTCTCTTCCAGGTGCCTTCCTTGCTGTACCAGGTTTGACAGAATATACTGTGAAGACCCCAAATAATGGTGGCTTACACACAATTTAACTTTTTTTCTCATCTGAAATAAACCCAGAGATAGGCATTCCTGGACGGCATAGCGGCTCCATGAAGCCATCAGGGTCTTCGGCTCCTTCCAGCTTTCAGTTTCACCATCCTAAGGAAGTGGCCCTGGTCCTCACAGACCAGGAAGGCTGCTAGGGCTTTAGCCATCACATCTGCATTGCTGCAGCAGGGTGGAGGGAGAACCAAAGCACTGGAGCTCCCCCGTCCCACCCCTCCAACCTCAGCAATGCTTTTTACATCTCACAGGCCAGGGCTTGCTCAGATAGCCACACCTAGCTGGAGGTTCAGTGAATCAGGAAAGAAGAGTGGGTTTGGGGGTAGGCAAGCAGCTATCTGTGCCACCCCTGCCTAACCCTGCCCCTCAGGAGCCCACCACCTGTGAAGTCCCAGAATGACCAAGCACCTGCTGTGTGCAGGACCCTGAATTCATAGCAGTAAGGGCCGCAGGCATGGCTCAGACATAGCTGCTGCCATCCAGGAGCCCCCATCCCCTAGCATCACTCTCGGGCATATCGTATCCTGCGGCGAAACCCAGTGGGCTGGGTGTGAGATAGTACTGAGGGAGGAGACAGGACTTACTAGCAGGTGACAGTGGGTGAGCCACCTCGCCTCTCAGAGCCTCTGCGGCCTCGGCTATAAAGAAGGATTAACACACCCACCTCGCACAGTGGCGTGGGCATTGAATGCCCTGATGTTGTACAACATTTAGCCCAGTGCAGCTGTGTGGGATGTTTTGGGTCCACTCTGCTGAATTCAGGGTAGATAAACACAATGAGCAGGCCTTGGAGCACCTCACTGCTGGGGTCATCTTGTACAGTGCCCTGGGGGCACCTCACCACGCCTTTCCCGGAGTGGCCAGCACCTTGCAGAGGCCTGACGGAGCTTACCAGTCACTGGGTACTGCTGCAGAGGGGTGTGGTATTGCTTCTTTTTGGTGTTTATCGTGCTGAGTGTACCTGTATTTTCTTGTCAGCTCAGATGTTAACTGCTCCGAAAGGCCTTCCCAGAGCCTCTTGACTAAAACAGTTCCTACTCCAGCACTCGCTGTCTAGCCTATCACCATGCTCGTTCCTTTTGTAGCATGTATTCATTTGTTCATTCATTCATTTGATGTTATTGAGCACTTACCCTGTGCCAGCCATTGTTCTTGGTGCCCATGAACAGAACCAAGTCCCTGCCCTCATGGGCCTTCCATTCCGGGCATGGGGTGTGTTTGAGACAGACTTGAAACAAGTAACTCTAGAGCGGGTCAGGCTGTGATAAGTTATACTGAGAAAACTGAGTTACATAGAGAGAAAAATAAAGCAGGATAAGGAATTAGGGAGTGTTTGTATCAGTGCTGGAGCCCTGGTGGTGCGGTGCTTAAGAGCTCAGCTGCTAACCAAAAGATCAGCAGTTCAAATCCACCAGCCGCTCCTTGGAAACCCTGTAGGGCAGTTCTACTCTGTCCTGTAGGGTTGCTATGAGTTGGAATTGACTTGATGGCAATGGGTTTGGTTTTGTTTTTTGTTTTTGGTGTCAGCAGTGGAGATGGGGGTTAGGTAGTTATTTTGTATAGGGTGGGCAGGGAAGGCCCCACTGATCAGACATTTGAAGAGGGACCTGAAGGAAGTGAGCTTTTGGGGCCTTGTGGGAAGAGAGTTCTAGGCAGAGGGAACCAGTGTAAGTGCCTTGGATGGGAGAAAATAACTGTCTTGTTTACTGTTTGCAGTCTGCCTGTCCCCATTAGAATCTAACCTCCATGAGGGAAGGGTCCTGATTTCCTTCTTCATCTATTGAGGTTTGAGGGAACCCCATAGATGCCGCTCTATTTCTGGCCTGAGATGGACAGACATGGGGGACATGCAGCCTCCTAACCTGGGTCACGAGAACCAGAGAGACTTTTCCAGGGACAGGCAGCCTAGACAAGCACCTGCCTCCCCTGCAGGGACGGGCGGACTCCCCACAGACACATTCCAGAAGAGAAGGCGGGTGCTGGGCCGACATGCCTCCCAAGCTCACCCATCGGATAAGTTTCTCCTCTTGCCTTACGGGAGAAGTTAGTGTGTGTGGTGGGGAGGGGGCTGGACAATGTAGGGTGCAAGAGGCCCAGAGTGTTGATCTGGTGGCACGACCTTCGTACAGAAGCTGCAGCAAAGGCAATGGAAGTGCTGCTGCCACCTCCCTGATGACCATTATGTCCCAGCAGAGTTCCCAGCACATTCTACATAGTCTCTCGATAGTTATAGTTGACTAACTGATGACTATATTATTTAAACCCAAGAAATCCTGAAGTGTTCTTCATGATTGGCCCCTCTTCCATCAAACCTCAACCTCCTTCAGAGCGTGAGGCTGGGTTGCTCAAGTCTCCAGCTGGCAAGTTAGGAGTTAGGAGAGAGCCATATGCATTCCACACTTAAAAGTGACTGTGGAATTCCAGCAGGAGCGTTTGCTGAGGACTAGGCATGACTGGCGGTGCAGTGGTTAAGAGCTCGGCTGCCAACCAAAAGGTCTGCAGTTCAAATCCACTAGCCACTCCTTGGAAACCTTATGGAGCAGTCTCCTCTGTCCTATAGGGTTGCTGTCAGTTGGAATTGACTCAACGGCAACAGGTAAGCAGTGACTAGGAGCCCTGGTGGCGTAGTGGTTAAGAGCTTGGTTGGTAACCAAAGGTCGGCAGTTCGAAATCACCAGCTGCCCCTTGGAAGCCCTATGGAGCCATTCTCCTTTGTCTTATAGGGTTGCTATGAGTTGGAATCAACTTGGATTAAAACAAAAACCAGTTGCCATCAAGTCATTCCTGACTCACAGCGACCCCATGTGTGCAGACTAGAGAGTAGAACTACTCCATAGGGTTTTCAAGGATGTGACCTTTCAGATCACCAGGCCTTTCTTCCAAAGTGCCTTTGGGTGGGTTTGAACTGCCAGTCTTTTGGTCAGTAGTCAGGTGCTTAACGGATTGCATCACCTGATGTTAAAGCTCTAGACCTTCGTTGAAGAATTTCCAGAGTTTCTTTTAATGCAAGAGCAAATCTCTGAGTGGTTTTGGAAAGATGAGTACCTCAGCTCATACCGGGGACTGAGAGAAGCCTGAATGTAGACTTCAGTGCTGGCTGCCTTGGTGCTGATACTAATGACAAACAGGCGATGATGGAAACGCAGTACGTTCTCCTACTTGTCGGAGTAGCAGGCACCTTGAGCCTGAATGAAACTTTCAGATACATTATGAGTCGGGGAAAGAGATGATCAAAGAAACGTGCCCTGTAAATGGTACGTGTATGTCTCAGTTATCTAGTGCTGCTGTAAAAAATACCACAAGTGGATGGCTTTATTCTCTCACAGTCTGGTAGGCTAGAAGTTCAAATTCAGGGCATCGGCTCCAGGAGAAGGCTTTCTTTCTCTGTCGGCTCTGGAGGAAGGTCTTTGTCATCAATCTTTCCCTGGTCTAGGAGCTTCTCTGAGTAGGAACCCCTGGGTTCAAAGGATGCACTCTGCTCCTGGTGCTGTTTTCTTGGTGGTATGAGGTCTTCCTGTCTCTCTGTTCACTTCTCTCTTTTGTATCTCAAAAGAGATTGGCTCAAGACAGAACCTAATCTTGTAGACTGAGTCCTGCCTTGTTAACACAACTGCCACCTATCCCACCTCATTAACGTCATAGAGGTAGGATTAACAACACATAGGAAAATCACATTAGATGACAAAATGGTGGACACTCACACAAATACTGGGAATCACGGACCAGCCAAGTTGACGCACATTTTTGGGGGACACAATTCAATCCATCACAGTGTAGAAACTGCTGAATTGGTGTATGTTTTTCTGTGTGTAGTCTCAAAAAAAAAAAAGTGCCCGGAAGACACTCTTTGAAAAGTAGGCTGATTTTTTCTAATATAGAATTTATTTTGAGAACAGTGTATGTTTTACCAAACACATTTAGCAGTAAAACTCTTAAATTATAATGTATTCATGAAACAACTGTAGTAGGTTGTGTGCTAGTGCACGTTTTTCATGGAAATCTATAATTATGGAGTTGTAGGGAACAACTTTATGTAACGCTATTGTATCATATGCAGTAAACTTTGAGTAATTCCACAGATTATATACTGAAATGATAAAGCAGGGCTCGTAACACAGTTCGAGGGTCATCAGCCAGGTACGCTGCATTGCCACGTGGGCGATCAGAAATGCTGTGGGGGCCCCAGGGCACGGATGGAATGTTTCAGCTTGGGGCATCAGTAATTCCTCACAACTACCTGACAGTTCTCTCTGTTTCCATAGGCCATTTCTTAAAGACAGATGATTACATTTAAAAAATTTTTTTAAATTGAGATAAAATTCACATACCATAAAATTTACCCTTTTAACGTCTACCATTTACTTTTTTTTTTTTTTTACTAGTTTTTATTATATTCACGAGGTTGTGTAACTACCACCACTATCTAATTCTGGAATATTTTCATCACCCCCAAAAGAAACCCTGTACCCCATAGCAGTCACTCCTCATTCCCTGTCCACCCCCAGCCCCTGGCAACCACTAATTCTGTTTCTATGGATTTTTCTCTTCTGGATATTTCATGTATTTGGAATCATACATTATGTGGCCTTTTGTGTCTGGCTTCTTTCACTAAGCATAGTGTTTTAAAGATTGATCCGTGTTGTAGCATGGACCAGTACGTCGTACTTTATGGCTAAGTAATATCTCGTTGCATGGATAGGCCACATTTTATTTATCCATTCATCAGCTGATGGACATTTGAGTTGTTTCTTCTTCCTGGTATTATGAACAATGCTGCAATGAACGTGCATGTACAAGTTTTTGTGTGGATGTGTGTTTTCACTTAGGTGTATATGAGTGAAATGGCTGGGTCATGTGATAATTCTATGCTTAACTTCTTGAGTAACTGTCAGACGATTTTCCACAGTGGCTGTACCATTTCACATTCACCAGCAATGGACAAGAGTTCCAATTTTTCCCCGTCCTTATCAACATTTGTTATTTCTGTTTTTTTTTAAATAGCCATCCTATTAAAAAAAAATTGGTGGCATTGGTGGTTCAATTGTAGAATTCTTGCCTTCTGTGCAGGAGACCCAGGCTTGATTCCTGGCCAGTGCACCTCACATGGTACAGTGGGAGCTTGTGATGCTGAACAGGTTTCGGCAGGGCTTCTACTTTAAGACAGACGAGGAAGAAAGGTCTGGCGATTTACTTCCAAAAATCAGCCAGTGAAAACCCTATGGATCACAATGGTCAGATTCTGTAGTGCATGGGGTTGCCATGAGTCAGGTGGCAGCTGAGAACAGTACTGGATGTGAAGTAGTATTTCATTGTGGTTTTGATTGGCATTTCCCGAATGACTACTGAGGAGATGATTACATATTGACAACCACAGAAATCTATTTGGTATATACAAGAAAAAACAGTTACCCTTTTCCCACCCCCAAAACATGTGGTAACACCCCTGGGAACCCTTGTATTCTAAAGATCACGGTTTGGAAGCTGCTGCTGTTATAGTAGTGTTCTGCCTAGTCAGTGAGGGGGTGTTACCGCCTAGTCAGAGAGGGGGTGTTACCGCCTAGTCAGTGAGGGGGTGTTACCGCCTAGTCAGTGAGGGGGTGTTACCGCCTAGTCAGAGAGGGGGTGTTACCGCCTAGTCAGTGAGGGGGTGTTACCGCCTAGTCAGTGAGGGGGTGTTACCGCCTAGTCAGAGAGGGGGTGTTAGGGCCTAGTCAGAGAGGGGGTGTTACCGCCTAGTCGGAGAGGGGGTGTTACCG
Source organism: Elephas maximus indicus (assembly GCF_024166365.1). NCBI lineage: Eukaryota > Metazoa > Chordata > Mammalia > Proboscidea > Elephantidae > Elephas > Elephas maximus. The sequence continues at coordinate 19,513,631 of NC_064819.1, forward strand.
CCTAGTCAGTGAGGGGGTGTTACCGCCTAGTCAGAGAGGGGGTGTTACCGCCTAGTCAGAGAGGGGGTGTTACCGCCTAGTCAGTGAGGGGGTGTTACCGCCTAGTCAGAGAGGGGGTGTTACCGCCTAGTCAGAGAGGGGGTGTTACCGCCTAGTCAGTGAGGGGGTGTTACCGCCTAGTCAGTGAGGGGGTGTTACCGCCTAGTCAGAGAGGGGGTGTTAGGGCCTAGTCAGAGAGGGGGTGTTAGGGCCTAGTCAGTGAGGGGTTGTTACCGCCTAGTCGGAGAGGGGGTGTTACCGCGTAGTCAGTGAGGGGGTGTTACCGCCTAGTCAGTGAGGGGGTGTTAGGGCCTAGTCAGTGAGGGGGTGTTACCGCCTAGTCAGTGAGGGGGTGTTACCGCCTAGTCAGTGAGGGGGTGCTACTGCCTAGTCAGTGAGGGGGTGTTACTAGAAGGAAGACTTGATTAGGAGAATGGCAGTTACAACATCTGCTCACACTGCAGAATTTATAACGGTGCTTTTACAACATCCCGCCTACGCCTCACAGGGTGAAAGTGGTACTTGAATTCCTAAGGCTGAGTGATCAGGTGGTTTACCTGAGCCATGGGGCTGGGGTCGGGGGCTGTGTGACAATGGTTTGTGGGCATAGGAGGCACCGTGGGACTGAGAGCCAGTGGCTGCACCAAAGGATAGTCGTTGTGGAGAAAAGGGGTGGGCTTTAGCCCACCTCACAATCCCTATCAACACCGGCCAAAACAAAAAAGAAAACAAAATCTGTTGCCGTCTGGTCAATGTCAATTCCGACCCACAGGGACCCTCTAGCTGCCCCATGGGGTTTCCGAGGCTGTAAATCTTTACTGAAGTTGACTGCCACATCTTTCTCCCGGGGAGCAGCTGGAGGGTTCGAAACTCGGACCTTTCATTTCGCAGCCGAGCGCTTTAACCATTGTGCCACGAGGGCTCCTCTCCTTAGCAATAAACCAAACCAAAACCAAATCTGTTGCCAGTTGACTGGATTCCGATTCATAGCGACCCTACAGGACAGAGTAGAACTGACCCATAGGATTTCCAAGGAGTGGCTGGTGGATTCGAACTACCAGCTTTTGGGTTAGCACCAAGCTCTTAACTCTGCACCATCGTCCCCTGTCAAGCCCCCCCCCCCCCCCCCGCCAAATAGTGCCTGCGGCAAGCGCCCTTCTCTTGCTCGGCCCCACGGACTGTTGCAGGATCACCGAGCACTGGGACAGCAGGGAACTCACACCTCTGGGTGCAGCGTCCGCCCAGTGAGCCGACAGACCGAGAGGGGCGAGCTGCAGCTAGAACCAGCCCAGGCTCTTCCCTCTTCTCTTTGAGCTTCCGCGTTATGGCAGCTCGCGGCCCTTTTGGAAGGGCAGCTTGAGGGCCAGCTCACCCTAACACCCACAGCAGAGGGGCAGGGTGCGCGATCTCCTGGGGAGCCGAGGTGGCATCCTGACCCGGTGGCCGGGCCCTGGGGCGAGCTGCCCTGGGCCTCAGGCTGACCACCCCACTTCCTCATCGCTTCCACTTTCGTGGGCTGTAGGGGAGAGGCGCTGTGTGGGCCGTGGGGTAGGTAAGTTCCTAGGAGGAAGACCGTGCTTATCCTCTGTTTCCGGGCGTGCGTTGGAGGGACCTCCAAGGCTGGAGTTGGCGCGAGGGCCTTCCAGGCCAGGAGGAGGAGGAGCCTCCGGGCGCCAGCCTCCCGGCCCTTCACCGCTTCCTCCCTGAGACAGCCTGGGCGGGTGGGTGGGCGGCGGGACCGCACCGCCGAGTCTCTGCGGACCACGGCGTGTGCAGCGCTCGGCCTGGCCGCTGGGGGGCGCCGCCGCACCGCGTTCTCCGGCCGCCGGCGTCGCTGCGCGCCGCGTCTCCCGCCGCCTGGGGCCGACGCCGAGCTGCTGTGGCTCTTTCTGCTCCAGCCCGCCCCCTCCCCTCGCTCCTGTTTTTTTTTTTTTTTAATAAAGGAAGACTGAAATGAAAGGGAGTCTGCGTGGCGATTGTGGGCGGTCGTTTCCTTCCTGCGCTCGGTGTAAACCTGCTTTGTTCGAGGCCCTTTGTAAAAGGTGGATGGAAAATAAGCCGGGACGGTTGGATCTTCCTTGGAAAAGCCTCGCTTCTTCAAGCCCGACTGCGAAGCCTGGCTGCAGAGTCAGAGCGCAGAGTGTGGAGGGGTAGGGGGCGCGTCTCTGCACCCTGAACCTCCTCATCCCTCATGGATCCTGCCTTGTGATCCAGTGTTTCTTCTTGAGGCGCTGCCCTTTGGGCTCACAGCCCCCTGGGCCGTATCCCTTCTGCTCTATCTGGGGTCCCCCACGACACCTAGCCCAGACCTGCCTTACTTAAAATGTCTGTTAGAGCTACGTGAGAAGGAGTGGCCAGTCATGGGCCAGGCGGGTGCTGCCTGGGGCCGTAGGTGGAGGTGGGCAAATGGCCGCAGAGGCGCCTCCTGCCCAAGGCTCCAGGCAGGCGTGCTGTGCAGTGTCAGGCGCCCTGGGTGGGTCCTGCCTCTCAGTCCTGGCAGGCCGCTGGTCCAAGTCCCAGTTGCTTAATTTCATGTCCTCAGCTGCCAGATGGACTTGATTTTCACCTCAGCCTCTCCTGACCAGTGGTGAGCCTGTCACTGCCGTGAGATGTCAGCTTCCCTGGGCTGTTTCTGGCTGAGGAAGGCCAGTCCCTGAAGAGAAGGAGTGGGTCTCCTGGAGGGGCAGACACAGGCAGGGGATCTGGCAGGGCTCGGGAAGGACTTCCAACTTGCTCACGCCCTCTCACTGTCCAACGCTTTTGCCTTTGGCCTGCGGGTTGTTGAGGACCTGTCTGGATCCAGAGGCACCATCACCCTCGGGGCTCTTTATTAGAGCCCCAGGAGGCAACTCCTTGTGTGCCCATCCCTGTTGCCAGGTGCCTCTTCTGTTGGCTGAAGCAGGCTACGTCAGCTGGCACGAAGCCTGCTGTTAATGTGTTTTAAATTAAAGCCATTTGTTTTATTTATTGGGGGTGATTACTGTTAAACAGCCCTGATTAAGTGATCCTGCTGGTGGACAGAGTGTCCCAGAGGCTGGCCTCTTCTGCCCTGCTCAGGCCGGGCCCACGCCTCCTCTCCCCCCCTCACAGGAGCTCACAGCCCTGCCCTTCTCTGTCATCTGTCTGTCACCTGTCTGCAAGGGACAGCCCCAGGGCAGGCATATGTAGCCGTGGTGGAAACAGTGTGGCTTGGAGACCGAGACTTGGGCCTAACTCCAGTCTGTGACATTTGGGAACATTGTGGCCCTGGGCCCTGGATGTAACCCCTCTGAACCGCTCTGTGCCCTCACATGTGACCGAGGATAATGCCAACTTTACAGGGTGGCTCTGAGGTAAAAATGAGGCAGCCCAGGGCCTGACACAGGGCAGGTGGTGAATAAATAGTGGCTACTGCTAATGGGGAAACCCCGGTGGCGTAGTGGTTAGGTGCTACAGCTGCTAACCAAAGGGTTGGCAGTTTGAATCCACCAGGCGCTCCTTGGAAACTCTATGGGGCAGTTCTACTCTTCCTCTAAAGTCGCTGTGAGTTGGAATCAACTCGACGGCACTGGGTATTTTTTTTTGTTTACTGCTAATGGTAAACGAGTAAGTGTGTTAGGAACAAGGACCCTTTTCTCATTCTAGAAGGTACGGTGCTTGTTCAATTGGAGGGCAGTGGAGCTAGTTTGCAAAACAGCATTCTGTCCAGGTTTGTTTCAGGGTACCCTTATGTTCTTTGAAGTCTTCCTCAATCCCCCAAACTACAGTGTTCTCTCCTCTGACTCCCCCCGTCTCCACCATCCTGTACCCCTTGACAGTGCACTGTCTGTCCCTTTCTGAAAGCACCAACGTGGCGCCCTCATTGCTCAGTTGCATCCATACTTTCTGTTCCCTGCCTGCAGAGGAGGGCCTGTATCTTCATCTCTCCCTCTCCCGCTGTGTGAAGGAGCACAGGCTGCATTCTGGAGCAGGTGCTGTTGTTTCTTGTCAGGGGGCAAAGCTGGAGTTGTGTTAGTCGTCTTTGGGTCTGCAACACGGATGATCCCCCGCATCTTCTGGGGGGTGCAGTGTTCTCTGTGAATGTGCCTTGGTTTCTTGCTGTTGTTGCCGTTAGTTGTGGCTGAATTGTCTCTGACTCATGGCGACCTCATGAATAACAGAAGGAAATGTTGCCTGGTCCTGCGCCGTCTTTGTGATTGTATGTTTGAGTCCATTGTTGTGGTTATTGTGTCAATGCATCTCACTGAGGGCTTTCCTCATTTTTGCTGACCCTCTACCAAACATGATGTTCTTTTCTAGCGATTGGTCTTTCCTGATGACATGTCTAAAGTAGGCAAGCTGAAGTCTTGCCATCCTCACATCTAAGGAGCATTCTGCTTGTATTTATTCTAAGACTGGTTTGTTCCTTCTTCTGGCAATCCATGGTACATTCAATATTCTTTGCCAGCACCACAGTTCAAACCTACCAGTTCTTCTGTCTTCCTTTTTTAATTGTCCAGTTTTCTCAGGCATATGAAGCAGTTGAAAAGACCACGGCTTAGGACAGGCACACCTTTCTAAAGGCTCCAATTCAAATTTATTTGTTGTAAACTATAATCTTTTTTGATATATTGTTAACTTCTAATAATTTTTCAATTGTTTTCTTTGTCTGATTGCATATACCAATTGTTCAAAATCTTTTTGAGAATTCTGCCAAGTATAAACTTTAAATGATTTAAAAATACTAGGCCACTGGGGAGACCCACATACCCCCATGTAGATTCACTACCCAACCGGTCAGGCTTCTCAGGTCCTGGTCAGTGTGGGGTTCTTGAGGGGCTTCATTGGCCCTTACAGGTGGACAGGTGGATGCATCATTCTCTGAAAAACCTGCATAGTATCAGGCACAGCAGAAGCCTTGTTTAGGGTGTCCCAGGCCACCTACTGTCCGCAGGACAGGAAATACAGGGCATGGGATCCTGGGTGTGGCTGGCTTCAAGAGGGTGGAGGGGTTATCTGTGGGAGCCAGAGAGCTTTGAGGATGGTCATCCATTGTCAACTGGTCGGATGTGACCCTCCCATCTTACAGAGGAGAAAACTGAGGCCGCCAGGACACAGACTGGCCCTTTCCTTGCCTGGAGAGTCATGATTAGAAAAAGGGGCAGAGGGGAACAGTTGAGGGGAAGAGGAGTAGCTGGGGGAGGGGGCAGCTGGGGGGCTGGGACATGAGGGCAGAGCAAGTACCTGAAAGGCGAATGTCAGATAGAGCCTGGGCAGTGAGGACCCCAGGATGGGCAGAGGGATGGCAGAGCCTGTGCCAGCTGGGCCATCTTGAGGAGCGGTTGGCTCTCAGGGGGCTCCAGCTAACTGAACTGCCTGGAGTTGCTGGTTGCAGTCCATGACGCTCTGCACCGCTTCACACTTCTGGGTTGCTGCTCAGCCGCCTCCTCTCCTGGGACACCCACCAGGATCGAGTGGCCATCTCTGTGGTTGTTTTTGTTGTGTGCCATCAAGTCAACTCTGACTCATAACATCTCCATGTGACAGAGTAGAACTGCCCCGCGGGGTGTCTAGGCTGTAATTTTTACAGGAGCCAATCACCGTGTTTTTTCTCCCGTGGAGCCTCTGGGTGGGTTTGAACCACCAACCTTTTGGTTAGCAGCTGAGTGCTTAGCCATTGTACCACCGGGACTCCTTTGGCCATCTAAGGAGGCCTCTTACGGTGAAAAACACGGCCTTATACTTCTTGACTCCGGGTAGGAAGTTGCCCAATCTGACCAGCCAGGAAGATTCAAGCTTGTTTCCGAGACTTCCTTCTAGGTTTCAGAACTATCCTGCTTTATTACCTTGAAGAGATACTTATGCTGGCCTGGGGGAGGTGGGAGGAGAAATTAGCCTGTGTTGTTATCTTAGGGGCTTCACTTATCTCTGCTATCTTATACGGATTGAGAGGTTGGGGCTAGAATGGTTACTTGACCTGCCCTGAGTCCCTGGCTAGTAAGCAGAGTCATGGGCTGGCTTCCCAGCCTCTCTGGAAGAGCCCAACCTTAGCCCCTATGCTTTCGCTCCCAGCTGCAGTATGGTGGACAGAGTCCTGCCCAGCTACTAGTATTCCTGGGTTCTAGCTCTCTTTCTGATCCTGGCTTCCATTGGCAAGGTGTTGCAGTGTCTCTGAGCCTCAGTTTCCCAACTGTAAGAGACACAGGGATAGTCTATCCCTGAGTAATATTCTGTATCTCTCTTATTAGCATGTGTAAGTAAGCTGAGTGCTAGGAAGTTGTAAAGCCCACCTCCTTTCCAGACCTTTTCCTGGGTAAAAGAATAGGGGTCTGGAGGCCACTGTCTGGCTCTTTCTGGGCTAGTCACTGGAATGGCCCTGCCCAGGGCTTCCTTGCTGACTGTCTCTTCCCCCTCTGGAAGATACTAGTTCATTATGAGACTGCCCCAGGCAGTGGTACCTCAGTCCTGAGAAGGACAAGGAGCCAGGAGTGTAGACTCACACATGCCCATGCACCCAGCCCCTCAGACTTTCACCATCATGCTCAAGGACAGCAGCAGTGCCACCACTAAGTGGGTTCCTCAGTGTGCCAGGGTCTTCACTTACTCTCCTCCTCTCACGGAATCCTCAGATCAGGCCAGTGAGGAGGTAGGTATTCTCCTGGCTTCAAAGCAGGTTCAGAAGCTTGCTCAGAGCTACCCAACTGCAAAGAGGCTGAGCCAGGATTGGAACCCAGTCTTTCCGACTGTCATGCACTATGTTTTAATGCAGGAGTGCCTGTTTGTTTTGGTGGTTTGTTCTAGTGTCTCCAAAGCAGGGGGCCATCTTTGTTGGAAACAGTGCAGAGGAATGATGGCTTCAGTAAGACCAGCTCTTGACCTGTGCCAATAAGACCAAAAGACCTTGCCTGCTGCTCGCTGGGGTCTCACATACGGTCCTCTTTCCTGCCCTACTGGGAGCCTCACAAAGAGCAGGGGAACCCCAGAGCATGAGCGAATCTGTTATTCCTTCTCTATGGTTCTGCCCTGAAGAACCAGCTGCGGCCTCTTTTTAGTACGTGCGATCCTAAGAGACTGTGATGTTGGGAGCCCCACCTCCTTGGTTTGGCAGCAGGTCACAAGAGGTCAGGGCTGGAGGGGAACTGAAAAGGTCATAAGGGAAGAAGCCCAAAAAGACTCAGCGTCGTGCTGAGGCCACACAGCTAGGTAGTGGACAAGACGGCTTGTGACGAGGCCTCCTGTGCCCCCTTTCAGGTCTTTACACTGCCTCCCGCTGCCACCTCCCTGCCTGCTTTCTAGGCTGAGCTTGTTTCTGTGCACTTGTCTGTCTTATGCTTTTGTTCCTAGCCTGACACATTTTCTGAATCTCACCCACCTGTGACTGCCCTGCAGACGCCTGTGTTTTGTATACATTGAATGGCTTTGATTCCCACCCCACTGACGGTGTCAGCGGCAGAATGAAGCCCAGTGGACCTCCTCAGATGCAGGCCCCAGAGAGCCCTGAAAGACTCCTGCTGCTCTTTTGCTGGCCGTGAGCTCTGTGCCCCGCATCTGACTCAGAGCGTCCTGACTCCAGGCCACGTAGGGGCTGTGCCTGTGTGTGAATGTAGAAGGAGATGGTGGTGTGAGAACTCTGCTGCTGTCTCCCTGACTCTTCCTGCCTCGCTCTGTACCCCATCAGTCCCAGGCCAGCTGTGTCCATTCCAAGGATCTCTGAGTCCCAGGGGATGGACCCCCTATTGTGTGATGTGATCCATGTGACACACGATAGGTGTGTCCTCTTCCTTTTCTACTAGTTTAGTAGATCTGGGAGGGTTTCCAGCATGGAGCTTCCATGTCCCCAGGGATGCATGCTACTCTCCTGACAGATGGTCTTCTCATCAACCAGGAAGCTCTCTGAGCCCTAGTGTCCAGGATTTTTATTGGCCAGTCCTACATGATAGGCTAAATCATGACTCGGGAGTCTACTTGATACTGGCCTCCCAGGCAAGTCTTTTCTGGTCTGGCCAGCCTCTACTTGGCAGCACAAATTCTCAGGTATGGCCTGGGAGTCCCAGACCAAGGCACCCTAATTATTTCTCCAGAGCCAAGGACAAAGGCCACCTTACTTGGAGTAAAACCAGGTCCTTTACCTCACAGTGAATGAACCTAGAGGGCTCAGTTTGAGCAGGATCGTACCTTGTTGTCCCCAGTTTTCTCACGGTAGAAAAGGAACAAGCTTTCAGCTCAAGAGAATGGCTGCTGAGGAGGGTATTCAGAAATACCCTGTTAGGGAGTGGGCCTGAGTCCTGTGATTGACAGGGTGAGATGCTTGCTATTTTGGCTGCCGACTACCTGTTTTAGGGTAAGCTTAACCAGTGGACAGTGTGGGGCTTTGGTGCCAGGCCACAGGTCCCCAAGGATGGAGAATTGGTGAGGCTTGGTCAGCCACCTCAGATGTCTGTATTGTGACCAGAGTCTTAGGTCCCTGATTGCCCAGGGAGACCTGGCTGTGCCTGTGGGCTTGCTCATGGGGGGCTTACTGCGGTGGGCCTGTTCAGCCAGGAGGGGGCCAAGGGATAGGGCATGCGGGGTGCACTCTGGGAGCACAGGCCACATGCTGCCCAGCCCCAGGGGCACCACTCACCCTGCACTCTGTGATGGCTGGTGCTCCATGGCATGGAGCTGATCAACAAGCGCCACGGGGGCTCTCTGACAGCATTACTTTCTTCCACGTGTTACCGTTTAAAACTGAACCTAGCTAGGCACTGGCTCCATTGGGGAAGAATGAACAGCTAAATAGCTAATTCAGTTTGGTGAGCAGTGTTTGCCAAGGACGGAACACATCATGTAGGCTGGTTCTGTTTACTTGCCTGTTCCTAAGACCCACTGAGGTGCTTTTGTCTTGATCGGAAACATGAGCAATGGAAGTTTTTTTTACTGATACAAGCAAATGCAAAATGGAAACATTTCTTTTAAGGCAAGAGCTCTATCTTAAGCAGTTGCCTCTGGGAAATAAAATATGGCCTTGCTGGTCAGCCTCCTGGTTTATCCTGTTGATTTCTGAGCTCTTTTCTGTGACACGTGTAGCATTTGGACTTGGTTTATGGAAACCTCTTGGGGGGTGTGGTTTGTTGTAGCCTAGAAAAGGAGCCCTGATTGTGCAATGGTTAAACACTTGGCTGCTAACTGAAAGGTTAGTAGTTCGAACCCACCCAGTGACTTCTTGGGAGAAAAAACTGGCCATCTGCTCCTGTAAAGGTTACAACGTAGGAAACCCTACGGAGCAGTTCTACTCTGTCATGTGGGATTGCTACGAGCTGGAATCAACGGCACACAACAATATTAACAACAGAAATATGAAAAGGAATTCTCACTGCCCCGTAAGAGTTTTCTGCTCTGTGGAACTAGCCTAGTCCCTGGGCCTTGGGGTGAGGGTGGTGGGTGAGAGGTAGAAGGAGAAACTGTTTAGAGAAAAGTGGGCAGGTAGGAAGCAGGGGAAGGACCCCAGAAGAGCCTTTGTGACCTACTTTTACAGATAGTGTGAAATTATTGGTCTAATCCTAATAAACCATTCTATTTTTTCATGTTCTTGTCAAGCCCTGTCCACTTGCAGATACAATTTTGGTGGAGCAGGGGAATTTTGTCCTCTGTTCCTTTGTAAGTCGGAAGCATTTTCCCATCTTGCTGCCCTGTCTTGTGCTTATTGTTCAGATGGCTCTAGCACATGCTATGGTCCTATTTCTTTTGTCTGCCATTCTGTGAGTTTCCAGTTTTCTGCTCTATAAATAACATCACAGAGAATATCTCTGTGTATTTTGCTTTTTTTCTCCTTGTGAAATGGTCCCAGGAGCTTTTCCTTAACTCTTCACGAGAAACAGTTCACACTCAATCCCCTGTGGTCTTATAACAACTGGTCATTGAGTTGATTCTGACTCATGGCAACCCCATTGTGTTTCAGAGTAGAACTGTGCTTCATAGGGTTTTCGGTGACTTTTCAAAAGTAGATTGCCAGGCCTCTCTTCTGAGGTGCCTCTGGGTTGATTGGAGCTGCCAACTTTTCATTTAGTAGCTGAGCACTTCACCATTTGTGCAACCCAGGGACTCATGTCGTTGTTGTGAGGTGCCATCTAGTTGGTTCTGACTCTAACGATCCTACATAGAACAGAATGAAACACTGCCCGGTCCTGCGCCATCCTCATAATTGTTGTTATGCTTGAGCCCATTGTTGTAGCTACTCTTTTTCACTGACCTACTTTACCAAGTATGATGTCCTTCTCCAGGGAATGATCATTACTGACAACATGTCCAAAGTATGTGAGACATAGTCTCATTATCCTTGTTTCTAAGGAGCATTCTGGTTGTACTTCTTCCAAGACAGATTTGTTCATTCTTTTGGCAGTCTATGGTATATTCAATATTCTTTGCCAGCACCACAATTCAAAGGCGTCAGTTCTTCTGCCTTCCTCATTCATTGTCGAGCTTTCGCATGCATATGAGGTGATTGAAAATACCATGGCTTGGATCAGGTGCACCTTAGTCTTCAAGGTGGTGTTTTTGCTTTTTAACACTTTAAAGAGGTCTTTCGCAGCAAATTTGCCCCATACAGTGCATTGTTTGATTTCTTGACTGCTGCTTCCATGGGTGTTGATTGTGGATACAACTAAAATGAAATCCTTGATAACTTCAGTCTTTTCTCCATTTATCATGATGTTGCTTATTGGTCCAGTTGTGAGGATTTTTGTTTTATGTTGAGGTGTAATCCATACTGAAGGCTGTGGTCTTTGATCTTCATCAGTAAGTGCTTCAAGTCCTGTTTACTTTCAGCAAACAAGGGGCTCAAACGGTCCTCTAACCACAAATTAACACGTGAACATCAGGGCCTGGCAGTAGTGCTCCTCAGTGCTCACTCTCTCGGCTTTTCACTGTAAGCAGTTTTGCCTACTAATTTAGATCACATGGCCCAACTTTCTCTCCTTTTATGTAGTATTTTATTTTTTATACATTAAAAGTTCTAAATTATGAATCATTTCAAAATATAGAAGAATTCATGAAAGAATATAATAGACACCCATGTTTCTACCGAATAAGTTAAATAGGTGCTAACATAGTCCTCAAGGATGTTACTGACCCAAGCCCAAGCCATGATATTTTCAATCACCTCATATGCATGCGAAAGCTGGACAGTGAATAAATAAAGAAGACCAAGGAAGAAGCGATGCCTTTGAATTGTGGTGTTGGCAAAGAATATTGAATATACCATGGACTGCCAAAAGAACGAACCAATCTGTCTTGGAAGAAGTACAGCCAGAGTGCTCCTTAGAAGCGAGGATGGTGAGGCTTCGTCTTACGTACTTTTGACATGCCATCATGAGGGACCTGGAGAAGGATATCTTGCTTGGTAAAGTAGAAGGTCAGCAAAAAAAAAAGGAAGCTTCTCAACAAGATGGATTGACACAGCAGCTGCAACAATGGGCTCAAACATAGCAACGATTGTGAGGATGGTGCAGGACCGGGCACCATTTCATTCTGTTGTACAAAGGGTTGCTATGAGTTATAGTTCAGGTTCCACCCCTGTTTATTCTCTCCGACGTACTCTCTCCCAATAGAGGTGTCCACTATTCTGAAGCTGGTATGTTTTGTGGAATTTGTATGTTTTTGTACATTCATACTTTTACGTATTTTATGGATACACATATATGGGCGTATATATGTGTATCCATAAAATATATATAATTGCTTTGTATATTTTAAATAATTATATAATGCCCTCATATTATGTAATGAGATCCTTCTCATATTTATTTTTCAGTCACCAGTATGGTTTTGAGGTTTATGCATGTTGATACATGTAGGTCTTGTTTGGTCCTTTTAACAGCTGTGTAGTGTCTTGTCATGGGTTGCTGTCATTAGTAGCTGCCATCAAGTCGGCCCCTGACTCATGGCAACCCCATGTGCTTCACAGTAGACCTCAGTTTATCTATTTCCTCTCTGAGAGATGGCTAGGTGGGTCCTACTTTCTTGTCATCCGAAACATTGCTGCAGTGACATCCAGGTATGCATCTCCATAGGCATATATGCCTGAGTTTCTCCAGGTTCCACATCTGGAAGAGGACGTCATGGTCCTGGGTGAGTGCATTGTCAGCCCTATAAGTATTCTAAGCTCTTCTCCAGCATGATGACCCCACTTTGCAGTCCATGTTTTGAGCCCTGGGTGTGGACTCTCTTTCTTGGTGTGGGTTGTGCTGCCTTTGTGATAAGAGGTAGGAACCTGAGGGCAGGTGCTTCTTAGCTATACCCCCAGATTTCTAGTTGTGTAGAGGCTTGGGCCAATCTTTCCTAGAGTTTTTAAACTCTCTATAGATGAGGGCAGAAACTCTGGTGGTGTAGTGGTTAAGTGCTACAGCTGCTAACCAAAGGGTCGGCAGTTCGAATCCACCAGGTGCTCCTTGAAAACTCTATGGAGCAGTTCTACTCTCTCCTGTAGGGTCGTTATGAGTTGGAATCGACTCTACAGCACTGGGTTTGGTTTTGGTTTGGTAGATGAGGGCAGAGAAGCGGTGCCACCAGCTGAAGGTGGAGTAGCCTTTTACTCAAGTCTTTATTTTCTCCTTACTTCATTTTTATTTATTTTTAAATTTTATTATTATTGTTTGTGAAAATATACACAGCAAAAGATACACCATTTCAACAAGTTCTACATGTACAGTTCAGTGGCATTGTTTACATTCTTCAAGTCGTGTAACCATCTTGCTATCGTTTTCTAAATTATTCCACCACCAGCAACATAAACTCAGTGCCTCCTAAGCTTCTTATGGAACCTTTTGAGATGCTGTTGTCCATTTGAACCCTCATAGATAAATCAATGAAAGGTCACCAAAGTCTTGACTTAACTTTGAGGACCTGCCCTCAGCCGCAGTTCACACTGACCTGTCCTTGCCTCGCTCCCATTGTTGGCACCACGGTGCTGGTGAGAAGGCACCAGGGACCTGGCTCAGGGCCTCGCTCCTCCACCAACTTGCTGTGTAACCTGGGTAGAGCCTTCCCCCTTGCTGGACCCCAGCCTCCCTGTTGGAAGCATGAAGGGGTTGTATGGTCTCTTGGCTCTCAGCGTTGCTCACCCACTTTGGTTTTTGTCATTAGCAAAGTGGTCTCTACCTTCCTAGTCATGAACTGCTAGGTGTGAGGCTTGGAGGCTAGTGGGTTGGAGGGCCCTACCTCCTCTGTGACCTGGCTGTCTCCCGCAGGCATTAAACCAGCAGCTTCACAGAGCATCCCTTCAGTTAAATGGTCTGAGCTTTCATGGAGCTTCAGGGAACTTGCCCAGATCCCGAGGGCTTGGCAGCTGTTGTTCTGTGCTGATGGAGGGAATCGTTTTCCTTCCTTTCTAGTTACCTTCCATGTGGAAGAGCAAAGGCCACTGCTGGCCCCATGATCACAGAGTGGGGCTCTTGCAAAAGCCACAGGCACAGGAGCACTGCTTTCTTTGAGATGAGCATTTTAAGGCCCATGTAACCCCACCAAGGAAACCTGGTGGAATGGTGGTTAAGTGCTCCGTTGCTGTCTGAAAGGTCTGTGATTGGAATCTACCTGCTGCTCCACAGGAGAAAGATGTGGCAGTCTGCTTCCGTTAAGATTACAGCCTCAGAAACCATATGGGGCAGTTCTACTCTGTTGTATAGGGTTGTTATGGGTCAAAATCAACTCTGGCAACGGGTAACCCCATCTGGAGTCCCTGGGTGAGGCAATCTGTTAATGCACTCAGTTGCTAACTGAAAGGTTAGAGGTTTGAGTCCATTCAGAGGTGCCTTGGAAGACAGGCCTGCAAAAAAAAAAAAAATCAACCACTGAAAGCTCTATGGAGCACAGTTCTACTCTAACACACATGGGTCATCATGAGTCAGAATTGACTTGATGGCAATACTTAAAAAAAAAAAAAAAATACTTATGTGCCTCGTAAGTGCCGGGCTCTATCCCAGAAACTTGGACAGGTAAAAATATCTCTTTGTGGAGCTTACGCTTTAGCGGAAAAAGATTAAATGAACTAATATTTGTCTACTTGCTGCCTGGGACACTGTCAAGTGGTGACTCAAATAGGGTTAGGTTTCATTTCATTTCTTTGTTGTCCAATGATAAGCACATGAGGAAATTATATCATATGTTAGAAGGTGAGGGAATTACATTGTATGTGAGAAGGTGAGGGAATTATGCCATATGTTGTAAAAAAATAAAAGTTAGAAGGTGAGGGAATTATAGCGTATGTTAGAAGGAGAGGGGATTACATCGTACGTTAGAAGGTGAGGGAATTATGTCGTATGTTAGAAGGTGAGGGAATTATGTCGTATGTTAGAAGGTGAGGGAATTATGGTGTATGTTAGAAGGTGAGGGAATTATAGCATATGTTAGCAACAGAAGAAGACGGAGGGTAGGAGTGGTTGCATTTTTAATTAGGTGAGCAGGGAAGCCTTCATTGAGAAAGTGAGAGTTGAGCAAAGACCTGAATGAGTGAAGGAGCTGTTCAGGCAGCGTTGGGGGAAGAGCATCCGGGGCAGCAGGGACAGCCTGCAGAGGCTGGGGCGGAGTGGGCCTGGTGTGTTTGAGAAGCACCAGGAGGCCTGCAGCCTAGTAGTCTAGGGAGAGGGGAAGGAGGTCCCAGAGGTGAGGGGGAGGAGGGCAGACCTTTAAGCCTCCAGGGGAGAGTAAGGACTCTGGCTTAGACTCTGTGGGAGAGGAAAGGCCGTTTTGGGGTTTTGAGTACAGACAGATCCTCTGGCTGCTGCGTGAAGGATAGAATGAAGGGAGGCTGGTTAGGTGGCCGTTGTCCTGGACCAGGGGAGAGAGGATGCTGAGGTGAGGCAGTGGAGGTGGTGAGAAGCCAACAGATTCCATCCAGGAAAAGGGCCATTATTAGGTTAAGGGAATGCCAACGATCTTTTCTACACTAGATTTTATTTCAGCATGGACCTGAAGTAGGTGGCATCAGGAGGGCTATAAACAACATGTTTACCTCTTTTGACAAGTTTGGGTTTGTAGTGTACACTCAGGGTGGGCTCTACCCCTTGGTGAGGGGGTAAAATAAGAAAAAGGTAAAGTGAGGGTAACTCTGAGAGGCGATTCCTGTTCTGGAGTCAAAAAGGCCGGGGCTCAAATCTGGGCTTCGGCCTTTCTCTAAGTCACCTTGGACAGGTGACTTCCCCTCTCCATTTCTGCTGCCTGCTTTATGAAGGGCACGGTCACAGCGAGGACTGAGCTCATGCTTGTCTGCGTTGCCGCCTGGCACACTTCATTTCCTTGTGCCCACACCCGCCAGCAGGTGTGTGTGAGCCGTATGCCTCATGTGTTCCTCGCATGTACGTCACATGTGCCTAGTGTGTACTGCTTAGATGAGTGCCACGTTATGAATATCTTCAGGTGGTGGACGGTCTTAGCGTGATGTTCCAGGAAATGATTTAGTGAAGAGACGTTAGTGGAGGAGGTAGGAGCTTTGGTTCTGACTTTGTCAGCTTGTGTGACCTTGGGGAAGAGGCAGGGGAAGGAAGGGGCTGCTGGTCGGTTGAACACCTCCCGGTTGCCAGGTGCTGTGCTTGGCATTTAATCCCCCCCAAAGGAAGGGGGTGGACAGGACCAGTGTCTCTCCAAGTTAGGGCATTTGAGTGTTGCCTTGCAGCTTTTGCTAATACCCTAGAACCACCTACAGTATTACTTACTTAATATATATTTTAAATTGACTCACCCTTTTTTCCCTTACCTTTTTTCTTTAGCCTCACCTTAGGTGATGTCTGTGAAATCATAGTCCTGAAGTGCTATTACTAGTTTTTCTAGTATTCTACACATCAAAATAAATCCATAAGTATTAAAATAAAATTTCCTTTTATACCACACCTTGGGGAGCATTGGGTGAGGGAGTTTCATGAATCCAGGAGAGTGGGCAACCTCTGGGAAGTGACTGAGATTTTCTTGGAACCTGACAGTTCAGTGGGGCTCTCTGGGAGCCATGGACCCCTGCTTGGGCTCCAGCTGTGTCCCCATCCCAGAGAATCAGGAGGGGGTTGGAAAGTGTGAATGAGCCTCAGCTCTGGCTCCAAGATAGCCAGGCCTCCAGGAGAGGTGGTACCTAGGGGCAAGGGAGAGTGTGGGCCCCTGGGGCAGGTAAAACCCCCTGTCTGAGGCTACCTTCCTGCCTGCCCAGTTGAAGCAGGAAGGTGACTAAGTGCATCCCTTTGGATGTCACAACTGGTAAAACGGAAACCCTGGTGGTGTAGTCTTTAAGAGCTACAGCTGCTAACCAAAAGGTTGGCAGTTCGAATCCATCAGGCATTCCTTGAAAATTCTATGGAGCAGTTCTACTCTGCCCTGTAGGGTCGCTATGAGTCGAAATCGACTCTACTGCAATGAATTTGGTTTGGTTTGGTACTGGTAAAACTGTGGTGGTCTTTGGGAGGTTGTAGGTCATGGGATGATTACCACCTGAAAACTACAAATCAAGGAATCTGCTGAAGATCTGATGACAATCTGGCAGACCTATGACCACTGGAGCTCTTGGTGAGCAGGTAGAATATTATAGTTTACCCTAATTAAGATTTCACAATAAATCCCTAGTACTGTAGTTCTCCTTCTCTTCTTCCATCTCTTTTCCTTCTCCTGCTTTCTGTCTTTCTCATGACTTGCCCCATCTTTTTTGGGGGGGGAGAGGTGGTGGAAAATGTTACTTTATAGAACACTGGCTTGTATTGTCAGAAAAATTAGTACTAAATGTAAAAACCCAAACCTCATAATTTAAAAAAGGAGTACATTAAGGAATGATCCTACCCATTATGTAAGGTTTATTGGTTTTAAAATTAGACCACTGAAAGTATTCTTTAGTGTGTGCTGAAAAAAGAAGATAGGAAGTGACTCAGTGCATTCGTTTTTAAAAATGATGAGTTGGAATCGACTCAGTGGCAGTGGGTGGGCTCAGTGTTGAGAGATGGGACTTAGGACCCAGAGGCTAGAGCAGCAGGTGTGAATGGTAAGGTGATGCTGGCGAGCAGTTTCCCATTCGCTGGCCCCCTTGACCGTGGGCCTGTAGGATGTTGTATGGACATCTTACAGCTTTATGCTTATAGAACCTCTCAGCTAGGTCAAGAATGTCTGAAACGGCATGTGGCCACAACCTAATGTACTGTTAGCTGGTCACAAACATGTACAGTGCCCAGAAGATAGCACAGACATCCCCACCCCTTTTCCTTTGTAATTGCTTTGTAGTTCATTCATAGTTAGCCTTGGAGCAGTGTCTGGGACCTACCCTTCTGCCTCTCTTTATTCCTCTTCACTTGTCGTTCGTCTTTGTCTTTTCTCTGACTTCCTCATCCTCCAAGGACATAGCCCTATCCTAGACATTTACCATATTCTTGGTAATCATTTTGGAAATTCATTTGAGAAGACCCAGGTGGTGAGGGTCTACAGAGTGGAGTACCTACAAGGCAGACCAACCTTTTTCTTGCTTATTCTTATACCAAAAAACCAAACCAAACCCTTTGCCGTCAAGTCAGTTCTGACTCATAGTGACCCTATTCTCATACACGCACACTATACATTGCTGTTCTACATTGCTGAGCTAACAAAATCTCCATCCCATTATCTACTTGCGAGTGACCTGCTTACCACTGGAGGTGTGGAGGGCAAGGAGAAGAATAGGGCGAGGGATAAGAAGAGTTGGTCTGGTCACGGTGAGCACAGAGAGAGTGCTGGGTCTGGTTGCTTAACCTGGGGTCTTCTGTCCTCCGATTATGATGGTTTTGTCTTTCTTGGGATTGATTCTTGATTGTTTGTTGGGGATTCCTGCGTCAACAGAGAATTGAGGTTTTGAAAGCGGGAGGAAGGTTAATCTGTGCCATTTACCCTATTCCCATTATAGGCAAGGACATAAAACATGGTGGAAACATGGCAAAGCTGAAGAGAATGAATTGGCAAGTGTGTGAGATTGTGTAACAATCTCCCTGTTCTCCTTCTCCTTCCCCTCCCCGTTGCTCCCTTCAGCTGCCCCTCAGACGAAATGGGTTCCTGAACTCTTTGCGACCTTGGTCTTCTTTGGATTTGCTTGAGTTCGTTCATAGCCTCCCTGCAGTGTAATTTTGAGAGCTGAAACCAACCAGTACCCTGAGGCAGTCTGGCTGGCTTTGAGTAGAGTAGGGTCTCCCATCACCTCCGTGCTCCAAGTGTCTGAGGACTACCAGCAGCAGAGTCACTTGGATGGCTTTTAAATGAAGATTCTTGTGTCTCACCCTAGACCTATGGAATCAGAATACCTGGGATCAAGGCCCAGGCTTCTGCATTTTATACAAGGCCTGTGCACACTGAGGAGCCCTGGCGGTGCAGTGGTTAAGAGCTCGGCTGCTAACCAAAAGGTCGGCAGTTTGAATCCACCAGCTGCTTCTTGGAAATCCTATGGGTCAGTTCTACTGTGTCCTATAGAGTCGCTATGAGCCGGAAT
Source organism: Elephas maximus indicus (assembly GCF_024166365.1). Lineage (NCBI taxonomy): Eukaryota > Metazoa > Chordata > Mammalia > Proboscidea > Elephantidae > Elephas > Elephas maximus. The sequence continues at coordinate 19,532,076 of NC_064819.1, forward strand.
TGACTTGATGGCAAAGGATTTTTTTTTTTTTTTTTTTTTTGTGCACACTGAAATTGGAGAAGTTTCAGTCTGAAACTACCCTGCTGGTAACACAAGATACTGTTGGCATTGTTCAGCCCTCAGTAATCTGCCACCCACTGAGCCTTTTCCACAGCCGCCTCTTCTAACTTGCTTGTGTTAGATTTCCTCTTTGGCCCACCCTGGTCATGTCAAGGCCTTGGAGAACTGGGAAACAGCCCATCTCTGCTAAAGCGTTGAGAATCTGGCAGAGCCTTCAGCACATTAATTGCAGGACTGGTTATCTGGAAATGCTGATGGTGTGGGAAGTGGTGAGGTGGAGATGAGGTAGGGAAGGAGCCCTACGTGGTGTTTTGTAATGGTCAGACACCCTGCAGTGAGGTGAAGGGAGGGGCTGTAGCTTTTGAACTGTTAGTAAAGTGGGTCATGAGCATGGGTATTGGAAATTACTTTGGAAATTAGATGGGCCAGCTTCTTTTTTTCCTTTTCAGCTACTTGTGGACTACTGCTGGACAAAATTAAATTGTATCTAGGACATCTTGCAGATGTGATAAAAGGCACATTAGGAGGGACCCAACCTGTGGATTCGTTGTTTTCCTTTCTTGTAAATATTGTGCATGAAATATAATTTTTAATTTTTCCATTTAAAACTAACAAAGCTAGAGCAGTTTTTACTTACCCTGGGAGATCTTTGTTTTCAAAGTGAGTTGAAAAGTTATTGGAGGGGGAGGTGTATCTTGTTATCTAGTGCTGCTATAACAGAAATCCCACAAGTGAGTGGCTTTAACAAACAAAAATTTATTTTCTTATAGTTTAGAAGGCTACAATTCTGAATTCAGGATTCCAGTTCTAGGGGAAGGCTTATATCTCAAAGGAAATTGAATTAAAACACACGCTATACTAATACTGTCTCATTAACATAACAAAGAAAACTCTTTCCCAAATGGGATTATAACCACAGGAATAGTGGGTAGGATTTACAACACATGGTTTTGGGGGGACACAATTCAATCCATAACAGGAAGCAACATACAGCCCCTAATAACTGATGATATATTTAGGACTTGATAGTGATTTAAAAAAAAAAAAAAATCACTAGCTCTGTTGGTCTACCTATTAATTGGCCATCTGTCCCTAGTCCAGGAAAACTTCATTTAAGGAAACACCTTTAATATAATTTCAGACATTAAATTAAAAAACAGAGCATAGTTTGTTCTGAAGCAGCCTGCAGATTGGATACAAAATTTATTAGACAGCAGCTCCTACTGACAAAGTGAGGTATTGCAGCCGAGCTCTAGTGGACATTTTAACCAGTAGGTTAGAAGTGAAAAGAAGGCCCATGTTCCTGAAGGTTTAGAGTAAGTCTCATGTGGAAGAAATTCCTGTCCTTTGGTTAAGGGCCAGGATGGAGATGGAGAAGCATGTGACACACCCAAGGGGAGGTCCTCGGCTTAGGAGGGAGTGGTATTTTCAGGTACTCCCAGGAGCAGGTTCTGCAGGGCCATTACTTTGTGTACTGGAGCAGGTGACTTTATCTTTGCCTTCTTCTCTGTGAGTTTATCTTTGCCCATTTGTTCATTCATTCATTCATGCAATAAGCATTTGCTGACCCTCCAGTACGTGTGTAACATTTTGCTGAGAGCTGGATATGTAGCTGTGACGGAGACAAACAAGGCCCCTGCCTTCATGGTGCCTTACAGGCTGATGGGGGCTGGGCAGAGACAAACAGTAAATGGCTAAACACTTAAAAATACAACATGTTAGGTGGTGATTATTGTAATGGAGAAAATAAACCTGGTAATAGAATAGCCAGGACTGGCTGTGTATGTTGGGGGTGGGCGGGTGGAGGCAAGTGGTAGCTACATTTTTGATCATGGACGGTCTTACTGAGGAGGGACCATTTGAACTGACATCTGAGTGATTAGGAGACCCAGGCACATGGATATTCTGGGGGAGAGCATTGACAGCATTCTGGGCCAGAGGGAACAGGTAGTGCAAAGGCCCTGTAGTGTAAAAGTGTTAGGCATGTTTATGGAATTGACAATCTTTGGGTAGATTTCTCCCCTATATGGGAATGTACCTTTACATTCATAGTGCGGGCCAATGAGAAAACAAGTTGTGTTCCAGGAAACCAGTTTTCCTCCAACCCCTGTTGGTTGGAGCTGATTACTAATCTTACTCAGATTCGAAATGTGTTTGTGGGAGCTGGCCAGCCTCGCAGAGGAGAGCTGATCTCAATCAAGCGGCCTACGTTTGTGGGGCCACCTGCTCTGTCCCTACCTGCAGCCCTCAGAGCAAATTATTCTGTCCTGAGGAATGCTGTAGGCTGGGGGGTAATGGGGACCTGTCTCTGCTCCACAAACTGTGAAGAACGTCTTCGGGAACGTGCCAAGTACTTGTTAGCTCTCTGGAAGATCTGCCCTGCTACTTGAACTCAAAGAGGCGTCTCCTCCTCATTTCTCCCCTAGTGGCCTACCAGTCTGGAGGTTGTCCTTGTCGTTAGCTGCTGTTGAGTCAACTCTGACTCATGGTGCCCTCACGTATAACAGAACAAAACGTTGCCCAATCCTGTGCCATCTTCATGATTGTTGGTATCTTCGAATCCATTGTTGCATCTGCTGTGTCAGTCCTTCTCATGGAGGCTTTCTCTTGTTTTCACTGGCCCTCTACTTCACCAAACATGATATATTTTACGAGCGATTGATCTTTCCTAACGATGTGCCCAAGGAGCTTCTAAGGAACATTTGTATTGTATTTCTTTTAAGACCGATTTGTTTGTTCTTCTGGCAGCCCACCGTATGTTCAATATTCTTTGCCGACACCAGGCTGAAGAAAAAGGGATGTTATTTCCAATTTTGATGGCAGATATTCCTACTCAGTGACTTTTTCCGATGCATTAAGGCCTCTTCAATTTAAAATGTGTGAGGTTTCCCAGTAGCTGAAGTTTTCTAAGCTCTGAGTTGGAAGGGGTTATCAACAAAATCCCAGGACTTATGTTTAATCGACCCAAGGGCTTGAATTGTTTTAATTACTTAAGGAGCATGGTTTGCAAATACTTACTGTCTGCTAAGTATGAAGAGAGTGAAGGAACCTTGTTGGGCACTGGGCAGTCATAGCAGAGGTGGGATCTGGGGTTTGGGTTGAGTACCAGGGGGAGGATTGGGAACCACCTTCCACCGTAGCCAGAACATTGCAGAGCCAGCAGCTCTGATGATCGCCGTACAGCATCTTAGTTAGGACTGATGATTATAAAGTGTGTTATCTTCTCAAATTTAAGAGTTCTTGTATCAGGAAGTCATCCTAACTGTATTGGATGGCATGATAATACTGTCAACTCTCCTTTACTGAGCTCCTGCTGCATTCTCTGTGAGACAGACACCATGATTCTTTCCCATTTTATAGAGGAGGAAACTGTATTTAGAGACTAAGTATGTTGCCAGGTGACTAAGTGGTAGAGCTAACATCTGAACGCAGAACTCTCCACCCCCATCAATGTCTGTGCTTCTAATAATGTGCCACTCTGCCTCTTGTGTCTCAGGGGGCACTGACTCCCCATCCCTGGAGGGATTCCAGCTGAAACTGGATGACCACAGAGCTGGGGTGATGCACACATGGGAGGTTGCACTTACAGACTTACTAGTAGGCATTGCCAGTGATGGCACACTTCCCTGCTGAACCCATGGGTTGCTTTAGAATCTTCCTCCCTAGTTCTCTGGGCAGACCCTCAGGGCAAGTTGGAGCCTATTCGCTGTTCCTGCAGAATAGGGTCGCTATGAGTTGGAATCAACTTGACGGCAATGGGTTGGTTGGTTGGTTTGCGGTACATTGATTCTAGCATTTAGTGGGGTACTCCAGCAATGTAAGATCCGGGTTGGTTTCCCAGGGCCTTGTGCTGCCACTCTTCCCTCCAACAACTCTTTTAGGGACAGTCAGTAGCCGAGCATGGGGCGGGAACGTTGGCTGGTCCTTGTCCTCAGCCATCCTGCGCGTTGCTGGCTGAGGCTGGAGGACTCCTGATATGCAAGCAGGCCTTGGTGTTTCTTGGAAACCTAGCACCTCCCTGTGCTCAGGGCCAGCCCTCGCCACCTCCCTTCTTGGCTCCAAAATCATGGCCATGGTCTGCCTCCCAGTGGGAAATGCCAAGTGATAAATGGATGTTCTCCACCAAATTGGTATTGAGCTAAGGGCTTGGCATGGCCTTTAGTCCCCAGTGGATGTCTAGAGGAACAGTGGCCTGGCTCTTCAAGCCTGTCTGTGCTGGTGAGCGTGGGGCCGGCTGGAAAGATGCCTGCTCCTGGCTGACACCCGGCTCTGCCATTACTGATTGCTTTGGCCTCCCTGCATCTGAAGTGTTGAGAATGTGCTGGGTACAGTGGAATATGAGGCAAGCTCCCTTCTTCCCCAAGAAACTGGGCCTTTCAAAAGGGCTGAGTCTTTCCAAAGTCTCTTATGTTACATAGCACTCTCTCAATTACTTAAATACTTTATTTTGAAAAAATAGTACTGTTTAAGGACCCCTTAGCCTGCAACAACAACTTTGGTCACTATTGAGTTTGGGTGCTTTGGAAGTCACCTGACAGAATTAATCAATAATAAAAGGAAACAAAGAAACTCAACACGGATTTAGTTATTACTCCTGGTGGGAGTCTGACCTCCTAAGTATGGAATATTTTTATATACAAGCCTTTTAAAGATCACTAATAAAAAGAAGATTGTAAATGGTTACAAATATACGTAACCAAGTACCTTAATGATATGAAATGGGTTCTTGTGGCTTGGGGTAACATTTCCAATGACAGCATCCTCCGTGAGTTCACAAGAGCCGTATCAAAAGCATGGTACATGGATGGTGCGGACGATGTGCTCAGGCTGACTCAACCCTGATAAAGAGCTTATAAAGGCTTTCATGTAGGGAGTGGGACAAATAGTATGTTATGATTAATACTCTTTAAAAAAATTTAAATATGTGACTATAAATTCATTAATTATCCTTACGGATAGTTATTTGACTACTACATCCCTGAAAATGACATATTCAAGTTGGCACAAACCATTGTTTCAGATTTGCTCATTGTCCAATTGCCAGGAATATGGGGGTCACCTCACATTCCTGATTTTCTAGGTTATGTGGTGTCATAGGCTGGGTTCTCTAGAGCAGCAAAGCCAGTGAAGTGTATAAATGTATATAGAGAGATTTATATTGAGGAAACGGCTCATGCAATTGTAGAGGCTGGAACATCCCAAGTCTGTGGTTCAGGATAGAGGCTTCTCTTGGTTCATGTAGCCACAGGGGCTGGAGAACCCAAGATTGGTAGGTCGGAGAGCCGGGCTCCCACTCTCAGGCTGTGAAGACCGACCAATGCCAGTGCCTGCAAAGAAGCTCAAGTCCCACGAGCTGGAGGTCAGACGAACAGGAGGCAGCCGCAGGATCCAGAAGGAGCAAAAACGCCAGAATATCTGCTTATATTTGGATGTAGGCTACACCTTCAAGTAAAATCCCTTTCAGCTGTTTGGCTACTCGCAGCAGATTCAATCATGGGAGTGATCACATATAAACACTGAGAAACACGGCCCGGCCGTGCTGACACACAATCTTAACCATCACATGTGAAGCTTCCGGTAGCTCTTACAATAGGGGATTTGGAAGGGAGAAGGAAAGGACAGGGCCGTGACATTTTCTGTCCCCATCCTCCTCTTTTTCTCAGCCTCCAGCATTCTTGCCTCTCTGCCCCCTGCCAGGCACCAGACCCTGGACTGGGCTGGGGACTTCTGAGTGTGCCAGACTCTGGCCCTGCCCTAAGGGTGCTCATGGCCTACAAACCTGTCTTTGGCATGGGTGACATGCAGGTTTTGATTCACCCTTGCAGTATCTGTGCTTTGCTTCTTGCTGCATAAAGTATATTCCATGGTGCATATTAATTTACCTATAAGTAGATTTATTATATGAAATATTAATTTGAGTAGGCTTCACCGTACAGCATTTGGAACGATCTTCTGAGTACAGTTTGCTCTAATAAATCTATTAATGCTGATGGGATGTAATTGTTAATTGTCTCCTGTGAAGCTTCCAGCGAGGCAGGGTGAGGGAATAAGCTGGCTGCTGATTTCTCTTTACCACCTCTAGCTCGGATGTGGCAGGCCCTGCTCTGTGTGTGTGTGTTTGTTCATATCCATTCTTTTTCTTCTTCAGTGAATACAGAGGCTGCCATTTCTGTGAGAACCCTCTCTCAGCTCCCAGCTTCTTGTCAGATTCCAGCTTCCAGTTGTGGTTTGGAGGTATAAGGAGGCTCAGAGGGAAAGGCTGGCTTCTGAGTGAAGGCTGGCCTGTGAGGAGAGGGGATTCAGGGGTCCAAGGAGAGGAAAGGGTGCAGGATGCTAACAGGAATAACTGCAGGTGGTTTCCATGTTTATCCCAGACAGTCCTCACAGCAGCCGCAGGAGGCAGGTATTATCATTCCTGTATTACACATGAAGAGACTGAGGCTCAGAGAAGTTTAGTAACTTGCCCAAATTCTAGTTCACTTAGTTTAGCAAACTTATATTGATGGCCTGTCGCGTGGTTAGGTGCTGGGCTCAGGGATGGGGAGTCACAGCTTCTGGCCTCAGCAGCTCCCCACTCGGCGGATACAGAAGCAAAGACCTGACTGACTACCCTGAGTCAGGGTAGGTGAAGCCTCTGTGTGGTACAGGGCGCAGAAGAGGCTGTGGGAAAGTGGGGGGGTGGGGGCGTCTTAGCAAGATTGGAAGACTGAACAGGAGTTTACCAAGCAGATGGGGCTCGGAGTGGGGGTGGATAGAGATGGGAGAGGGAGTTCCAGAGAGTGGGGAGAACAGCCCCAAATACAGGAGGACCTGGAACATCAAGGTGTGGCCTGCAGTGAGGGGAGGGCTGCCTGGTTAAGTCCTGCCCCAGCACAAGAGGAGGGCAGGAGAGATAGCCAGAGGCACTAGTGCAGGGTCTGTAAGTCCTGCTAGGGAGTGTGGACTGCAGCCGAGGGTGCTGAGGAACCATTGGAGGTTATGAAGCCAAGGAGAGAAAGAGATGGGTTTGTGTATTTGAGAGGCACCATGGGTGCTGGTGTGGAGCGGGGGTTGAAGGGTGCGGGAGGCTAGAGGTAGGGAAGCCTGCCAGGGCTGACGATGCGCATGCATCCAGAAAGTCACAGGTTGCACAGAAGCAGAGGCAAGAGGGATGGAGAGTGAAAGACGTGTAGGAGGGGAAAGACATAATTTGGTGTTTGTGTTGCGAAATAGCCGGAACTGGTCTGAATTCCTCATCTCAGGTTAAGAGGGCACAAAAAAGAAAAAAAGTCAAAGTAAAAAAAAAAAGCAGTCAGGAAAAGGTTAAGGAGAAAAGTACATTAGAAGAGAAATGGCAATAAAATTTTAAAAGGCTTTTTTAAGGAGATGGGAGCCCCTGGGTAGCACAAATGGCTAAGCATATGGCTACTAACTGAAAAGTTGGGGCTCAAATCCACCCAGAGGTACCTCAGAAGAAAGGCCTGACAGCCTGCTTCCAAAAAGGTCACAGCCCATTGAAAACCCTATGGAGCACAGTTCTACTCTGAAACATATGGAGTCGCTGTGAATTGGAATCGACTCAATGGCAACTGGTTTGGGTTTTAGTTTTATAAGGAGATGAAGGACTCAAAGAGTTACATAGAACAAGTTAGGGAATGATGAGGATTAAAGTGGAATAAAACCTGTGTTATGCAGATGACACACCTTGCCTGCTGAAAGTGAAGAGGACTTGAAGCACTTACTAATGAAGATCAAAGACTTCAATATGGATTGTTCCTCAACATAAAGAAAACAAAAGTCCTCACAACTGGACCAATAAGCAACATCATGATAAATGGAGGAAAGATTGAAGTTGTCAAGGATTTCATTTTACTTGGACCAACAATCAAAGCCCGTGGAAGCAGTGGCCAAGAAATCAAACGACGTATTGCATTGGACAAATCTGCTGCAAAAGACCTCTCTCAAGTGTTAAAAAGCAAATATGTCACTTTGAGGACTAAGGTGTGACTGACCCAAGCCATGGTATTTTCAGTCGCCTCATATGCATGCAAAAGCTGGACAATGAATAGGGAAGACTGAAGAAGAATTGACGTCTTTGAATTATGGTGTTGACAAAGAATATTGAATATACCATAGACTGCCATAAGAATGAACAAATATATCCTGGAAGAAGTACAGCCAGAATTCTCTCTAGAAGCAAGGATGGCAAGACCTCATCTCACAAACTTCGGATATGTTATCAGGAAGAACCAGTCCCTGGAGAAAGACATCATGCGAAAAAGAGGAAGACTCATGACGAGGTGGATTGACACAGTGGCTGCAACAATGGGCTTAAGCATAACAATGATTATGAAGATGGTGCAGGACTGGGCAGTGTTTCATTCTGTTGTATATGGTCGCTATGAGTGAGAACTGACTCGACAGCATCTAACAACAAGAACTACAAGGTGGAATAAAAGTTTTTCTAAGTTTAGTAGTGGTGTAGAAATTTAAGTAGACCTAAGGAAAAAGCAAACAAGTAAATTGGGGGGGAAAAATGGCTTTCTGGCCCAAAGTAGAACCAAAAGTAGGAAAGAGCAGGTAGGTTGGTTTACCACCATTCCAGGTGATTTTTCTAGCCATCTGATGGCAGAAGGTTCTGGAGTTGCAGGGAAATAAATGCAGGCTGGGGGATTGACACTGTAGATGGGGACATGAAGGAACCTGGGCAGGGGGAAAGGAAAGAGTGGAGGATAAATGGTCAGACAGAACCTCCCTGTTTTAGAGCTTCTTGGGCACTGCCACGTCTGTTTTTTCAACTATTGGGCCACTGACAGCATAAACAAACCACCTGGGGGGTTCACGTGGAGTCACCTTCCTTCCCTGTTAGCATCCTGTCCAGGTAGGTCTTGGCTTGGGAGTTGGCAGAGGTTGCACTTGAGGTGGGTGAGCTGGGCAGAAGCTGCAGCAGTTGGCAGCCTCATGGGCTCGTCCTGCCCCTTTAACTACCAGGGAAGGGGGAGTTTAAAGGGGGTCCTCAGCAGGACTCTCATCAATTGTGAAGGAGAAGGAGGAACAGATACCCAGGCTTCTGATTTGGACCACATTTATGGAAAGCCTCTCTTGTGTAGCAGGGTGTTCTAGATGTTTGGAGTGGGGGGACATGTGGCAACAGAGAAAACTTGCAAGGCATATGTGAGCAGAATGCATGGTAATTTGGTATACCTTATGAGGCTGGGGCTGCATGTGTGATGGGCTTGTAATCTTCTGGGGAATGCCTGACGATGAAAACCAGCTAATTAGGGTCCTATTAGCAGTCTTGTCAACTCTAATCACTGGTCTGCTCTGATGTCTTCTTCCTTCAGGGCTGCTGGTAAGGAACTTGGATGCACTTACAGTAGAAAGAACTTGGGTCTTGGAATCTGAAGACCAGGGTTCAAGTTCAGGCTCTGCCACTTATTAGCTACCTGACTTTGCACAGGTGTAAACTCTTTGGAGCCCTGGTGGCACAGTGGTTAAGAGGTTGGCTGCTAACCAAAAGGCTGGTAGTTCGAATCCACCAACTGCTCCTCGGAAACCCTATGGAATAGTTCCTCCCTGTCCTATAGGGTTGCTATGTGTTGGAATTGACTAGACGGGAACAGGTTAACTTCTCTGAGCATCTGTTTTCTCATTTGTAATTTGGAAGGTACAATAATGATATCTGCCTCTCTTAAGTCCCAAGATTGTCAGGGGGATCAGTGAATATTTGTAAGAGTGTTTCATAAGCTTCAGAGTTCTGCTCAGCGGCTGGTGACATCTCAATACTCTAAGTGCTTTGAGGAAAGCCACAGTGCCTGATTATTTCTTATACTTCCCACAGCACCTCTGAAGTGTCTGGGACACCTAGGCGTGCTGATGGAATCAATGAATGAATTTGCTGAGGCACTAAGCATTGTCCAGTTTCCATTTTCCAGTGTCCAGAGTCTCTCATTGTTCACAGTCTCGGACAAGGGAGTGGAGTTGGACCACCTGGCCTGCCTGTGGAATGGGTAATGGGCCACCTGGAGGCGGCAGTTCCCGGAGCAGTGTCAGACATGTGGAAGGATTCCAAATTTCAGGGCCAGACACTTTAACATGGTTTCCAGGTACTGAGCACAAAGCTGCCTTCAGGATGGTCCAGCTTGAGGTTCAGGAGCAGAAAGCAGACTGGGGGCTGTTTCCATTCCCTGTCCTCCCTCTGACTGCCCCTCCACCAGACACCCCTCTACACGTGCCTGCACCCCCTCATGCACACGCCATCCCTGTCCCCATTTCCATGGTCAGCCTCTGTGCTGTCTGCTCTGACTCCCCGCTCCTCACTTTCATAACTCTCAGTTGGAGCCCCCACCCTCATCCCCTGCTGTGGACCTTGGAGGCTTCTGTTTGTTTATCCTTTCACAGGCTCAGGTGTGTGTTGGTGTGTCCAGAGTTCCAGGCCAGAACCATTTTCTCACTCCGTGACTTTCTCCCGCCCTGTTGCAGGTCATCTTCCATGATGTCGCCGTGCTGACGGACAAGCTCTTCCCTGTCGTGGAGGCCATGCAGAAGCATTTCAGTGCTGGGTCAGGGACCTACTACAGTGACTCCATCTTCTTCCTCTCAGTGGCCATGCATCAGATCATGCCCAAAGGTAACCTGGGGTTCACTCCCCTGGCTCCAGCACTACCATTGCCCTGTGTCAGAGAGAAGAGCTCCACTATACCACAAGAGGGAGGATAAGGGAGCCCCCAAAGCGCTTTGCATAGCAGAGCTTCTTGCACGAAGAGTCACAGGCAGGGCCTGGCCTGTGCAGCTCCTGGGGCCCATTCAGCAGGATGCAGAGCGAGTTGTGTAGTGTGGTGTCCTGGACTCAGGGGATCTGGCTCAGTCTTGACTCTGTCCCTGGCACACACCCCTCTGGCAGGTTGGACTAGATGATCCCTCTATCCAAATCTGTGATCCCATTCTTTCTAATTTGAACCTGTACTTATCAAATGTTAAAGTATTAAATCTGTGTGTGAGCAGTACAAATTATGACTGAGTAGGACTTGCTTTTGAAACTGATGTATAATTAGAAGTGTTTTTTGGGTTCCTGTACCTCCAGGGAAGAAGAGATGTGACTGTCCAGGCTGTGGGAAGCCCAGCTTGTATGGGAGTGTTGGAGATGGGCAGGTTTCATTCATGAGGTGTCCCACGCTTCTTGGTTCTCTTCTAAATGGCCCTTGACGGGTTCTGGAGCCTTGGATGTTGCCCAGTTTCTGACCACAGTGAACCTTGAACTGAGACAATTGGGGGTGAGGAGAGGAGTCCCCAGGTCTTGGGAGCAGCTACCTGAGCCGTGGCTGGTTGAGTTTCCAGGAGTCGCCAGACCAGGCAGGAACTGATCACCCAGGAGACAGCCAGGCCATCTGGTGGAGGCCTCCTCTTCCAGCTCGTCAGTCCAGAAGGAAAAGAGGAATCATCAGGAGCCACCACTGTTTGAGGTGACCTGGTGAATCAGGAGTTGAAGTTGATGGTCATTTCCGGTTGTCAGGTTTCCACAGGGAAAAACCACACCCATTCATTTTGGTGAGGACGTTGTCTCCACAAGGCAAGTCCCTGTACCCTGGAGGCCTCCGTATGTTCTGCTGGTAGTAAGGCAAGGGTTCAGGGGGCTTTGTTGAACTCGGGTCTGAAGGAGACAGGAGATGAGCTCACCAAAAGGATGTAGGGAGAAGAACTAGCCTTTATGATTCTTTATAGTGAACCAGGCTGAGCTCTGTCCTTCATCCAGTGCTCCCACCAGCCCTAGAAGTTTGCAGTTGAGAACTGACTGAGTTGTTAAGTGGCTTCCCAGTCATTTCAGTGGCAGAGCTGGGATTCGAACACAGGTCTCTGACTTGGAGGCCTACTTCTCCAAATAGTGGTTTTTTCTGTCCCCCTCAGGTGGCCTGTATGTGACCTCTCTGGGCAGGCCCAGTGCAGATTCTGTAGGCCATTCAGACTTAGGATGGTGTGGTTCCTTCCCTCCTAGACTCTAAGGGGAGACAGATGTAGGTGCTGGTACCAGCTCTGCCACCGACCACTTATGTGCCTTTGAGTGAGCCACTTTACCTGTCTTGGCTTCAGTGAGTGGCTTCAGAGTGCATTCTGAGGAATCCAGGCTTGTGGGAATCCCCCTGGTGGTTTCTGTACTTGAGGTAAGACGGAGTCTGCTCTTAGCTCACCTCTCTTTCCTGCGCTGACTCCTAGCAGCCCATTTTGATCTGTTCACTATGTCAGGTTTTGGAGCAGGATTCTGTTTGGTCTCAGGGTTCAATAGCTAAACAAATTTGAAATGACTCGATGAGATGGCCTTAAGGGCCTGACTGGGGTCCCTGGGTGGTCCAAATGGTTAACATGCTCTCTCAGCTTCTAACCAAAAGACTGGTGGTTCAAGTTTACTGAGAGGTGCCTCAGAAGAAAAGCTAGTGATCTACTTCAAAAAATCAGTCATTGAACACCCCATGGAGCGCAGTTCTACTCTGACACACATGGGGCCTCCATGAGTCGAGGTTGAGTTGATGGCAATTTAAGGGCCTGACTGTTCTTGTCCAGTATGCACATTGGCCTTGAGTACCACGTGGTATTAGGGAACCTGCCAAAGGACAGCGGGAGATTGGGGAGATGGCAGTAGTTAGGAGCTCCCAGGATGCCTTTCCTCCAGCTCTCTGGACAGAGAAAAGAGTTACACCAAGACTGCGCTCTGGCCCTCTGATGGTCCCTGCCCAGCAGCCTGGCCTTGCTTAGTGTGGCAATGTCCTCAGAGAAGAGGCGTTGGCCAGAGGTTTGCTGTCCTTGCGGGAGGTGGATGAGATCATCGGTTTCTCTGCACATGTGGTCCACGGCCCTCTGCTGGGGCTGTCCCCTGAGGTGGGGAAGGACTTGTTGTAGATGTGCCTCAGGCAGACGCAGACACTAAGTCTTTTCTTGGACTCCTTAGGCAAACGATTACGTGCTCCCAGAGGTCCACTTCCTAAGAAGGGAGCTATTACTCGTTCCTAACATCTGATGGTTGTGATACCAAGTGAGCCATCCTCCAGCGTCCTGTGGAGCCTGGGACGTGATCTGCTGAGAACGCTGGCTGCCACACATACTTGGCAGTGCTGCAAAGTTCCCACTGGGCAGATAGTTTGCAATTCCTACAATTCTCAGAAGAACGATTTGTTTTCAGGCATCATGAGGGCTGTCTTGAGTTTGTCATCGTTTTATACTGCTGTGTGTTTTTGTGTTCATTTTTTTTAATTGTAGAATTTACTGTTGCTGTGTGCTTGGATTGATGATTTTGTTCTTATGAAATGGCTGCATTCCTGCTATTTTGATTATTTTGTTTCTTTCTGGGAGTTCTTTTTTCTCCTAGAAAGTGAGAATGGGGATGTGGTTGGGCCATGAGCCTGAGGCCTCACCCTGGAGGGCTGGCCCTGAAAGCTCAGCTCCTGAGTTCTGCGCCAGGAGGCCCCGTTTAGTGGTTGCCTCCGAAATCCAGGTTATTTCTCTGTGTCTAAACCTCTCCTTCCCTTCTTCTTCCGTAGCATACGGGTCACTCTTCCACACCTAAACTACTTCTAAAATATATTTACTTTTTTCTATTTTAAAGGTAATATTCACAAAAGAATATCTAAAAAGTATATTAGAGAAAGAAAAAAATGGTATTCCTTTATTACTGTATGAACATCACTGTTAATTCTTTGAGTATCTTCTTCTTGTCTTTTTCCAACACATAGTTTTAAAAAAAAAAAATCAGGTAACAAAGTACGAAATGGAACTTTCATTTCAACTGAAAAATGAAGGAAATGCTACAGGTAAGACTGTGTCATGACTTTTTCAGTTAATGTCACACATGGCCATGTCCCACTTGATTATGTTGTTAGCTGCTGTTGAGTTGGCTCCCAGCTCATGGCGACCCCATGCACAGTGGAACGAAATGCCGCTGGGCCCTACCAGCCATCACCATGACCGGTTGTGGACTGGACGGTTGTGATCCATAGGGCTTTCATGGGCTGGGTTTTGGAAGTAGGTCACCAGACCTTTTTTTCCTAGGCTCTCTTAGTCTGGAAGCTCAACTGAAACCTGTTCAGCATCATAGCAACATGCTACAAGATTAAAGATCATTGGCAAGTGGCTGTTCTTACCAAACAGTAGTAGAGAGCGAGGCACTGAGCAGCTGGACCATGTCATGTCTCTGAGCTCCAGGGAGAGCTGGGCCTCCCATCGGGTTTCTGGTCCCTCAGCCACGCTCGTTCTGATGTCCAGACCCCAATTCCTGGTTTCTTAACCCTGCCCAGCCCCTTGAACTTACAAAACCTGGCCCCTCACTGCAGCCTCCACAGTAGCCCTGGCTGGGATAGGCTGGGGGTGTTTTGTCCTGGCTCTTCCACGTCTGCAGAGTGAGTGCCTCGGGAGGAATGAAGGGCCCCTGCCAAGTGGACGGTGCTGGCTTTGATTTTGGTAGAGCTTGTTTTTCTTTCCGCTGCTTGTTTGCCAAGTCATGTGTGGCCAGCGGGCTGATCCTGTCACTCACACTTGCCTGCCTGTGTGCCCTTCCACAGACACACAGCCACTCTCCCTTCTCACTCACACCCACAGGCCTTTTATCTCCTCCTGTTGATGGTGTGAGGTTTGTCGCCATCAGAAGCTCCTTATGCAATGGAAAAGAAAACATTTTTACCCAACTGGAGCTAGAAGGAGTGAAGAGCAGCTCCCAGGGACTGCCAGTTCCCCTTGTGTGTCACACGGCTGCAAGGATTGTATAAGCCTCCCTTCCGGAGGCTGAGCTACGATGAGTGGTCTGTGGTTGCGGTGGGATTCTCCCTGGGCAGGGAAGCCAGGTGCCCAGATGGTCAGCAGTGCTTTAGGCTGCCCAGAGGCTCCCTGTGGACTTTCTTCTCACACGCACCCCTGGAACGCTCTCCTGTCCTGTGGTCACCCTTTGTCAGTAGACAGCTGTTGCCAGGCGTTGTTGTTTGCATGGCACGATGCTGGACACTCTGGGCATCTCAGAGATGCTCTGCCAGGTTGCTGATTTCATGGGTCCATGTCGGTGGGGCGGCTGGGGTGCAGTAAGAAACAGTCCACATGTCCAGCCATTAGGGCACAACATCATAAAAGCCACAAGGGAGAGCCTCCCAGTGCTGAGGGTTTCAAAAGAGGACGAGTCACAGGCATTTGGCAGGAAGGAGGGAGGCTTCAAGGAGGAGGTGATACTTGAGGTGGACTTTGAAGATGGGTAAAGTTTCATCGTGTAGAAACAGGAGTAGTGAGTAGTTTAGACAGAGCAGTGAGCAAAGACGGGCTGTCGGGGAAAGTTGTGGTATGTGTCTGGGAAATAGCAGGCTGCCTATCTTGATGCACGCATTAGGGCATGTGTTGGGGAGCAGAGAGAGAGAAGACGGGTGAGAGGCTGTGTGCTGTGGAGGTTTGGATGCCAGGCTGAGGGGTCGCCACTGAACACAGGAGACAGGCCTCTGTGGACGTTTTCGACGGGGACCTGTGCTTTAGGAAAGCTGGTGTGTCTGAATGGTTGGCAGGGGGAGACGTCGGAGTCAACTGGTACATCTTTACTGAGTGTCGGCTGGACTGGGCATTCTGGGTAGGCTGTGGCAGACCCAGAGGTGGACTCCCTGGCCTCAGTCAGCGGGTCATATAAATATAGTTATATCTAGATAGATTGATAAAGTTATATATATAGATATAAGTAGTCTTAGTCACCTAGTGCTGCTATAACAGAAATACCACAAGTGGATGGCTTTAGCAAAGAGAAATTTATTTTCTCAGTCTAGTAGACTAGAAGTCCAAATTCAGGGTGTCAGCTCCAGGGGAAGGCATTCTGCATCGGCTCTGGAGAAATTTATTTGCTCAGTCTAGTAGACTAGAAGTCCAAATTTAGGGTGTCAGCTCCAGGGGAAGGCATTCTGTATCGGCTCCGGAAGAAGACCCTTATCAATCTTCCCCTGGACTAGAAGCTTCTCCGTGCAAGAACCCTGGGTCCAAAGGCCACGCTCTGCTCCTGGCACTGCTTTCTTGGTGGTATGAGGTCCCCAACTGCTCTGCTTGCTTCCCTTTCCTTTTATCTCTTGTAGGATAAAAGGTGGTGCAGGCCACACCCCAGGGAAACTCCCTTTGCATTGGGTCAGAGATGTAACCTCGTAAGCGTGTTACAATCCCACCCTAATCCTCTTTAAAGTAAAATTAAAATCACAAAATGGAAGCCAACCACACAATACTGGGAATCATGGCCTAACCAAGTTGACACATATTTTAGGGGGACACAATTCAATCCATGACATAAGTATATACATATATATATAAACCAAAACCAAACCCATTGCTGTTGAGTCGAATCCCAACTCACAGCAACCCTATAGGGCAGAGAAGAACTGCCCCATAGAGTTCCCAAGGCTGTAATCTTTATAGAAGCGTTTTTTTTTCCTGCGGAGTGGCTGGTAAGTTTGAACCAGTGACCTTTTAGTTAGCAGCCATGCATTTAACCACTGTGCTACCAGGGCTTGCTCTCTCTCTGTATGTATGTGTATATATATATGTATATATGTATACATAAACCCACTGCCATCGAGTCGATTCCGACTCATAGCAACCCTGTAGGACAGAGTAGAACTGCCCCGTAGAGTTTCCAAGGATTGCCTGGTAGATTCGAACTGCTGACCTTTTGGTTAACAGCCATAGCACTTAACCATTATGCCACCAGGGTTTCCATACATACATACACACACACACACACACGCGCACACACACACGTACAGAGAGAGAGAGAGTGTATGTATGCATGTGCACCAAGCATGTACACGTACTGAAGATGAGGTTGAGTACCCGGTGAGACCTGACAGTCACCCCCAGCTTATTCACAGCCTCCTGCCTTCTGTAAGAGCCCAGGGGCTGCAGGATTCTTTACACTGGCTGCCACAGGATCAGTTATGGACCTATAGCTTTTAGAAACTCTGTGGCTTTAAAACAAGATATAAAGAGGCTATGAGAGTGGGCAGAGCTGACAGTCTTCCACTTAAAGCTCCATTTGAGTATAACGAACTCCTGTAAAACCAAGGAGTTTTATAGGCATTCCATGGTTCCTGCCACGTAACTACTTGGCTGTCAGTTCTTTTCAATTTAGTATGAATTCGATTGTTTTCCTCTGAACACTAAACCGAGATAGATGCCTGACTTAGTTATCTAGTGCTGCTATAACAGAAATGACACAAGTGGATGGCTTTAACAAACAGAAGCTTGTTCTTTCACAGTTTAGGAGGTTAGATGTCTGAATTCAGGGCGCCAGCTCCAGGGGAAGGCTTTCTTCCTCTGTGGGTTCTTAGGGAATGTGCCTGTCATCAATCTTCCCCTGGCCTAGGAGCTTCTCAGCTCAGGGACCTCATACCACCAAGAAAGTAGTGCTGGGAGCAGAGTGTGTCCTTTGGACCTGGGGTCCCTGCGCTGAGAAGCTCCTAGGCCAGGGGAAGATTGATGACAGGGACCTTTCCCCAGAACTGACAGAGACAGAAAGCCTTCCCTGGGAGTTGGTGCCCTGAATTCAGACTTCTGGCTTCCTAGACTGTGAGAGAATAAATTTGTTTGTTAAAGCCATCCACTCACGGTATTTCTGTTACAGCAACACTAGATAACTAAGACAATGCCGCAAGGGAATAAGATGAGTAACGTGTTTGTTGAATAAATAAATGAGGTTGAGGGAAAGTTGGAAGGGAGGAGGAAAAAAAGTAACGTGCAGCCTGATGCCCTCCTGGGGTCTTTTGGGGACAAGCTCGTCTTTACAAACCCCTGGAGCCAGGGAGGAGGGAGGCCAACTGCCCAGTTCAGACCTTGGTGAGGTCTTGCTTGGATGAGGTCTGAATCCTGGTAAAGTCAAGAAAATTCCTGTTTTTTTTCCCCTAGTACTTTCCTTCTTAGATGTGGCAACTTTTACCTCTGGGTCCTGGAATCCAAGCCTGGACAGTAGAGCTAAAGCAGCCACCTTGTGGATCCACCTGGCTTCTGTGAGATAGCCTAGGAACCTGACTGTTTTTATCCTTGTTTATGCTGTGCTGGAGGGTATAAAAAATTCCATTTGATTGACTTCCTGATGAGCTTTGGGCAAAACCAACTCCATATGAGATGGGGTGGTCCGTGCACCCTGGGCCTCAGCAGAGTGTGGGGCAGCTGCCCTGGCTCTGGTCCTGGCCTGTTATGGACATGTGTCCAGGGTGCCCTGTGTTTCTGTTGGTTTCGTTCCCTGCAGGCCAAGGAGCGAGTTCTGCACCTCATCCTGTGTCTACACAGGGTTTAAGTGGCGGTAGCCAACTGCTGACTCAGCTGTGACTTAGCTGATGGTGGTGGAATTAGAACCCCTGGGATCAGGATTCCTGTGGCAGCTGCCATCAGAGGGCCATGGTCACTGACTGTGACCTGTACCAGTCACAACTGGCATCTAGACTTTTCCTCATCCCACGTGTGCCTGGGAGCGGTCAGGTGGGGCCATCCCTGGGTGTGGGAACTGTCATTCAGGACGGATCTCTTTAGGGCATGCTGAGGAGGGGCACCTGAGATGGGGAGGAAGGTGTCCTCTGCCCATCTGGGGACGAAACATTGATTAGTTGTAACCCCTCATCTTTATAGAGAGGATGATCACATCCACCTCTAAGGAGGGACAGCAGGTACGATGATCTCCATTTTTCAGACAAAGCAACCGAAGGACATAGAGGGGCTGTATTGATCTCCTAGGGCTGCCATGACAAAGTACCACAGACTGGATGGCTTATGAGAACAGAAATTTATTGCCTCATGGTTCTGGAGGCTAAGAGTCTGAATTCAGTGTGCCAGCGGGGCCATGGTCCCTCAGAA
Organism: Elephas maximus indicus; assembly: GCF_024166365.1. Lineage (NCBI taxonomy): Eukaryota > Metazoa > Chordata > Mammalia > Proboscidea > Elephantidae > Elephas > Elephas maximus. The sequence goes on from NC_064819.1 coordinate 19,550,955, forward strand.
GTTTCTAGGGGAAGGCCTTTCTTGTCTCTCCAGCTCCTGGTAGCCCCAGGCATTCCTTGGCTTGCAGCTGCAGCATCGCTCAGACATCACACTGTATTCTATCTGTCTTTCCGAGTCCCTTTTCTCTTTTTTAAGGGCACCACTCAGATTGGATTGCTGTTGTTGTTATTAGGTGCCATCGAGTTGGCTCCAACTCACAGGGACCCAATGTGTCACAGAAGTAATTCTTGCCCGGTCCTGCACCATCCTCACTATTGTTGCTATGTTTGGGGTCATTGTTGCAGCTACTGTGTCAATCCATCTCACCAAGGGTCTCCCTCTTTTTTATTGACCCTCTACTTTAACAAGCATTAATATCTTTCTTCAGTGATTGGTCCCTCCTGATGATGTGTCCATCCTCGCTTCTAAGTAGCATTCTGGCTGTACTTCCTTCAAGACTGATTTGTTCGTTCTTGCAGTCCATGGTATATTTGATAGTCTTTCCCAACACTAACAGATTGGATTAGGGCGCACCCTATTCCATGATCACCTTGTGTTAACTGACCCTATTTCCAAAGGAGCCCTGGTGGTGCAGTGGTTAAGCTCTTGGTTGCTAATCAAAAGGCTGGCAGTTCAAACCCACTCAGTGGCCCCACGGGATAAAGACCTGGCGATCTGCTCCTGTAAAAATTACAGCCTAGAAAACCCTATGGGACAGTTCTACTCTTTCACATGGGGTTACTCTGAGTTGAAATTGACTTGAAGACACCTAACATTTCTAAACAAGGTCATGGTCACAGGTACCAGGGGTTCGGACATCAACATATCTTTTTTTTTCCTATCGTGAGTTGAAATCGACTCAAGGTAACTAACAACAACAACAAAATACCTGTAATAAAACATTTGCCATTCAGCCATTTTCACATGTACAATTCGGTGACATTAATTACATTCGCCATGTTGGGCAGCCATCACCAGTATCTGTTTGCAAATTTTTTCATCACCCTTAACAGAAACTCAGTGCCACCTTAAGCAATAACTGCCCATTCCCCGCTCCCACTCGCTCAACATATCTTTTGGGGGATGCTGTTCAATTCATAATAGGGAGAGGCTTCCCAGGGTCACAGAGCCTGCCTGAGCAAGGGCAAGGACCCAGACTCCCTGACTCTCCAGCTGGTGGAGTGTTCACAGGCAGACCTTCTCCCTCCACTGTACACTGACGACATTGCCCCACGGTCCTGGCTTGGCCCAGTGGCTAGCCCAGCCTTGTCACTCAAGTGTTTGGGCTTAACATTCAGGCCTGGCCCCTGGGACAATGCAGGAAGGGTTAGCGTTTGTGGAGACTTCTCTATGTTTGTGCTTGAGTCAATAAACCGAAATTCGAGAGCCAGCTCTGCCCCAGTTCTGTGCCTGGTTTTGGGGGTTGAGCAGAGAAGGCTCAGTTTTGCCTCAAGTGAGGCTGGTTTAATGCGGGAGAGAAAGAGACACAGGCCACAGAGTTGTACAGAAATACTGGAGCTTTTGTCCTGGTTGTTAGGAGGAGGTGGCGGATGTGATGGAGGCATCACAGCTCGGCTTCCCTGGATGTGACTCCAGCAAACCATCCGCCTGTCCAGCCTTTGTTTCCTCGTCTGTGAAATGGGGCTAATTTTACCTTGTCTATCTTGGTCCCAGGGTTGTTGTCAGGAAAGATTGGTGGGGAGAATATTGAGTGAGCAGTGATGTGTGGGACCCTGTCATGAATGATTATTACTGCATGCTGGTGCTTCCTCAGGCCAGATACCTCTAAAGCAGTGGTTCCCAAGCGTGGCTACCTGGAGGTCCCTTTAGCTCCCAGAAAGCCCCCCCGATCACTGACCATCATCTCTGCCATCTGCCACCAGGAGAAAACCAATGCCCAGTTTGGAGGAAAGGATTGTGCTGGGCTGGGTGCCCTGCCCAGAGAAATGAGGTCTGGCTGATTGCAGCTCATGACTGGAACAGGGTGTCATGTTGTCCCATGATGGCGGAACACGCATACCATGGGAGGTTGTGTCCATCCTGGGATGATGGGTGGGGACTTTATCTCACAGGCTGTGTGTGTACTGAGGGGGTTAATGTGGGGGGAATAGGGATTGTCGAAGGGTTTTGAGCAGTTCTATTATTTATTTTAAGCCTCCTCCCAATTCTGTGACTTTAGGCAGGAATTATTAATTCCAGTTCTAGAGATGGACAAAGTGAGGCCCAATGGGTGAGGTGATTTGACTCAGTGACAAAAAGCAGATTTGAGTTTAGAGCCTAGGTTGTCCAGCTCCATTTCTCTCCTGTCCTCAGTTTCCTCAGCTGTTCAAAGAGGGTGTTGGACTCCATTATCTCTTTGGTCCTCTCCATCCTGGTGTCCCTTGGGGCACCTGCCTCCTCCAGACACAGGCCAGCAGTGTATTGGCCAGGTATCTTTTTAATTCATTACACAGCTTTCAAGTTGGTGCACATCCTTGCAGACACTTGTGTGTGTGTGTGTGTGTGTGTCTGTGCATGTGTGCACATGTGTGCGTGTGTGTGTCTTCTTCACTCTACCTTCCTGGGAGCCCTGTTGGTCCTAGCACTTTGGGCCTTTCCATCTTCTTCATGTCTGTCTTACCACCTGGTCTTGGATAGTCACTTTTTTTAAATAAACTTTTCTTTTAGATATTCAGAAAAATTACAAAGATAGTACAGAGAGTTCCTGTATACCCCATACTCAATTTCTCGTGTTTTTTACATCTGACATTAATTGGTACGTTTGTTATTATTAATAAGCTGATATCGATACATTATTGTTAACTAAAGTCCATACTTATTTAGATTCCTTATTCAGGATACCATGCTACATTTAGTCATCATGTCTCCTTAGACTCCTCTGGGCTGTGACATTTTCTTAGGCTTGCTTTGTTTTTGATGACCTTGACAGTTTTATGGAATACTGGTCAAGTATTTTGTAGAATGGTCCTCTGTTGGGATTCTGATGTTTTTCTCATCATTAGACTGGGGTTGGGCTTATGTGTGATTCTCAACACGTCATATCAAGAGTACGTATTATCAACATGACTTATTGCTGTTGACGTCAACCTGAAGTAGTGTGTGTCAGGTTTCTCCGCTGTAAAGTTATTTCCCCCCTCTTTCCATACTGTGCTCTTCAGAAGGACGTTCCTACACGCATCCCACACTTAACAGGATGTAGATGGTCACCTTTCAATGGGCACATGTCTGTCTCTTGGGCCCCTCCCACACATCCTGCTGCTGATGCCTGTTTCCCCACAATGCCACCAGCCATGCACTGTGAAAGCTAGGAGAGTTTAGAAGACTGTTTAACTTGTGTTGATCAAGGACCCAATACATGGATCCCAATCACAAGGAGAAAAAATGTAGAACATCAAATTCCTCTGGAAACCAGATTTAGTGGATCCATTGAGACTGGGGGAATCCTTGATCTGTTGTTCTGAAATAATCTTTAATCCTTGAACCGAAACTATCCTACGGAGTCATCTGTAAACTAAACAGCAGTTTAGCTCAATTAATAAAGAAGATTGGCCTTGAACATTTCACTCTTTTAAAGAATTATCTATATGTGATCAAATTAACAACAGTAATTCTAAAGCACAGATGAGAACTTTAAGGGGCACAGAGAGTAAAAGTTAATGACAGGGAAACAATATGGGTAGAGATAGTGGGAATAGTGACACGGTGTGAAGAATGTAACCAGTGGCATTGATCTGGACATGCGGAAATTGCTGGAACAGGTGTATGTTTAGTTACATATATTTCACTTAAAAAAGGCTGCTTCACCATTCCAGAAGCAGCCCCATTTTACTGCATGGGCTACTAGGTGATTGTGTCTGAACTTCCCTTGATTTCTAGGTCCAGAGTCTACAGGGAGCACTGAGCCAGGCAGGCCTGAGAAGGCTGAAAGGGGGTCAGTATACCCGAGAGCAGGAGTTTAGGGCCTGGGTCAGATGGAGCTGGGTACAGTCTCAGCTCTGCTCTTCTAGCTTTGTGACCTTGGGAAGTTACTTAGAAGAGGCTGTCTGCTATAATGATAAGAACATAGGCCCTGGAGCCAGAATGCTTGGGCTCATGGCTCCATCACTTACTAGCTGTGTGACTATGGCCAACCTACCTAACCTCTCTAAAAATGGACATATGAACAGTTCATCTTTCGTGTGATTGTTACGAGAATTAAATGAGCTAGTATATGTAGTAGGAGCCCCGGTGGCATGATAGTTAAATGCTCAGCTGCTAACTGAAAAGCCAGCGGTTCGAACTCCTCAGTAACTCTGCTGGAGAAGTGACCTGGCGATCTGTTCCAGTAAAGATTACAGCCTTGGAAACCCTGTGGGGCAGTTCTGCTCTGTCATATAGGGTCACGAAGAGTTTGAATCGACTCAGTGGTACCCAACAACAATAACAACTGTGTATGTAGTGGGCTTAGAACAGTGCCCTGCACGTGGTAAACACTTTGTAAGTGTTAGCTTGTCTTCTCCCTGGGTCACAGTCTCCGTATCTGTAAAATGGGGATGATAATAGCACTTACTTCAGAGGATTAACAAGGTGATGCCTGTAACGACACTTAGCGAGTGCTCCATAAGCCTTGGCTTTGGGTGGTGATGTGAAATTGGGTAATGTCTCCAAACACGCACCAAAGGAGGTAGGCAGGAGTCATCCTCAGACTTCTAGGCCACCATTTTTGCCTTTTGGAAAGAGCTTTTGATATAGGATAAGGAAGCGCTCCGGATGATCCTGGACAACTCAAGTCAGCTGTTGTCCCAGGTGAGTATTACTGTCTCTGACCTGCCTTCCTCTCTGGGTGACTGTGAGCTGGAAATGGAATAGCGCAGCTAAGAATACTTTGTCTGTCCAAAAGGACCTTTTCCACCAGCTCCCAGAGTCAGGGTGTCTGAAATCTGCCCAATCATAGTACCTTATAGTTACCGCTGTCAGCACCATCCTGTTCATGTCTCCTAAGGAGATGGATGTGTGTAAAAAGCCCAGGCAAAGCAGAATGCTGTAAAATCCCTGCAGATGGAGGACTTGGGGCCTGAGCCTCCTCTGCTCCACGGTCACTTTCTTGAAGCCCAGTGTGAAGCTTGCCATTGCAGAAAGGAATGACAAAGCCAGCTGCATTGGGTCTAGCCTTGCTGCCTTCCTGGTGAAGAGCCGGGGTGGCCCAATCCTGCTTCTAGCCCCCTTCTCCTAACATCCTGGGTACCATCACCCCTGAGAGTCCTTATTTCAGCGATCTGTCACTAGGGCCTCACTGTCCTGAGGCTGGAGGCAGACAACAGGAATCTTGGAGGAGTATTCCTGGGTCCACCTTGGGTCAGTGGTGCTGAATGGGAAGGGCTGGTGTGTGACTTGATAATTCATGCTCTGGTGCGTCTTAGGCCAGGCTCATAGGCCTGTATGACGAGGCATTGAGGCAAGACCCGAATGCCTGCAGGCTGAGGACAAAACCATGGTGAGAACATCCAGACTGGCAGCCCTTATTCATTCATTCATTCATGCCTGGAAACACTGAGGTCAATGTGAAGCCTTTGGCAGAAAGCCTTTAAAATACTTTTTTTAAAAAATGAAATTTGGCAAGTGTAGTAAAAGCTATATTCAGTTTGGATTTCTTTGGTCTGTGCTTTTTGTATTTTTGATCACTACTATGGAAGTCTTTAGTCTTCTCTGTAGTTCTTTTATATCAGTTTCATAAAATAGAGAAGACTTTTAAGGCTATGATGGTACTTCCTAACTTTGTTCAGTTTGAAACAAAACCATGAAACTCTTCCATAATCCATATCTAATTAATCATCAGAAATACAGCCAGAATGCTCCTTTGAAGCGAGGATGGTGAGACTTTAGCTCATTTATTTGGAACACTCATCAGGAAAGATCATTTACTAGAAAAAGACATCGTGTTTGGCAAAGAAGAAGGCCAATGAAAATGAGGGAGACCTCCATGAGATTTATTAACACAATAGCCAAAGCAATGGATTCAAACTTACCAAGGATCATGAAGATGGCTCAGGACTGGGCAACGTTTTGTTCTGTCATACGCCGACTCAACAACTAACAGCAGCAACAACAAAGGCAGACATGCTTTTGGGGGTGGGGTGGGACTGCTGCAAGGGCGTGATGTGCTTCCCAGAACCTGGGTTGTGATGGAGAAGGGCTGGAGATCCCAGTCTTAATAGGCTTAGAGACTGGCCCAGGGGTGACCACTTTTCTACCCCTGCCCCTATCACCCTCAACCTCAGGAGAACGCAGAAACAAGGGGCTCCCTAAACTCTCTGAGGCTTTGCTAAGATAGTGTTCTAGGCTCTGAAATTCTTAAGGTGAAAGGTACTGACCACACGTACCAGCAGCCAGCCACAGGCAGTCCTGCCCCCTGCTTACTTCAGGAGAGCAGTGCCCTGAGGGTAGACAGCGGGTAGTGCAGAGTGGTTGTGGGCTCAGCAGGTCTGGGAATGAGTTCTCTCCCTGTCCTTTACTCCCCTGGACGTCTAATATAGGGGAGAGGGAAAGCCACCTCCCTTCCCTGATTCCTCCCCAGAGGAGTGGAAACATAGTCTGATTCCAGAACACTGTTTACTGGTGGGCAGGACCACCGCTTACTAGGCAGAGGAAGTGAGCTGAAGCAGGGGAGAGGGGAGGGACATCATTTTCTCTTTTCTCTACCCCTTGTGCTTGCGCTTGCATGGGCTGAGGAGGGCAGAGTAAAAGTGCCCCATGGGGTTTCCAAGGAGTGGTTGGTGGATTCATGTCCACATTTTTGTTTAGCAGCTGAACTCTTAACCACTGCTCCACCAGGGCTCCTTGTTGGTATTGAGTAAATATGTGTCAGGTGTATTGAATGAATGAATGTTTGCGAGGTATATATCTTAAACTGCTTTATTTTGGGGATCACCTCAATACGTCAGAGCCCACCTACAGCCTCAGCTCCTCTCCTGAAACCAATTGTAGAACTAACTGCCTGGGGATGGAATTTAGCAGCGTCTGAAAAACTGCATGGATGTTGGCTGTTCCTTGTGGGTTGGGGGTCAGTAAATACTAGGAGTCTGAATTTTCTGGACGACCAGTTTGTGATGGGTCCCCCAAGCCTTGAAGAAGCACTCTGCACTTGGATGTCCTGGTGCAGCAGGTGATGTTCCTGATGGGCAGTGTTGACTGTGCGTGAGCAGTGGGAGAGCTCGTGTTGAAGAAAGCAACAGGAAAAACAGACATTTAGGAACTTGCCTGAGTGAAAACATCTGAATAAATACTGAACAAAGGTCATAAACACGTGTCCAGTGAGTTCAGTGAGAGAACTATTTTCTGGCAGCTCCTTTTCTTTTTATTCTGAAGAGGGACAGCTGAGCAAATTGGTCGTAAAATGCTAAAAATAGTAAGACAATGGAGACCCAAACCCAAAAACCAAGCCCACTGCTGCAGAGTTGATGCCAACTCATACCGATGGAGTCCACTTTCTCCTAATTTAGTGCCGGACATTCTTTCTAAACTGATGTAAATAGTTGCCAAGTTGCTTGAACAGTAACAGCTTCCATTTTGGTCCCCTTTGTTAGATTCTGCCCTTTAACTTTCCAAGATCTTCTTTTAAATCCTTGGCTATCAGTCAATTGCACGATAAGCTTTTTTTTTTTTTTTCTTTTTCAATTCAATAAGTAAAATTTATTTACTATGGTGTGGGCAGCTTAGTTAATTAAAAAAAAAAAACCCGTTGCCATCGAGTTGATTGTGACTCATAGTGACCCTATAGGACAGAGTAGAACTGCCCCATGGGGTTTCCAAGGAGCGGTTGGTGGATTCAAACTGCCAGCCTTTTGGTTAGCAGCCAGATGCTTAACTACCATGCCTGTAGGAGGGTCTGGTCCTCGGCAGGCCTTAATCAGGTTCTTAATCTGTCTCTGTTGACAGAATCACTCGTTCACGTGGGCTGGCCTGGGCCCCACTCTGGGCAGGATGGGCCAGACCTCAGCAATCATTCCCCCCAGGACCAAGTCTCCATGTTGTGTTTCCTTCTAAGATGCACCTGGGATGTGTGCCAAGGGCCCCTGCTGGGAAGCAGGGCAGAGTAGACAATAAGGTACAGGCCCTGAGACGTGCTGTCACCCTGGATGTCGGTATCACTTCACAGGGCAGCAGGCAAAAGTCCGGGGCCACCACCGAGCTTCCCCACACCTAACGGATGACGACACTCAGCTTTTATTGTTGTTAAGACATCAACTAGCTTCTGTCCTAGGCACCTCGCCACCAGCGGAGCTTTACTCTCTTCTTGCCATGTGCAGAGCACTGGGGTAGCTGCCCTGTCCTTGGGGAGCTCACCCCTGGTTGGAGGAGGGAACCCAAGTGAATGGATGGTCACAAAACAAGAAGTCAGAGGTCAACAGCACTGGCACTCTGCCAGGATTAAGGGAGATCATGTGGAATTATTTGCTTGGAGAACAGATCAGATTCTGTCAGTGCTGTCGGAGTTTACCGGGGGAAGCTTCGAGAGGATGAAGAGGGGCTTCTGCCAGGCCTTTGAGGCTGAGGGGTCAAGGATGGGAGAGGGGCAGAGTAGGCATTTTGGTGAGGGTTGTGCTGGGCAGCCTGGGTCTCACTCAGCCTGGGCAGAGGCCAACAGGCTCAAGGGCTGCTGCCTCTTCAGATTGTGTCAATCCCAAATGTGTCAGTCCAGTGTGCTTGCCAAGCACCTCTGGGGATGATGCTAACTGTGCCTCTTGTCTTTATCATGGTTTATCATCCCGCTGGCAAGAGAAGACCAGTCTCTGTAGTCAAGCTGTGTGTGTAGTTCCTAATGATCAGGTCCTGTTGGTTAGCTTTCTTGGGTTGGATCTCGGGCCTGCTTTTCTTTTCTTTTTCCCACCTACTGGCTGTGTGGCTTCTCGATACCCCTCGGTCAGGGCTGGATAACTCTACAAGCAAGGTACATACGGGCTTACCTGTGTGTACTTACTAACTGGTAGTGAACAATTTCACTTGTTTTTCAGCACATTAAAGATGTGGTGAAACCCATGTAAAATTGTTCACTACCGATTATTAAGTAAATACAAGTAAGCCCGTGCGTCATCTCGCTTAGTATAAACCAGTGCGCGTAGTGCTTACTGGTTAATCTGCCCTTGCTTGGAAAGTTCCTGGCCTCACCTGGGCCTCCAGAGAGAGCTGTAGGCATTTGATGTCCTTGAGGCCCGTCTGGAGTCTCCCCCCTTCAGCATTATTTCTTGCTGCTCCCCTACATCCATCCTGTTCTCCAGCCAAAATGGCTGCCATAAATTTTTCTTCATCAAACAGACACTCTGCTTTTGTACTTCCTGGGTTTGCTCAGCTCTTCCTGTGGTCTGGCAGCCCTCCCCCACGGCCTGACCACCAGCTCTGCCTCTCAGAGGTGGCCCCCGGGGGAAGGCTCTCCAAGCATGCGGAGTGTCAGCAGTGCCGTCCCTGACTGGATCTTTGAGGGCATGAAAACCCTTTGGAGTCCTGAGTCAGCCCTGATGACCTGAACCTTAACTTGTCTGTCAAATCTGAAATTACTGGGAGGGGCAAGGATGATTCCCACCACGTATGGATGAGAACTCACGGCACCTGAGTGATTCCACTAAGAGAATAGAATCAACCAAGTGGGTTTGGAGTTCCGGTGATAAAACAGTTTTAGAGCTGCTTGTCTCCGGGGAGCTATTGTACATCTTGTTTGTCTTAAATCTTGGCTTTTTGTCTTTTATCCCTCAACCAGCTTTTTGTCTTAGTTTAGGAATTTTTTTTTTAGGACTGACTTCATAACATTTTTTTTTTTTTTCATAACTAGTTGTGGCCTGTTTTTGTTCTAATCTCACTCATATCTTAGCTCTGGGATGCAGCTTCCCAAGAGAGGAGTGAAGTGGGCGGTGGTTTCCCTCTGCATTGAGCTGGAGTAGTAAAGTACAAGACTGACCTTTTTTTAAAGCACCATCTATCACATAATAAGATTTGTCCATTAAAGTCATTAATCGCAGGGCTGTGGAATTTGGGGAGCTAATAACGCCCAGGATAGGCGGGAACTTCTGATTGTGAGCTGATTTAGTAGCTAACCTCAAGTAAACCCTTGCGAGCTTCTGACAGTGTCCTTGTCCTCCCCTGATGACCTCCCCTGTACTCCAGAGGCTTTCTTCCTTCTCTGCTCCCTCCTCCTTCCACTCTCCTTCTTTCTCTCATGAAAAATTGAGGCTCGTGTAGGGTAACTCACTAAAAGGGGAGCTATGGGTTGAACTGTGTCCCCCAAAAAGATATATTTCAGTTTTAACGCCTGGTACCTGTGAAATGCGCCCGTATTTGGAAATGGTGTCTTTGCAGATGTAATCAGATAAGTTAGCCTGAGGTTATACTGGAGAAGGATAGACTCTAATCCAGTGGACTGCTGTCCTTAGAAAATGAGTAGAAGCCACACAGAGACCAGTAGACACAAGGGGAAGATGGCCAGGTGAGGATGAAGGCAGAGACTGGAGTGATCTCCAAGCCAAGGAATGGCTGGGACTACCAGAAGATAGAAGAGGCAGGGAAGGACTCCTCTCCAGAAGCCATCAGAGAGACCACAGCCCTGCCAACACCTTGACTTCAGACTTCTAGCCTCCAGAACTGTCAGAGAATAAATTTCTGCTATCACAAGCCACTCATTTTACGGTAATTTGTTACGGCAGCCTGAGTAAACTGCCATGGGAGTGTTATCATAGAAGGATACACATGGACTAGAACTGGGAAGTTCAGAGCCTGGGCAGCTCTGGGCATCCAGTTGCCTTTGTTTTAGTGATTCTTCCTCTCTTTCTAATGGTATTTTTGCTTCTGTCTATACATCTCCATCGTCTCCTCTGTACACCTGCCCTTATAAAGAGTGTTTTTCTGTTCCCACATGACCAAAGCTTGCACAGGGTTTTGGCTTGTGATGACTTGTCCACAATAGGCCCCATCTCTTGGCATTTTCTGTTTCAGATCCTTAAAGAGAGAATCTTCTGGCTAGCCCACAGGTCTTCAGTTGTTGATTTTTTTTTTTGGTGTTGTCGTTTTCCTTGGTCCAGTCAGCTGGAACCAGATCAGGTGGGGCCATGGGGCACCAAACCTAGCCACCCAGGTTTGGTGTAGGAGTGTGCTGTCCTGTACCCAAGCAGCTGTTGGATACTGGATACTGCGCTAGGCACAGGAGGGGAGGGAAGAAGACATGGATCAGATGTGGATTTTGCCCTCATGGCTTTATTTTTCTAATGGAGGAATTAGACCTTTACATAAGTCTGCAAATACCCGTCATATAGGAAAGAATGTGGTCCATCTGCCTTGGGGTATGTGGTAGGCAGTATCTAAGCTGGCTCCCATTGATCCTTGCCTCCTGGTTTTCATGCCTTTGTGTAATCCTCTCTGCTTGACTGTAGGCTGGACACACCGACTGGCTTCGAACAAATAGAATATGGCAAGAGTGATGGGCTACCACTCCCGAGATTGTATTATAAAAGATCATGACTTCCGTCTTGGGTACCTTCTCTCTCTTCTTGTCTCTCTTTGCCTGTCTGTCATGGAAGCCAGCTGCCATGTTTTGAGCTGCCCTGTGGTGAGGCCCACAGGGTAAGAAACTGACATCAGTGGCCAACAGCCAGAGAGGATCTGAGGCCCACTAACAGTCACACAAGTGAGCGTGGAAGTGGGTCCTCACCCAGTTGAGTCTTGAGATGATTGCAGCCCCAGCTGACATCTTGATTACAGCCTTGGGAGCAGAGGCCTTCAGCTAAGCTGTGCCTGAGTTGTCTCAGAAACTGGGATAGTAAATGTTTGTTGTTTTAAACCGCTAAGTTTGGGGTTGTTATGAAGCAGTAGATAACTGATATAGGAGATAGAAGCACTGAACTGAGGGAGTACAAAGGAGAGCTCACTTTGGCTTAGGCCTGTGGGGAAGACTTTGACAAGGACGTGGCAGTTGATCAAAGCCTACCTTTTTTCCATAGAGTGTTTCTTCTATAAGGTGGAATCACCTGTGCATGACACCAGGCAAAGGAGCCCACCTGGCAGCCCTGTTTTCCCAGGTAGATAGGATGAAACGCAGTTTTTCTGATGTCTGGCCTCTCCGAACCTCCAAATCTTCTGCTGAGGAAGGGTGGGATTTGCTGTTTCCTGGAGTCCTCACGCCCAGCCTGATGAGTGGCATCTTTGATGAAGGTTGGGTTTCCTAGGCCATGGCGGCCTCCATCCGCGATGCTGCCAGCTGTGTGTGAGGCTGATTAGTACCTTGTGCACTGATTGGTGAACAACAACTTGGGATCCACAGTCCTGGCCACCCCTGTGATCCTAGACCTGAGTGTCCTCTGAAAGCCTGCCGGGGGCAGCTTCTCACCTGTCAGTGGTGGGCCCTGCCTTCAGTGGATCTTCAAAAAGAGGCTGCCTCAGCCAGAGGTAGAAGAGTCTGAAGACCCAGGTTAAAGCCCTATTTCTCTCTTACTCATGGCGTGGACTTAGGCAAGGCATATGTCTTCTCTGGGACTTGTTTTTCTCTTTTTTTTATTATGGAAAATTTCAAATATATACACAAGCAGAGAGAATAACATAATGATCTCCCATGCACCCCTCACCCAGCTTCAATAGTTATCAACTCATGGCCTATCTTATTTCATCTCTACTTCTACCCACCATCTTCTCCCCCATCCTGGATTATTTTGAAACAAATACTGTAATAATCTGTTACTATTTTATTCTTAAATACTTTGGTAAGTATCTCTGACAGATGCTCTTTTTTGACATAAACACAGCATCTTTATCATATTTAACAAAATTAGCAATGATTCCTTATTATTATCTGATATCCAAGCATTGTCCACATTCTTCAGTTGTCTCAGAAATGTGTTTTTATAGATTTGCTCAAGTCAGGATCCAACAGGTTCTACACGTTTCATTTGGTTGACTCTTGAGTCTCTTTCTATTTAACCAAACTTTTTATTTTGAGGTAATTGTAGGTTCACATGTAGTTCTGAGAAGTAATACAGAGAGACCCTCTACCCAATTTCCCCCAATGGTAGCACCTTGCAGAACTGCAGTGTAATATCACAACCTGGATATAGACGTTGTGCAGTCAAGACAGAGAAGGTGTTCTTCATCACAGGATCCCTCCTGTTGCCTAGCTATTACAGCCGCACCACTTCCCTGCCCCCACGCCCTGCCCTGACCTTGGCAACCACTCATCTAGTCTCCATTTCTACAATTTTGTCACTTCAAGAATGTTGTATAAATGCAATCATAAAGTATGTAACTTTTTGGGATTTTTTTTTCACTTGACATAATTCTCTGGAGGTACATTCAAACTTGTTGCATGTATCAATAATTTGTTCCTTTTTATTGCTGAAATTATTCTAGGGTTGGAGCCCTGGTGGCGCAGTGGGTAAGAGCTAGGACTGCTCACCGAAAGGGGGGAAAACCCACTTTGCAGGAGAATTGTGTTGAGGGATGCCCCCACAGCAGACAGAATGGACCTGTTAGGCCATTGGCACCTTATTTTAAAGGTCTGAGTGGTTGCTAGATCTGGGTCCTTTGTGCTTTAGAAAATGAGATTTTAATTTTGTGGGATTCACTTCTTGGGCATGGCTTCTTTAGTGTGGGCATGCCCCCTTCTGCATTGCTGTCAGTCAGAGCCTGGACTTGGGATGGTGTCTGCTGGATCCCGACAAGCCACTCATTAAATGGGACCGTTGAAGGCCCAGGCGTGTTGGGGCCTTGACGTGCATGTTCACATGAATTCAGGACACAGGTGTGAGCAAGAATCACAGGCAGAGGGAAGCTAGGGGCATGGCTGGCTGATCTGCATGGAACCTGCCAGCAGCACCTGTCTCCCCGTTCCTGCCCTCCATGCTCTTCTCTGCAGGTGGGGCTCTTTCTCTGGCATCTAAGTGTTCTTCCTCTTTGTGGCTCTGGAACTTAGCAGTGACCTTTCTGTGAGCAGCCACTCTCTGGGTAGCAAGCACAGAGGCCCTGAGGCCCCAGGGGCAGATTTTTTTTTTTTTAATTGTGCTTTAGGTGAAAGTTTACAGCTCAAGTTAGTTTTTTTTTTTTTTAAATCGTGCTTTAGGTGAAAGTGTAAAGCTCAAGTTAGTTTCTCATACAAAAATGTATACACACATTGTTATGTGACCCTAGTTGTTCTCCCTGTAGTGTGACAGCACATTCCCCCTTTCCACCCTGGATTTCCCAGGTACATTCATCCAGCTCCTGTCCCTTTCTGCCTTCTCATGCTGCCTCTGGACAGGAGCTGCCCATTTAGTCTCATGGATCTACTTGAAATGAGAAGCACACTCTTCATGAGTATCATTTTTTATTTTATGGTCTAATCTAATCTTTGTCTGAAAAGTTGGCTTCGGGAATGGTTTTAGTTCTGGGTTAACAGAGAGTCTGGGGGCCATGCCATCTGGGGTTCCTCTAGTCTTAGTCAGACCAGCAAGTCTGGTCTTTTTACTAGAACTTGAGTTCTGCACCCCATGTTTCTCCTGCTCTCTCAGGGACTCTCTGTTGTGTTCTCTGTCAGGGCAGTCATTCGTGGTAGCCAAGTACCATCTAGTTCTTCTGGTCTTAGGCTGATGGAGCCTCTGGTTTATGGGTCTGTTTTTTTGCCTCTTGGGCTAATATTTCCTTGTGTCTTTGGCATTCTTCATTCTCCCTTGCTCCAGGTGGTTTGGGACCAATTGATGCATCTTAGATGGCAGCTCGTGAACTTTTAAGACCCCAGACCCCACTCACCAAAGTGGGATGCAGAACATTTTCTTAATAAACATTGTTATGCCAGTTGACCTAAATGTCCCCCGAAACCATGGTCCCCAGAACCCTGCCTCTGCTACTCTGTCCCTCGAAGTGTTTGGTTGTGTTCAGGAAATGTCTCAGCTTTTGGTTTAGTCCAGTTGTGCCGAGTTCCCCAGGGGAAGATTCTTTATCACAAAATCCCATTCACTCAAATCTTAATTCCTATGATTCCCACCCCCCCTTTTTTTTTTATTGTGGTGAAAATATACACAACAAGGGATTCACCCATTCAATGGTGTCTACATGTACAATTCAGTGATGTTGATTGCATTCTTCATGTTGTCCAACCCTTCTCCCTATCCTTTTCCAAATTGTTCTACTACTATTAACATAAACGCAGTGCCCCCTACAAACAAAAACTCCCCCTTTCCTCCTGCTTCCCACCCCTGGTAACCAAAAACCAAACCCACAGCGACCCTATAGTACAGAATAGAACTGCCCCCATAGGGTTTCCAAGGAGCGGCTGGCAGGTTTGAACTGCTGACCTTTTGGTTAGCAACTGAATTCTTAACTACTGCATCACCAGCCACTAATAATCTTTGGGTTTTATATATTTGCTTATTTCATGTAAGTGAAATCCTGTGGTATTCGCCCTTTTGCGACTGACTTATCTATGACACTTTTATTAACTACCTCTGTGGACCCGGCTAATCTGTGAGGAGCATGAAGATTACCCTCCATGGCTTTCAGCCCTACAGCACTTACGGCCCAGTCAGGGAGAGACCACATCCCTAGTCATTCTTTCCCAGTGGCCCTCTCTCGCTCTCCACTCTTGCTGCTGTCCCCTTGGTTCAGGGCCTCGGTGCGAAATGCTGTAGTAATAATAAATGCCACGGTTTACAGCAAGTTCCCTTTGTGCCAGGCATGTGCTGAGTGCCTTACTACATACGTTATTTTATCCCCTGTAAGCTCGGAGGGATACTTTGTATGTGAGGAAAATTGAGCTTAGAGAGATGAGGTAAATTGCCCCAAGACACAGCACTGGTGGGGGAGCTGGGCTGAAACTGGCTCCAGGGCCTGCATGCTTTCCTGGTGAGAGGGGATCTGGATGACCCACAAACCTTGGGGAAATTTAGTTGACAGTAGCCCCAGGCACCTTCATTCTCACAAATAACTTTGAAGGAAATTGAGCAGTGCCCAGCCAGAATAACCAGGCTCAAAGAAAACAAAGTGCCATGAGTGAGAACTGCAAAAACAAGAGACAGCAGAACCAGACCCTTAAAGACTTCAGGTTATAAAAAAATATGCTAACCATATTTAAAGAAACAAAAGAGAAGTATGAAAATATCTACCAGGAGCAGGAAACCGTAAAAGTGACCCAGCATATTTGAGAAAGAGCCAAACAGAACTTTTAGAAATAAAGAATACAGTAATAAAAATAAAAAGTTATGGACGCTGAGCTCCTGTTAAGGGTGATGGAAAAATTTGAAAATGGATAATGCTGATGGTTGCCCAACGTGATGAACACAGTGTCATTGAATTATACATGCAAAGAGTGTTGAAATGGCAAATGTTACGTTACGTATGCATTTACCACAAAAAGCAACAACAAAAAATGCTATGGATGGTCAATTAAAAAAAAATCGTTAAAGATTTTTGAAAGTAATTCCTTTATTCCAACCCATTTCTACTCCCCTCTTCAAGGGTAAGCTCTGTAAATAGATTGGTGTGTTTCATTTTAGACCTTTTTCTGTGCATTTATAAATGCGTATGTGCCAATATACAATAGGATTTTAAATATAAATGGGATTAGCTGTACATATTGACTTAGAAAGTTATAATTGCTTTTTTCACTTAATAACATAACGGACATTTTTATATTAATACCTGTAAATTTACCACATTGATGAAGCTCATTTTTGTTTTCTTTATTTACTTTTTTGTTGTCTTGTTTTTGACCACATGCACATGGTACAAAATTCAGAAAGTACAAAAGGGGGTACACAGAGAAAATAAGTCCCCTTCTTACCCCTTGTCCCCCACCACTAAATTCCCAACTCCCTGGAAAGGTTCTGCACTTTTTTTTTCACTTAATATATCTTGGTGATAGTTCTAAATCAGTGTATATAGGGACGCCTCTTTTTTTTTTTTTAAATTGTTACACAAATATATATAACAAACACATGCTATTTCACCCAGTTTCATGTGACAGTAATTACATTCTCCATGTGTGCAACCATCACAGCTATCCATTTCCAAAATTTTCCATCACCTTTAACAGAAACTCAGAGCCCTTAAGCAATAAATCACCCCCCTCCCATTTTCCCCCTTCCCCCTGCCCCTGGTAACAGCTGATAAACTTTGATCTCCATGTGTTTGCCTATTCGAGATATTTCATATAAGTGGGATCATAGCTGTATTTGTCCTTTTGTGACTAATTAATTTTACCCAGCAGAATGTTTTCAAGGACTGTCCATATTGTAGCGTGTATCAGATCTTCACTTCTCTTTATGGCTGAGTGATATTCCATTGTATGGATATACTACATGTTTATCAATTCACGTGCCTTATTCTTTTTTTTTTTGTTTGTTTTTATTGTGTTTTAGGTGAAAGTTCACAGTTCAAGTTAATTTCTCATACAAAAATTTATATACATATTATTATGTGACCCTAGTTGCGATCTCTATAATGTGACAGCACACTCCCCCTTTCCACCTCGGCTTTCCCGTGTCCATTCAACCAGCTCCTGTCCCTTTCTGCCTTCTGCACACTCTTCACAAGTATTATTTTATGTTTTATAGTCCAGTCTAATCTTTGTCTGAAGAGTTGGCTTCGGAAGTGGTTTTAGTTCTGGGTTAACAGTGACTCCAGGGCTGTGTCTTCTGGGGTTCCTCTAGTCTCAGTCAGACCATTAAGTCTGGTCTTTTTGTCACGTGCCTTATTCTTTTTATAGCTACAGAGTATTTAATTGTATGTAATTTAATTTGTTAACTCGTCCCTCGTTGATGCATTATTGCCAATTGTTGTACTTGAAGACGATGCTATAGTTACTATCTTGTTTGTAAGTGAATTTTGTACATATGCAGTGATTGGTTCCTAGAAGCAAAATTGCTGAGTCAAAAGTATGTACATTTTAAGTTTGATAGATATTTTCAAATTGCCCTCCATAGTGTTTGTACCAATTTACACTTTCACTAGTAGGGAATAAGAGTGTTTGTTTTCCCTATACTCTGGCCAAGTCAGAATGTATACAAGCTCTTTGATCTTTGCCAGTTCAATAGGTGAAAAATTATATCAGTGGAATATTAATTTTCTTTCTCTTTTTTTGAGTGAAACTGGGCATATGATGAGAACACTGAATTTCTTTTTCTGTGACCTGTCTAGGTCCTTAGGCCATTTTTCTATTGGGACTTTTTCTTACTGAATTCAAGGAGCTCATTATTTATTAAGGAAATTAGTATTTTTGTCCTGAATATGCCTTGAAAATATTTTTTCTGCAGTGTGTTTATCTTTTCAATCTATTTTTTCCCTATGAAGATTAAAAAAAAAAACCAACAACTGTGTTGTCAGATATATTAATCTTTTGAGGCTTTTAGATTTTATCTTACCTGGAAAGGCCTTCTTCACTCCAAATTTTAAAAAATGTTATCCTGTAATTTCCGATGAAGCACTTTGTAAATTATAGTGTGTTAACACAGAAATGAACTGTCATTATCCTTAAGAATAGCCCTGGCCTACTTTCCTCTCTGAATTCATCCAAAGTAACTTTTCTTTCAAGGTAACCCAAGTCAGCACCTCTAGATCTGGAAGACTGGCAGCTGTGAACCTGACAGCATCGAGATGTCCTGTTAGCTTGAGCTGTGCACCCAAACACGATAGCGTTCTCAGGAGTCATAGGTTTTCACCTTTGGGGGCGGTTGGCAGGCATGCCAGTCTATGCATATGGGAGTGAAAGCTGAAGACATTTGAAAAAAGATGGCCAGGATGGGGGTCAGTGGGACCAGAATGCTGTAAAGCCCATGGCTCAGTCTTCCCTTCTCCTAGACAAGGCTTAGATGGCACTACCAGCCTCTGCTTCTGAGTTTCTCTTTGTCTTGTGATTGACACTTTACATTTTTAGTTTTATTACCAGGTTACTGCCAATTTTTGTTGGCTAGGAACCTTGTCGGTCCCTTTAAGATAACATTGTAATCTCTGCCCTATCCCATTGTCTGTTGATTTTAGGATTGGTTCTCAATGTTTATGTTTGTATTTTTTGTTTCCATGCCACTGGAGGAGAGTCTCTCTATAGCTGTTTGTGCTGACAAATGGAATAAAGTGGGAGTCAATGCTCCAGAGACTTGTTCCAAGTCTGTAGTTGGCCTGGGCCAATACCCTTGTGCTCTTGGCTCTTAGTGAGCTCTCAGCTACTTGTGCTGAAACAGAGAAGTGCCCAAGTCCCAAACTTGGATTGATCAAAATGCTAGGGCTTTGGCCCTTCTGGGTGTCAGGTTAGTATGCCTTTATACCTTGGCCAGCCAGGTCCTATGAGGCTTGGGTGGTCCCTGGGAGGGGTGCATCAGCCCAGCTGGGGTTTAGATATGGAGGAGTCAGTCAGGATAGTCATTCCACCTAAGATAGCCCAAAGTGTGACAAGCCTGCAGGGTGAACCCAAGCCAAGATCCTTGTCAAAGAGAAGCCTGGGACTCAAGGACAATTTCTGACTTGAGAGAGACAGAAATGAGATTGTCATCAAGGAACAGCATCAAGCCAGGACTTGGGGTAAAGTGAGTACAGAATTAGGAAGAAGGCCTGGGACAGCTGGTCTTTGCTTTTGTGGGTCTATGGTTTGAGAGTGTTACATGGCTTAAAGGCAGAGCAGAGGGTTGAAATGGACTGCAAAGATAAGCAGCTGTAAGGAATGCCCTAGAAGCAGGTGGGTTAAAAGTGTGTGCTGAGGACTCCCAGGATGTACAGAGCATCTCTCTCTGCAGGAAGTGAGGGTTCTTGTCAGCATGCAGTCTTGGGAAATCCTGACCTCATCTAGCCAAATGATTTGTGAGGGCATTAGGGTCAGTGACCTCTTTACAGAGGAACTCAAAAGTTTGGTGGGCCTGTGTAAGAAGCTGGAAGGGATGCTTGCGACCATCCAGGCCAGTGCTCTTAACAAGAGGGTTCATCAGAATCACCCAGAGAACTTTTGCTAAATACTCTTAGTCGGAGTTACAACACTAGAGATTTTTTTTTCTTTTTTTTATTGTACTTTATTTTATTTTTATTGTACTTTACATGAAGGTTTACAGAACAAATTAGTTTCTCATTAAACAGCATACACATCGTTCTATGACATTGGTGAACAACCCCGCGACATGTCAACACTCTCCCTTCTCGACCTGGGGTTCCCTATTACCAGCTTTCCTGTCCCCTCCTGCCTTCCAGTCCCTACCTCAGGGCTGGTGTGCCCCTTTAGTCTCCTTTTGTTTTATGGGCCTGCCCAGTCTTTGGCTGAAGGGTGAACCCCAGAAGTGGCTTCATTACTGAGCTGAAAGGGTGTCTGGGGGCCATACTCTCAGGATTTCTCTAGTCTCTGTCAGGCCAACAAGTCTAGTCTTTCTTTTTGAGTTAGAATCTTGTTCTACATTTTTCTGCAGCTCTTTCTGGGACCCCCTATTGTGATCCCTGTCAGAGCAGTCAGTGGTGGTAGCGAGGCACCATCTACTTGTACTAGACTCAGTCTGGTGGAGGCCACGGTAGATATGGTCCATTAGTCCTTTGGACTAATCTTTCCCTTGTATCTTTAGTGTTCTTCATTGTTCCTTGCCTAGGGATTTTTTTTTAATTGAGGTAAAATTTATATACAGTGAAAATAGAGATTTTTGACTCAGTAGATCTGGAGTCGGGCCTGGGAAGGGTTATTTCAATAAAGTGCCCAGGGTAAAAGTTCGATGTATATCTCCAACTGAAAATCTTTGTTCTCTTCAGTCCTCAATTTTATTGTTGGAGGAAACTGGGCCCCAAAGAGGTGATTCGTGGTGGTGCACAAGAGCACATGGACCTGGAGCTCCTGTCAGATCCTGGACCCGAGCCCAGGTTTTCTTTCCACTAAGTGACTATGCTATCTTTAAACTAATGAGTGACTAATGAAGCCAGAATAGAACCAGGCTTTTGATACCCCCTGCCTACTCTAGTTTAGACAGTTGTTTCCAGATTTAATGCATGTTGCAGTGTAGCCTCAGATTTCTGCCCTACAGAGTCCATGAGGATGTTCAGTTGGGTGAGCTGGTCACCGAAGCCCTTGCCTGAGAGGAGCCAAGTTGGCATTGATGAAAGTCAAGTGCTCCATCCTGTTGCAGGTCTCTTGATAAGCACTGGGAAAAACATTTTCCAGGCTTGATTCCAGAGGAGTTATGAAATTTCACTACCACTGTTTCCAGTATCAATGAACTGTATTGATACTAAGCTCTGGTGTGGCCTTTCATGAGTTATCTTGTTTGATCCACCCTTGGGAGTGGATACAGTCATTTATCTCATTTTACAGATAAACACCTAGGAGTTCCCAAGTGGTGCAAACCGTTAAGTATTCACCTACTAGCCAGAGGTTGGTGGTTCCAACCTACCCAGAGGCACCTTGAAGAAAGGCCTAGTGATCTGCTTTTGAAAGGTCACAGCCTTGAGAACTCTGTGGAACAGTTCTACTCTGCACACATGGATTTGCCACAAATCAGAATCAACTGGACAGCAACTAACAAACAACAGCATAGGTAAGAAAGCAGGTTAAGTGACATGGCCAAGATACCCCAGCTGGCCAGGCTGGAGATGGAGTTCAAGGCCAAGCTGAACAACTCCAGCATCTGGTCTTCTACCAGGTTGCTCCACAGCCTTCTTTCCAGAGCATTCGATTTGAAAGAAGAATTACAGAGCACCATTCCCTAATTGCATGTTCCAAGGGAGACTCTTATGGAAAATGTGAAAAGTAGTGGCAGAAAAATATGTGGAAACAGAGTGGTGGATCCCTTTCTTGGAGATTCATAGTATGCACATGGAGACTCTGCGAAGAACTTTCATTAACCAGCAGTTCCAAAATTAATTAAACACTTCTTTCCCCGTTATTCTAAATGTTGTATAGAGTAGTGTTCCTCAAACACTAGTTTGGGAAATGCCACCATGGATCACAAGTCCAATTCACTCATTTTCAGTTAACACATGTGACCCAGGGAAGAGCATGAGTCCATCGCAGGGCTGGGCTTCTCTGCAGCTCCAGGTT
Source organism: Elephas maximus indicus (assembly GCF_024166365.1). Lineage (NCBI taxonomy): Eukaryota > Metazoa > Chordata > Mammalia > Proboscidea > Elephantidae > Elephas > Elephas maximus. Next base: position 19,572,910 of record NC_064819.1, read on the forward strand.
TATCAGGGCAGCCATCTTCAAGAGGGCAAATGGAAACCTAAGGCGGAGACAGGTAGGTAGTAATTCCCAGAGAGGCTCTTTAGCTTCGGACTTTACGGAGATGATGAAAAGATTCATTGGGAATAATTAATTCTCTAGGTAGATAAAAGGACCCCTGGTGGTGTAGTGGTTAAAGCACTCAGCTGCTAACGAGAAGGTTGGCAGTTCAAACCCACCAGCCACTCCACAGGAGAAAGATGTGGTAGTCTGCTTTCATAAAGATTTACAGCCATGGGAGCCCTATGGGACAGCTCTACTCTGTCCTATTGGGTCGCTAAGAGTTGGAGTTGACTCGATGGCAGTGGGTTTGCTTTTTGGTTTGGTATAGGTGGGTATACAGAGGTATAAAGGTTATTTTGAGGGACTTTGGATAAGATTCCAGTTCCTCGTTCTAAAGGTAATGCTGGTAACCCTGAGCTAGTAACTAAGGAAACAGGCTGTGCTTATTCGGCCTGGATTCCCCCTCTTCTGGCCTGCTGAGGGGGCCGCTTCTGCAGGCTGTGACTGTTCTATCGACGCTGACTGCCTAGCCTGGGGTAGCATCCGGGCAGCTTAGCTCTTAGTTCTGTTTGCAGATGATTTTCAGTCCCTGCTAATGCAGTTGGTCAAAATTTATTTCCAAACAGCAAGCCTGTATCTGTTGATTTTTACAGAGCTTTGTACTTTCCAATGTGCTTGGCAAGATGCCTACCAATATTTGCTCATTAACTTGAGAATTGGTTTTTTGCGCTCCTGTCTGAGGACTCTGTGGCGGTTGTTCATACTTTTATGGTGATCAATGTTCTCAGTGGTGAGGGGAGGGAACGTTTTGCTCCCTGTGATGGAGGAGTCACTTCCTGACTTGTCTACCAAAAACTGTGGATGCTGTGATCTTGCGAACCTTTCTCTGGTGACAGGGTATTCTCATTTGAAGACTTTGTTCTGTACTGTATCATGGTTAAGAGCATTGGAATGACATTTTCCAGGTGCGAATGTCAGCGCTGCCACTTCTTAGCTGGAAATAATAGTATTTACCTTGAGAGGTTGTGAGTATTCGTTAATGTATGTGGAGGGCTCAGAACAATACCTAGCACGCAGTAAGCGCTGTGTAAATACTCATTATTATTGCTCTTTCTAGTATGGCTTGGGCTGGGATATCCCTGCAACCCAACTCTCTTGACTCCCAGGCCTTGGGTCTTTGTACCCAATAACCTTTTATTATTGGGGCAGTCATGTTTTGGTGGTAGAATTCTCGCCTTCCATGTAGGAGACCCGGGTTCAATTCCCGGCCAAATGCACACAGCTATCACCCATCTGTCAGTGGAGCCTTGTGTGTTGCTACGATGCTGAGCAGGTTTCAGCAGAGCTTCTAGACTAAGACAGACTAGGAAGAAAGGCCTGGAGATCTACTTCCAAAAATTGGCCAATGAAAACCCAGTGGATCACAAAGGTCCAGGGTCACCATGATTTGGGGCTGCAGTAGCTAGCAACAAACAGTATTGTGGATATTGCATTGCCTACCTAGAATGCCTTCTTCAGATACTTGGCCTTTCCAGGATGAAACACCTGGACGGTTTGTTCCTGGTGAATTCTTGTCTAAAACTCAGGAGGAGTGGGAAGAGAAGTTCTCCTTTGCAAGACTCTTCTCTCTGAGTCCACTTCCTCTTTAGAATTGCCTACTCTTTGCATGAATCACCTGTGCCAAGTGTTGCCTCCTGGGCTTGCTTCCCTCCTTTCCCCAGCGTACCCCTGGGATGTTTTCCTCAACAGTTGCTCCACAGTCAGGAAATGCAACCTCCTTTTTAATTATCCAAGCCAGAGAGAATTGAGTAAACCTGATATGTACACATTATATCCTCAAACCCCAGTTTAATGCTTATCAGATTATTTGCCAGTCTGAATTAGTCACACGTCTGGCAACCAAGGGTGTAGCTGGTGATTAGCACCTGAGCCAGGTATGGGGCAGGCCTCTTTCTTCAAACTGTGCAGAAGTTAACTGGTGGGTGGGGGCAGTGCAGGCCTCCCTTCCTAGCCTTGTGCCTGCAGGGGCTTTGGGGGAAGTCTTGGGATTTGTTTTTCTATAAGCACATTATCTGGGTTGGAGGAATGTCTTAGTTACCTGGTATTCCTGTAATAAAAAAATACCAAAAGTGCGTGGCTTTAAGGAACAGAAATTTATTTTCTTACAGTTCCAAAACCAACCAAACCCATTGCTGCCAAGTCAATTCTGACTCATAGTGACCCTACAGGACAGAGTAGAACTGCCCCATAGAGTTTCCGAGGAGCACCTGGTGGATTTGAACAGCTGACCTCTTGGTTAGCAGCCATAGCACTCAACCACTATGTCACCAGGTTTTCCTCTCACAGTTCAGGAGGCTAGAAATCCAAATTCAGGGTGTGGCTCGAGGGGAATGTCCTTCTTTGTTGGCAGCCCCAGGATCTCCTTGTCTTTCTTTGTTGTCTGGATGTCTTTTCATGACTCCGAAGTGATTAGGTCTAGGACCCATCCTACTCTGGCATGACCTCATTAACGTAACAAAAGAGAAACTCTGTTTCCAAACAGGGTCATGCCCACAGGTACCGGGACCAGGTCTTCCAACATAACTTTTTGGGGGACACAATTCAGTCCATAACAGGAAGTGTGTGAGGCCAAGTGAACAGAGTGTTTCTAGAGAGAAATGTCATCAGCTGTGTCTAATGCTGGTGACAGGCAGTAAGACGTGGGCTGGATTTACAGCATGGAGGTCTTGGTGACCTTGAGAAGCAGCTTCCCTGGAGCAGTGACAAGTGTAAGCCTGAGGGAAGTGGATATTTAATTGTTTCCTTTTTTATAGGACATTCCATTCATTTAGCTTGTTTCAGCATTTGCCCTGATTAGGATGCTTGTGAACATACGTCTCCAGGTACATAGGTTTTCCTTCTGAGTATTATTTCCCAGGGATAATCACTGAGGTAAGATATTAGATCAAAAGATTAAGCCATTTTCATATTATGCCACTGATATTGAACTCGCAGTGTGTCCTGTGCAGAGTCCCTAAAACAACTTGAAATCGCATTGCATTTCTATTGTAGTAAATAAGCACACCAGATGAAAATAAAGCCTAGCTGCTGTCGTTTTAAGTTAAAAGCTAACTGAGCTGTGGAAACTCATTGCCAAGTCAGTAACAGGAGGTGCAGAAAATAACTGTCTTGATGCATATTGATTTTTCAGTCCAGAGTGACCATGTTGTAAGATTATTGACCCACACTGGCTTTTTAAAAGAACAAGCCAGTCCTGAGGCAAAGGATGGCCCTTCTGCTAACTCTTCTGCCCATCCTCAAATGTGCTGCTTCTTGCTTTGAATTCCCATGAAGTGACAATTAATGACTTGAAATTATAGCAGGTTTAGCCTTGTCCCATCCGTATTCCTGATTCCTTTGGCATTTTAGTCCCTACAAAGCATAATACCCGCCTCCACCTTACCCCCCGCCACACACACACCTTTTCCTGTCTGATGTGACTCTTCAATTTTGTTCTACACAGTTGGGTCCAAACTCTTAACGTAGTGATGAAATTATGGACACATACACACACACACACACAAAAGAAAAATCCAGGGAAGTTATTTATTTAGATTTCAAAGCAGGAAGCAAAGCCCTCGCTCATCCCTTCTGTTTCCGTCCTGGTCCTGGCTGGTTTCTGTGGTCTCCTCCTCAGTGGGCCCTCCCATTGTTGTGGGTTTTGGTTGTTTTGGCGGTTGTTGTTGATGCTAAGACATGTGGCTGAAAGATTGAAGGAACAGTCCTCACACCTCCGTGAGCACACCTGTTGCCCCAAGGAGGAGTGTTTGTATGTTAGTGGTTGCTGGTCCAGCAGTCATTCTGCGGGGAGGCAGAGGAAGCCAGGGCTCTTGTGTGCTTTGGGCAATGGGACAGTGTGAGCGGTGTGAGGTTAGGGAGCCAGCTGGCCCCCTGAGGGATTGCTAGGCCAGTGTTCAGTATCTAGAGCTGTGCTGTCCAATATGGTAGTTTAAAATTAAAAATATATAGTTCCTCAGTCGCACTAGCCACATTTCAAGTGCTCAATAGGCAAATATGACTAATAGCTACAACGGCATTGTACAGTGCAGATACAGGACATTTACATCATTGCACAAAGTTCTATCAGACAATGCCGCTCTAGAGGCCTTGGCAGCCTCGTGGGTGGCTGGAGAGGCCAACATTCAGAGTACTTGTTCATGGCAGTTCCGACCCAGACCTTTGTATGTGGAATGGGGCTCAGCTTCCTGAAGAAGGGAAGTGGCCAAACCTAGGCAGGCGGCCTGGGCAAGCAGGCTATGGCCTTGGGCTGGCTTCTATTTCTGGAGGGAACAAACAGCAGTGCCAGGCAAAGAAACTGAGGCAGAATCCCAGACACACACGGGGTCAGCCCAGTGAGGAGGAAGGGGGACTGTTAACGTGGGGGGTCATGATGAGGCCCAGCCTCACTGAAGCACCCTGGATACCTGACCTCAGCAAGACTGAGTCTTGACCCCAGCAGATGGGGCTGGGGGAGCTGAGAGCGAGAGGCTCGTCTCAGGGGCATGGAAGGCAGGATTCTCAGTAGACCCTGCCTTGCCCAGAGCTGTTCCGGAGAGCTATGTGAGTAGAGTTGGTGGGGTGGGCAGAAGGGAGAAACCTAGAGGGGAGTTGAGGGACCAGGACACTAAAGGCTTTTCATTCATGGATCCCTTTTATTTTCAATACACAAGGAGTGGCTTTTACCCAGGGATCTAGATAGTTCTAAGAACAAAGAAACAAATAAGAATAAAATGACTTTTTTTTTTTTTAAAGTTGAAAGAGGCTCACTCAGTCCAGTGGCAGAAATTCATCCACCTCTTAGTAGGACTCACAATAGACCAACTCTGGCTGTCTGAGAGACTTTGGGGAGGGAATCCACACTGGTCATTCCTGGGGGTCTAGGACCACCTTTTCAGAGCACTTTAAGGTATGCCTATGAATAGTAATGATGACAGGTAGGATGATAGTAATAATAATAATAGTAGCTAATACTTATACAGTCCTTACTAACAGCCAGGCTCTACTCACCTTAGAGCTTTATATATATTAATTCATTTAAGAACGTTTATGGGACCAGTGAGCAAAACTTACCACTGGAAGGCTGGTTCCCAGTGGGAAAGGCCCAAGGCCACAGCATTCAACAATATCAGTAACCAGCGTAATAGCAGTCGCTGTGTTTATGGTTTAAATAGGACTTTCACATACATTGTCTTTCTAAAACAGCTTTGTTGAGGTAAAATTTCTAACCTTGAAGTTCATCCGCTGTAAACGCACAATTCAATGAGTTTAGTAAATTTATAGGTTTGTCCAGCTGTCATCACAAGCCAGTTTAAGAACATTTCCGTCACTCCAAAAAGTTCTCTTGTGATTATTTGCAGTTAATCCCTGCTTCTGCCCCTGTCGTTGTTGTCAGGTACCCTTAAGCCAATTCTGACTCCTAGGGACCCTATAAGACAGAGTAGAACTGCCCCATAAGGTTTCCTAGACTGCAATCTTTATGGGAGCAGGTCGCCAGGTCTTTCTCCCATGTAGCCTCTGGGTAGGTTTGAAATATAGATCTTTCAGTTAGCAGCTGAGTGCTTAACCACTGCGGCACCAGAGTGGTTTTCTTAGGAGAATTTTTTTCAGGTTCACCAGTGTTACAGCATGTATCACTACTTTTTTAAATTATTGAATACTATTCTATTTATGGATGCACCATATTTTATTCATCCATTTACAAGTTGGTGGACATTTGGGTTTTCCGTTTGGGACTGACTGTTATTAATAAGGATCCCTGGTGACGCAGTGGTTAAGAGTTCGGCTGCTAACCAAAAGGTTGACAGTTCAAATCCACCAGCTGCTCCTTGGAAACCCTATGGGGCAGTTCTGTCCTATAGGGTCCCGATGAGTTGGAATCTACTCGATGGCAGTAGGTTTGGGTTTGGTTTTTATTATTAATGATGCCCCTATGAACATTCAAATACATGCTTTTGTGTAACATGTTTTCATTTTTCCTTGGGTAGATTCTTAGGAGTGGAATTGCTGAGTCGTATGGGAAATATGCTTAACTATTTAAGAAACTGCCAAACTGTTTTCTTGAGTGGCTCTACCATTTTATATTCCCTCCAGCAACGCATGAGGATTTGTTTCTCCATAACCTTGCCAGTACTTGTTATTGTCGTCATTTTGATATAGACATTCTAGTGTCTGAGTCAAGGTGTCTCATTTAATTTACGTTTTGCTAATGACTAGTAGGAAATCCTGGTGGCATAGTGGTCAAGAGTTTGGCTGCTAACCAAAAGGTCGGCAGTTCGAGTCTACCAGGCGCTCCTTGGAAACCCTATGGGGCAGTTCTATTCTGTCTGTAGGGTCACTATGAGTTGGAATTGACTCAATGGCAAAAGGCTTGTTTTTTTGATGTTTATATCTTCTTAGGTGAAATTCTATTCAAACATTTTGTTCATATTTTGTGTTGTCTTCTTGTTATTGAGTTTATATATTCTGGATACAAGTCCTTTATCAGATGTATGATTTTTAAATTTTTTTCTCCCAGTCTGTGGCTTGTTTTCTCATTTTCTTATTGGTATGTTTTGAAGCACAAAAGTTTTTAATGTTTCTGAAGTCCAGTTTACCAATTTTTTCCTAAATACTGCTTTTTGTGTTGCATTTAAGAACTCTTGGCCAACCTAAGGTCAGAAAGATTTTCTCCTTTTTTTTTTTTTCCTGTAAGTTTTATAGTTTTAGCTCTTACATTTAAAGTCTAACCCATTTTGAATTTTTGTATATGATGTGAGGTCAGGATCCACATTCATATTTTGTTTGTTTCCATGCGAATATCTAATTGACTATACTTTCCCCATTTAATTACAGTAGTGCTAAGTAATACAAGTTGTCTTGGCACCTTTGTTGAAAAACAATTGACTATAAGAATTTATTTCTGGATTCTCAATTCTATTCCATTTATCAATGTGCCTGTTCTTGTGCCAAAATATAATGTCTTGATTATTGTGACTTTTTAGTTAGTTTTAAAATCAGATAGTTTAAGTCCCCAACTTTGTTGTTCTTTTTCAAAATTGTTTTGACTAGTCTAGGTCCTTTGTATTTCCATATACATTTTAATCAGTTTGTCAATTTCTGTTTTAAAAAGCCTGCTAGAATTTTGATAGAGGTTGTATTGAATTTATAGAACGGTCTGGGAAGAATGCCCATCTTGACTATATTAAGGCATCCATTCCAGATCATGAAATGTCTCTCCATTTAAATAGACCTTCTTTAATTTCTTTCAGCATTGTTTTGTATTTTTTAATGTACAAGGCTTGCACTTATTTTGTTAAATTTATTCCAAGCTTTTGTAAATAGAATTGTTTTCTTAATTTCATTTTGATTGTTTATTGCTAATATGTAAAATATGATTAATTTTTATATATTGATTTTTGTATCCTGCAACCTTGTTAAACTCCTTTTAGTGGGTTGTTTTTTTTTTTTTTTTTGTGGGAATTCCGTGGGATTTTAACATACAGAATCATGTAATCTGTGAATAAATGCAGTTTTACTTTTTCCTTTTTAGTTTGGCCCTTTTTGGCCTTAATGCACTAGCTAGAATCTCTAGTTCAGTGTGAGGCAAAAACAGATATCCTTGCCTTGTTCCCAGTGTCAGGAGGAAAGCATTCAGCCTCTCACCATTTGTATTTGATGGTTGGCTATAGGTTTTTTACAGATGCCCTTTACCAGGTTGAGTAAGTTCCATATATACCCAGGTTACTTAGAGTATCTATCATGGGTGGGAATTGTATTTTGTCAGATGCTTTTTCTGTGTCTATTGAGATGATTATGTGTTTTTTGTCTCTTATTCTGTTAATATGATGTATAACATTAAATTCAAATAGTACCCTAACCTTGCATTCCTGGAATAAATCCTCACTTAGCTATGGTATGTAATCCTTTTTATATGTTGTTGAGTATGGTTAGCTAAAACTTCAAGAATTATAGCTTTCTTTTGATGTCTTTAGGCTTATGGAATGAGTTGGAAAATATTCCCTCCTGTTTTTTGAAAGATTGGTATTATTTTTTCTTTAAATATTTGGTAAAATTCACCAGTGAAACCACCTGGGTCTGAGCTTTTCTTTGAGGAAAAATTTTAAATTCTGGATTCAGTTTTTTGGTGTAGATCTATTCATATTATCTCTTTCTTCTTGGTTCAGCTTTGGTAATTTACATCTTTCTAGAAATTTCCATTTCATCTAAATTGTCTAATTTGTTGGCATAAAATTGTTCTTTTGTATCAGTAGTGGTGTCCCTTCATTCACTCATCACTTTGTAATTTGTGTCTTCTCTCTCTCATCAGTATAGGTAAGGGTTCATCAGTTTTTTTTCTCAAGAACCAACTTTGAGTTTCATTGATTTTCTCTATTGTTTTTTCTGTTTTCTTTTTCATTAATTTCTGCTTTTATTTTTTTTCTTCTGATTGCTTTGGTTTTAGTTTTCTGGTCTTTTTCTAATTTTTTAAGGTAACCCAAAAACCTGTTTCTGTCAAGTCGATTCTGACTCATAGTAACCTATAGGAGAGAGTAGACCTGCCCCGTAGGGTTTCTAAGGAGCAACTGGTAGAACGGAACTGCAGAGCTTTTGGTTAGCAGCCAAGCTCTTAACCACAGTGCCACCAGGGGTCCTTTTAAGGTACAGGTTAGGATATTTCTTTGAGACCTTTCTGTGTTGTCCTACAGATCTCTGAGGCTGTGTTCATTTTTCTTCAGGTTTTTTTTTTCTCTCTGTTCTTCAGATCTTCAGATAGTATAATTTTTATTTACCTGTATTCAAGTTTTATATTGAAGTTGTCAAAGATTTCATTCCACTTCAATCAACAATCAACACCCATGGAAGCGGCAGTCGAGAAGTCAAATGATGTATTGCATTGGGCAAATCTGTGGCAAAAGACCTCTTTAAAATCTTAAAAAGTGAAGAAGCCACTTTGAGGACTAAGGTGCATCTGAGCCAAGCCATGCTCTTTTCAGTCACTTTATATGCATATGAAAACTGGACAAGGAAAAAGGAAGACAGAAAAGAATCGGCACATTTGAATTGTGGTGTTGGCAAAGAATGTATTGAATATACCATGGGCTACCAGAAGAATGATCAAATCAGTCTTGGAGGAAGACTGGAGGAAGGAAGCCAGAATGCTGCTTAGAAGTAAAAATGGTAAGACTTTGTCTTGCTTAATTTGGACATGGCATTAGGAGGGACCAATCACTGCAGAAGGACATTAATCTTGGTAAAGTAGAAAATTGGTGAAAAAGAAGTAGAACCTCAATGAGATGGTTTGACACAGTGTCTGCAACAATAGGCTCAAACATAGCAACAATTATGAGGATGGCACAGGACCAGGCAACATTTTGTTCTGTTATACATAAGCTCACTATGAGTCAGAGCTGACTGAACAGTACCTAACAACATGTTCAAGTTCACTGATTCTTTCTTCTACTATCTCAAATCTTCTGTTGAGCTCCTGTCTTAGCTCTCTACTGCTGCTATAACAGAAATACCACAAGTGGATGGCCTTAACAAAGATACATTTATTCTCTCACAGTCTAGGAGGCTAGAAGTCCAAATCCAGGGTGCCAGCTTCAGGGGAAGGCTTTCTCTCTCTGTTGGTTCTATGGGAAGGTTCTTGTCATCAATCTCCCCCTGGTCTAGGAGCTTCTCAATGGAGGGACCAGAGGCCCAAATGATGCACTGTTCTTCTGGCTCTTCTTTCTTGGTGGTATGAGGCCCCCCATCTCTCTTTTCGCTTTTTTCTTTTATATCTCAAAAGAGATTGACTCAAGGCACAACCTAATCTTGTAGACTGAGTTCTGCCTCATTAACATAACTGTCTCTAATCCTGTCTCATAAACATCTTAGAGGTAGGATTTACAATACATAGGAAAATCAGATCAGATGACAAAATGGTAGACAATCACAGAATAGCCAAATTGACACACATTTTGGGGGGACATAATTAAATCCATAACAGCCCCTTTGGTGGATTTTTCATATCAGTTATTGAACTCTTTAACTCCAGAATTTTCATTAGGTTCTTTTTAAAAAAGTTCTTCCTCCTTATTGAGAATCCTTTTTAGTTCGTTGTTATCATACTTTCCTTTAATTCTTTAGACATAGTTTCCTTCAATTCTTTGAACATACTTATAATAGTTGCTGTGAATCCATTGGTCTGCTAAATCCAACATCTGGATACATTCAGAGATAGTTTCTATCGACTACTCCCCTTCTCATCCCCCAGCATGTGTCACACTTTCCAGTTTCTTTACATGTCTTACAATTTTTGTTGAAAACTGGACATTTTGGTTAGTGTATTGCAGCAACTCTAGTTTCTATTATTTTCCCCCTGATGATTTTTGTTGTTGCTATATTATTTGTTTAAACAAACAAACAGTAACTTGGTTGGGATAAATCTGTGAAGACTTTTTTACTTGCAGTATGTGACCACTGATATCTCTGCTCAATATTTTTTTTTTAATTATTGTATTTAGCCTGTCCCTGGCCTGGATTCCTAGGGGCTGCCCCTGTATCTGTGTAGCTTAGTGGTCAGCCAGTGATTGCACAGAGGTTGTGTCAAACATCTTGAGCCGGTAAAGCTTTTGTTCTCTGCCAGTGGATCTGAGGCACAAATACTTCTGATTGTTGTTTTCCTTTGGTTGGTTTCTAGAATGCTGAGGCGGTTGTTGTTTTATCCTATAAATAGTTGTTTTTTAGGGGAAGGATTTACCAGTTTCTTCACTTGCTCATAGCTGAAAATCTCACCTGCACTGACTTTTGATTTTATTTGTTTTTCATATAACTAAATGAGGAAAAGATTATTTATTATTTGGTACTTCATAGCTATGGGACTTTGAGTTGGTCACATATGTTCTAGGTCTTGGTTTCCTCATGTAAAATAGGAATAATATAGTACTTAATTCCTAAGGTTCTTGGGAGGTTTGAGTAAGCCAGTCAGTGGAAAGTGTTCAGCATAATGTCTTGTACATAGGAAGTGCTCAACGCATGTGAGGTATTATTGTGTGAAGAAATTTAGCATCAGAGAGATGAAGTAACTTATTCAAGATCACACATCTAGTGAGATCCAGAGTTACAGCAGAACTTGGACCCAGGCCAGCCCAGTGCCACTCTACCAGGCTGTATCTCTTGGTTCTGAGATGTCAAGTTAAGTCATAGAATGTTTGAATAAGTGTTCGATATTTACACAAGCTTGGCTATGAAGAGATGTCAAGTTAAGTCATAGAATGTTTGAATAAGTGTTCGATATTTACACAAGCTTGGCTATGAAGGGAGGTCCAGAATGACAACTGAAAAAGTTTTTTCGCTTTCAACCCCAAGATTCTATGATTTGGAGGTAGTGCAAAATGGACAGAAATGGGAGCAAGCAGTTTTAGCTAAGGAGCTTAGAGCTGAAAAAGGCCTCATTGAACACGTATTACTGGGAATCAGTGTCTCAGATTCCTGAGGATCTAAGGACCAGGAGACATCTTTGGCCTTTAGTTCACAAAATGCTTGGCAGAGCTCACTTCTCCAGGGTCTTTGCAGGAGTCTGGATTTCTGGAAGTTTCCCTGGAGATCAGAGTGCCTTACGTCACTGTCTGCCCAACTCAGGAAACTAGAGGAGACTGCAGAAGAAAGTTTGCAGATCAGATAGAGCCGCTGCTGGAATGCATGGCCCCCATTGTCCCTGCTGCCCCTCAGTCTTCTCTTCTGGCCAGCACAGAGGATTGTTTCAGCCTGTTTCCTGGATTTCATTCCCCAAGGACTAAAGGGCAAGTCCTACACTTGTGGTTAGCTGTCTAGGGATAATTTCTATTAACTATACTTTTGAGAGGTAAATGAATTTAGTTCTATTTCCTAGAATTTTTTCCTTCATGAAAGTGGTATCGCTGGGATCACAAATTTCTGAGGATCAGGTGTTTACTCTTATATCTAAATTTAGAACCCAGGAAACTCTTTGAGGTGCTGTTGAACTCACATCCTTGGAATGTGTTTCATATGACAGTGGTTTGCTTTAGTAGGGCTTCTATCAGTGAGACGTGATGTTTATTTTGTTTTGTTTTGTTTTTTTATTTGGGGGTAAAAGATTGACAAGAAACAAGGACACCTCTTTGAAGTGTTTAGTGAAAAAGGGAAATTTTAAATATTTCCTTGACAGTCATCTAATTTGTAAGTACTTGACTTTGTTGATCATGTCTAGGCACATCCTTAGCCCTGAATATTCCCGTAGTATTAGGAACATGTTCACTGGAATGCAGCTGGCATCATTCATGCTGGCTGCCAATGAAAAAAGTTTCCATGCACTGGGACTCTACCTCAATTTGCTCAGAAAACGATTAAAATAAAAAAATGTAGGGAAATCGTATCCAGAGCCGGAAACCCATTTCTCTCCCCTTTTACATGTTTTTTTTTTTGCATGTGTGGCTCTTGAATTGACTCCAATAAACTTTAGGACAAAATATTAGGAAGATATTGCCTCTCTGATGGATTTACTGTATTCATATGGCTCTTCTTGGTGCTACACAGATAATTTGAAAATTTCTGAAAAAAAAATTGAGCAGAGGTAATGGTGGTGGAGGCAGAAATCAAGAGAAGGGACACAGAAGAGAAGGTTGGGGAAAGTCTGAGGCAGACCTTCAGCCAATATTACCAGTGAGAGGACTCAGGTAGATAGAGGAATTATCATCAGGCCTTTACTCGCTCACTTATTCGTTCAGCAAAGATTGAGTTCCAACTGTATGCCAAATCCTGCCCTAGGTACCAGGGACACAGGGGTTAGAAAAACAGATGTGGTTTGTGTCTTTGTAGAATGTACAGTTTAGCACTGAAGATAGATGTTAATCAGACAATTGAACAGACAGTTAATTAATTGCAGTTGTGATAAGGACCGTGAAGGAGAACTACAGGTGCTTTGAGACTGGGTCTCAGGTAAATCCAACCTAAACTCCGTCAGGCAGGTGGTAGGAAAGACTTCCTTGAGAGGGTAACATTTGAGGTGAGACTGATGGATGGGTGGGATTCAACTGGGTCAAGAGGCAGAGGAAGAGTGGCACAGGCTGGGAGCATAGTGAACATAAAGGCTTTTGGAGTGGAAGGAGCTTGATGCGCCCTATAAACAAGCCTAGCCAGTGTGGCTGGAGCACAGGGAGCCACGGACCAAGGCTGAGGGGCAGGTGGGGTTGGGCCATGCAGCGCCTTCAGGGCCATGCTGAGGATTTGGGACTTTATCTTGAGGACAGTGGGATATGCAGTCATTGATAAAATTTTAAGCAAGGGAGTAACATGGTTTGCATTTTCATGCCATGACCTAAGTGCTTTTTTTATACATTCTTTTCTGGGGTGGACATGAAAGATGGTCTGGCCTTGGAGCACATCGAAGCCCAGTAAAGAGTTCTGTCTGTGGAACTGTGACCAGGGAACCAGCATTGCATGGTTTCGAACAAGAGGATGACAGAGTCCAAAGACTAGCTCTGTGGTGGCTTTGAAGTTCTGTGGAAATTTACCATGTACCAGAAGGTGGCTGAGGAAGCTGGTCCAGGCATTTAGGAGACAAGTGACTTAGACTTCTTAAGTGAGAGGAGAGGCTTAATGTTCTTGGCAGGTGTCAGGGGATCATGGAGAGGGAAAGCTGTAGTCTACAGCCTTCAGTGCTTGTGTGCACAGGGAGTAGGGGATGTCCATAGGAAAACATAGTGCTTGCAAATCTGAGCAGAAGCGATTGAGGAGAGGTGGGGAGAGGAGAGACAGGGGCTCCTGGGGCTCATGAAAGGACAGAGGGGTACCCAGAAGTGGGGGTGGTTATGTGACCCTCCTTTTTAGAGATATGAGTTAGGGCTCAGTTGCAAGAATTCAGGAAGGACCTTGAGGAAGAAAGTGAAGATACTGTCTCCGCTGCATCCCTCAGCATCCAGAGGGTGGATTGATCTGCCACTCAGACCAGGTCAGCCAGCTCCAGTAACTACATGACCTCAGACTGAAGGGCTAATTTGTACCACAGCTCCAAAATCAGAAAGCTGATTTTTATAGATCAGCACAAACTGACCTCATCACCCATGATCATACAGTGACCTCAAAGATCAAAATAAAAACAGAAAAGCACACACACACACACACACACACACACACACACACAAAACCCAGATCTCAGCTTTGCTTCCAATGCAGGACCCAGAGCTCTCAGTGACTTGCTTTCTGCTCAGGACTCTGTCTCATGATGTTGCTTCTGGAGAGTGTCCCCTCTGTATCTTTATTCCCCCCCGCCCCTTTCCACTGCAGATGTGCTTAAACTTTCATGTTTTGCTAATCACAGTATCGTGATGGAACATTCCCCAAGTGAGCTGCTTTTTCCATTCTTTATTCTTTCAAGTTCAAAGACATCGAGTGTTCCAAAACCCTGATTGTTCTCTGTTTCCCAGAACAGACCTTTCCCCCAATACTCCAGTGCTTCCCATTCTTTCTTTTCTTTTTTTCACTTTTCTTTCCTTTCTTATTCTTTTTTCCTTTAATGGTGTCAAGGTCATTTGTTAGGTGTCACTGCTCTGCAAAAATCTAGATGTAAAAGGATGTCAAGCCCTCCTCCTTGCTTATGACTTCTCATCTGTATAGTCTATAAAAGGAGCTGTAAAAAATACCCAACGTTTGGGAAAATGAAACTGAAAAGATTATATAAGACACAAAGGATAAAATAGAAAACTTAAAAAAAAATGTAGAATGTTTATTGGTAAAGATAAGAATGATTTGACATGAAGGGAGAATATCTTAGAGAGAGAGGGAGGAAGAAAGGGAGACAGAGAAAGAGAGAGAGAGAAATTGATTATTCCAAGGGATTGGCTTACATAATTGTGAGATTGGCGAGTCCAAAATCTGTAGGTCAGGTGGCAGGCTGGAGACTTCTGCAGGCTTGTGTCCCAAGTTCCCAAGGTCGGGTAACGGGAAAAGTGTGGAGTCCAGAGAGACAGCGAGTTCTGCCAGAGTATCTATTTATAGTCTGGGAGCAGACCATACTCTAAGGAAATGCCCTTTTCAACTGATTGATTGATTACATATGGAAGGTGATTACATTATGGACTAGCAACTAGTCTAGTGTTTGGCCAAACCACCGGGAATCATACATAGCCCAGCCAAGATGACACATAAAATTAGCCATTGAGAAAACTTCAAGTTTTTTTCTTAACTGAAGTATCACTTTTTTCAGAATTAGTCAATTCCCAGAATATTTTCCTAGCCTAAAGTATCTATGCTAGATTCAAATATTGGAGTTTTATAAGCTGTGTGTAGGGATGGGAAGGGTTCTGTTGATTGTCCAGTGAGACCTGAAGGGGAATGACCTTATTTCTGGGTAAGATGACCTGGATCAGATAGACTCGTTGGGCTGCTTGGGGGGTTAAAAGCCATTTAAAGGGTTTTCCCCAACTTCCAGAATTAGAAGGCCATATGTTAAGGCAGCCTGAGGGTACTGTAACAGCCAGTGAGGGGAGCTGGAATTTTCATCACGTTTTCAGGCAAAGGTAGCGAAGACCACTACTAGTCAATAAGCCCCTTGTTATTATCTAATGGTGTTTGACAGCTTGAAATCCAAAGGACATCAACTGAGATATGGAGGGTGCCACACATGTGCTAAAGACCATTCTTTATTCCATACTTAGTATTTTTGGAAGGTGCTATCTGAAAGATTTGTGTAGTCTGTCATTTAGAAGCGAAGCAGTCACCAAGCTTGGCCATTGTTCCTTTGAAATAAATTAACTCATTGTAAATTAGGGGGCCTACTCGGGTAGAATTGGTACAGGACTCATCTATTTATCTAGCTCTGATGGACATCTTTGTTTTTGGTGGGCCTTGTAGGGCAATTATGGAGATTAAATTATTTATCTAACTAGAAAGTGTTATACAAATTAGACCATTAGTTTTTCTTTCCTTCTTTTTCTCCTTCTCCCTCTCTAGATTATAAACTCATCCTGTCTTCTAACAAAAAATTTACTTCCCAGAACTTAGAATGGTCCTCCTCTCACAAAAGGAAGTGGGTCACACAGCTTGTTAACTCTGAGAAGTCTCAGGCCTTCAAGCTTTTTCCGGCCGTTCAGTCCCACACTAGTTGCCTTCAAGCCTTGGAGTGTTGACGGATGGAGTCTGAGTTAGCGCCAAATTACCCCTTCCCTGGGGACTGGAGTGGAACAAATTTGGGTCCTGGGTTCCTTGTTCCTTCTTGTTTGCAACCATAGCAGAGCCTTCACCCCAGTATGGAGGGACTTGAGTCCCCTGGATTCCTAGAAATAACCTGATTTCTTTGGACTCTTAGAAATGAGGCCCTCTCCTAGTGGCCACAGCAGGTAGAAGCCAATTTCTTAAGAGAGCCCAAGAGCAGACCAGTGCCAGCACACCCATCCCAGCCTGAATCCCAAGAGTTCAGTGGGAGGCAGACAGTGAGTGGAACAGGGTAATGAATTCAGACCTAAAACGTGAACCTCATCCTAACTGCTACTAACTGGTTATGTGAGCTTCACCATTTATTTGTCCTCCTTGGGCCTCAGCTTCTTGATTTGTAGAGTGGGGATAATATTATGTTCCTCGCAGAGCTATTATTGAAAATAAAAGAGCTGAAGTGCAAGAAAACATCTTAGAAGTAATAGCAACATAGTTAATGTTTTCTACTCTCTCTGGATTTTGAGTCTTTTATCCTTGGGCCATGTTTTAGCACCAGACACATTAGAAGGTTCTCAGTAAATTTTTGGGGGGTTCAGAGAGTTGTTTTGACAGCCCCACCAGAGGTTTGAATTTTGACCTTTTATGGGAAGGGAATTGTTATTGTTGGGGGAAAAAATAGATTTTACACAAAGGGATGAAAAATGTAAGGTCTTTGGTTGCTCCTTTTTTTTTTTTTTTTTAAATTTCCTTCCTTCCACCATTGACTTTGCATTAAGATCTTCACTCTCTTGATGGTGAAAGCAGACCTTGGCTTATTTTCTTTCTAAGTTTCCAGGGGGAAGAAGAATGAAAAGCCAACAGGATGTTTTCTCTGCTGCAGAGCTGTTTTCAGGCTCTTGGCAGTGGGAGCAACACCCCGTGATCATCCAGTGAGTCTGGTTCTGCGGCTGGGGGTCTTGCCTACGTAAACACGGGACTAAGTGATTGATTTGAGGGAGTGGTTTGAGACTTAGAAGGTTTAGAATGGTGATCTAGTCCCTTGTGTAAGAAAAGCTAGCGTTATTACTTTAATAAATAGCTTCCCTTATATAGTTGTCCTTGTAGGATAACAACAGCAGCAGGAGGAGCAGCTGTTATATCTGGTATTTATTGAGCAATTTCTCTTGCTAACCGCTGTTCTAGGAGTCCCTGGGTGGTGCAAATGGGTAAGCTCTTGGCTGCTAACCGAAAGGTTGGAAGCTCGAGTCCACACAGAGGTGCCTTGGGAAGGAAGGCCTGGTGATCTATTTTTGAAAAATCAGCCATTGAAAACCCTCTGGAGCATACATAGTTCTACTCTGATGCACTTGGGGCCACCATGAGTCAGAATCTACTCGACTGCAACTGGCATGACCACTCTCCCGAGTGCTTTATGTGTGTTAACTCCTAATCCACACAGCCACCATGTAAGGTAGGAAGCTGGTTCTGTTGTTATTCCCACCTTCAAGGTGAGAAAATCCAGCACAGAGAAGCAAAGCAAGTTGCCCATGAACACACCTCTGGTTAAGTGGCTTGGCTGGCACAATATTTGGGAAGGTGACTACAAGGAATCAGAGGTCTTGGATTAATGAGAATATATGTAAGGTGACTTTCACAGAATCTGTCACAGGCAAGAACTGAATAAATGGCAGTTTTCAATCCTACTGGTTTGGAATTGGACTGGAGAAGTAGGGTATCTCTTGAGCTAGGTAGAAAGTGTGTTTGTAGCAGCATATCCCTTTGGAAGTCCTGGGGGTCCAGGACTGTCAAGAAAAATACTAAAGATCATTAGGAAATAACCTCTGAACATAGTCTGTAAGCTTAACCATTGTCTGTGAAGAAATCAGATACTTCATTCATCTCCCCATGCATTTCCATGTACAGTGTAGTGGTTAGGGTACGAGCCAAGGAGGAGAGCTGCACGGGTCAAACCCCAGCTCTGCCAGTTACCACCTGAGGGTACACCACTGACCCCACTCCAGGCTGAGGCTTGCTCATCTGTGAAATGAAGAGAATAATAATATCCCCAGCTCAAGGGCTGTTGTGCTAACCAAATGAGCTTATACACAGGAAGAGCTGGAAACAATACTCGACAGATGGTAAGCACTCAGTGTTCACTCCTTGTACTTTTTTTGTTGACATTTATTATTATCCTGTACCGATTTAATCCCCTGCCATATTCCTCAGAGAACATGAGATGTTTACTAAAATAACACAAAATTAAAACAAGCAAACAAACAAGCAAAAAACCAAATAGAGACTCAGGACCACGGGGCAAATATATAGAAGATGAAAGTATAGACCTCATAAAAAAAAGACATAAAGACATACGTAGCAACGAAGTGGATTGACACAGTGGCTGCAACAATGGGCTCAAGCATAACAAAGATTGTGAGGATGGCGCAGGACCGAATAGTGTTTTATTCTGTTGTACATGGGGTCACTATGAGTCGGAAATGACTCAGTGGCACCTGACAACGATCACGGTTGCAACAGAAGATCTTTAGATTCAATTCCTTGCTTCCCAGCAGCCAGTGCAAAAGGGAGGTTGTCATCATTACATCGCTGTAACTAACTCATTGCCATCGAGTCGATTCCGACTCATAGTGACCCTATAGGACAGAGTAGAACTGTCACGTAAGGGTTTCCGAGTGGATTTGAGCTGCTGACCTTTTGGTTAGCAGCTATAGCTCTTAACTGCTACGCCACCAGGGTTTCCCATCATTACATAGCCATCGTTATCAGAAAGAAGGAAGCCAACCAAATCCTTAGGAGAGGCAATGTTTCCCAAATATTGTCTTCTAAAAGAAATTAGCACCTGTATTTCTCTTTCATTAGGGAAAACACCAGGCCCACAGATGGGCTTTTGTTCACTGTCCACGCATATGCTGGGGATGACTCCACCATTCCTTCTCCACTTCTTCATCTCTCGCGCCGTGTGCTCTGCATCCGAAGTCTTCTGCCTAAACTTAGTTCTGTGACGTCACTTGGATATTTTGTATTTGTGTGTGCTCAACCCTCATTAACCAAGCAGAGGTGAACCATGTCACTTACTTTTTTATAGCTAAATATCTTACATGACTTCAGCTTTGAGAACCTCCTATGAGCAAAATCCTGTGACAGGGATAGGGTTCTGGCCCTTTATCCTAGGAGTCCTTGGGTGGCACAAATGTTTAAGTGCTGGACTATTATCCAAAAGGTTGGTGGTTCTAACCCAGCTTCCAAAAGGTCACAGCCTTGAGAACCCTAAGGAGCACATTTCTACTCTGTACACTTGGGGTCACCATGAGTTGGGATCAACTCCATGGCAACTGACAACAGTTTCTCCTAGAGAGTGGCAGCATTGCCTTTGTTCCTGGTGAGCGGGTGTGCAGTTGCAGGGTTGGGCCGCTGTGGCTGCCTTTCCAATCTGCTTTCGGTGTGTGTGGAGCTGCTGGGCCTGTGAACCTGGTCACGTTTGCAGTGGCACTTGCTGGTCTGGTGCTCCTGGCCAGACGGGTCACATTGTGCTCTTGTGAGGGCTGGAGGGGCCCTTATCTGTTTGTTTGCTTATTTCCAAGGGCAACCAGGAAGAGGAATGCAGCCCCCATAGACAGAAAACGGAACAGGAAATTGTTCAAAGGGAATGATGAAATGAGAAACGCAGCAGGAAACAGCTCGGGAATCAGCGGAGCTGCAGTACAATGGGAGGCAGTCATGAGGGCCAGGCAGACCAGGGGCATAAATCATCCCTGAATCTTTGGGACTCCTTCCTCGTTGGCCCTGACCAGCCGGCTCTCCAGGATGGATGTGGCCTCTCCTGTGGCTGAGACATGTTTGTGGCACTCCCTTCCCGTGGCTTCAACGAAGACACCAGGCTCTGGAGTCAGAGGTGAATCTGTGGGGCTGAGGCCATACCTGCCAGGTGTGCCGGCTGTGCCAGGTGTGTTGTGTGGCTGCCTCTTCCCTGCTCCTCTTCTGCTCCATCCCATCAGCTTCCTAGT
The DNA here is from genome assembly GCF_024166365.1 of Elephas maximus indicus. Lineage (NCBI taxonomy): Eukaryota > Metazoa > Chordata > Mammalia > Proboscidea > Elephantidae > Elephas > Elephas maximus. The sequence goes on from NC_064819.1 coordinate 19,593,123, forward strand.
AACAAAATACCACAAAGTGAGTGGTTTTAAAGAACAGAGACGTGTTGTCTCACAGTTCTGGAGACTGGAAATTCACATCGGGCCATTGGCCATGTAGATTCCTTCTGCGAGCTCTAACACTGCCTCTCTCTAGCTTCTGGTGGATGTGTTTCCACATGGTGTCTTCTCCCTGGGTGACTCTGTCTCCGTGGCTCTTCTGCCCTTTTATAAGATGCCACTCAAAAGGGGTTAAAATCAAAAAAAGAAACCTGTTGTCGTTGAGTGGGTTCTGACTCATAGCAACCGTATTGGACAGGGTAGAACTGTCGCCATAGGGTGTCCACATGTTGGATTTGAACTGCTGACCTTTTGGTTAGCAGCCAAGCTCTTACCCACTGCACCACCAGGGCTCCAAAAGGAATTTGGACCCACCATACCTAATTTATCATACCGATAACAAAAGAAAACTCCAATTTCCAAACAAACTCACATTCACAGGTATAGGGGTTAGAACTTCAGCATACCTTCTTTGGGGAGACACAATTTAATTCCTAACACCCCCTTTCACGGTAAGGTCAAGGAGTGGTGTCCAGGTCCCCTTGAAGCCCCAGACCAGTCCTTGATGCTGCTCAGTTCATTTCTATGTCTCGCTTAGGGTTCCATCTCTCTGCTTTACCCTAGTCCTTCCCCTTCCACAGCATGGAGTCCTGGCCTGCAGCCACCCTGTGTGTGAGGTGAGACAAAGCAGGGGAGAGCGGTTGAAGAGCAGGATACCGGGCCATGCTGAGAATTGGGGACTTTATCTTGGGGACAGTGGGTTTTGTAGTCATTGATAGAATTTCAAGCAAGGGAGTAACGTGGTTTGTGTTTTCATGCCATGACATAAGTGCTTTTTCATATATTCTTTTCTGGAATGGACCTGAAAGATGGCCTGGCCTTGAGGATTCCCATGGAGCACATTGAAATCCAGTGAAGAGTTCTGTCTGTGGTACTGTGATCAGGGAACTAGCATTGGATGGTTTCGAAGAAGAGGATGACAGAGTCCAGGGACTAGCTCTATGGTGGCTTTCAAGTTCTGGGGAAACTTATCATGTACCAGAAGGAGGCTGAGGAAGCTGGTCCAGGCATTTAGGAGACAAGTGACTTAGACTTCTTAAGTGAGAGGAGAGGCTTAGTGTTCTTGGCAGGTGTCAGGAGATCGTGGAGCCTTCTACAGCCTTCAGCGCATGTGTGCTTAGGGAGTAAGAGATGTCCATAGGAAAACAGAGTGCTTGCAAATCTGAGCAGAAGCGATTGAGGAGAGGTGGGAAGAGGGGAGACAGGGGCTCCTGGGGCTCGTGAAAGGACAGAGGGGTACCCAGAGGTGGGGATGGTTATGTGACCCTCCCTTTTAGCTCTACTCTGATGCACATGGGGCTGCCATGAGTCAGAATCTACTTGATGACAACTGGCTTTGGCCACTATTCTAAGTGCTTTATGTGTGTTAACTCCTATTCCACACAGGCACCGTGTAAAGGTAGGAAGCTGGTTCTGTTGTTATTCCCACCTTCAAGGTGAGAAAATCCAGCACAGAGAAATGAAGCAACTTGCCCATGAACACACCCCTGGTTAAGTGGCTTGGCTGGCGTAATATTTGGAAAGACGGTCAGTAGGAATCAGGGGTCTTGGATTAATGAGAATATATGTAAGGTGACTTTCACAGAATCTGTCACAGGCAAGAACTGAACAAATGGCAGTTTTCAATCCTACTGGTTTGGAATTGGACTGGAGAAGTAGGGTATCTCTTGAGCTAGGTAGAAAGTGTGTTTGTAGCAGCATATCCCGTTGGAAGTCTTGGGGACCCAGGACTGTCAAGAAAAATACTAAAGATCATTAGGAAATAACCTCTGAACATAGTCTGTAAGCTTAACCATTGTCTGTGAAGAAATCAGATACTTCATTCATCTCCCCATGTATTTCCATGTACAGTGTAGTGGTTAGGGTACGAGCCAAGGAGGAGAGCTGCACGGGTCAAACCCCAGCTCTGCCAGTTACCACCTGAGGGTACGCCACTGACCCCACTCCAGGCTGAGGCTTGCTCATCTGTGAAATGAAGAGAATAATAATATCCCCAGCTCAAGGGCTGTTGTGCTAACCAAATGAGCTTATACACAGGCTTATACACAGGAAGAGCTGGAAACAATACTCAACAGATGGTGAGCACTCAAACAGTGTTCACTCCTTGTACTTTTTTTGTTGACATTTATTATTATCCTGTACCTATTTAAGCCCCTGTCATATTCCTCAGAGAACATGAAATGTTTACTAAAATAACACAAAACTAAAACAAACAAAAAAACAGACTTAGGACCAAGGGGCAAGTATATACAAGATGAAAGAATAGACCTCATTAAAAAAAAAAAGATATACGTAGCAACAAAGTGGATTGACACAGTGGCTGCAATAATGGGCTCAAGCATAACAAAGATTGTGAGGATGGCGCAGGACTGGGGAGTGTTTCATTGTGTTGTACATGGGGTCACTATGAGTCCAAGTGACTTGACAGCCCTAACAAGATCTTCAGATTCAATTCCTTGCTTCCCAGAAGCCAGTGCAAATGGGAGATTGTCACCATTACATAGCCATCATTATCGGAAAGAAGGAAGCCAACCAAGTCCTCAGGGGAAGCAATGTTTCTGAAGTATTGTCTTCTAAAAGAAATAAGCACCTTTATTTCTCTTTCATTAGGGAAAAACACCAGGCCCACAGATGAGCTTTTGTTCAGTGTCCACACATACGTTGGGGATAACTCCACCACTCCTTCTCCACTTCTTCATCTCTCATGCCATGTCCTCTGCACGCAAGACTCTGCCTAAACTTAGTTCTGTGACGTCACTTGGATATTTTTTGTGTGTGCTCAACCCTCATTAGCCAAGCAGAGATGAAGCTTTCTGGGGAGAGCAGGGTAGGCTTCCCAAGCTGGTCTAAAAATGGCTTGAGAGATGGTGAAAGGACTGGCTTAGGTTTTATGATGGTGAGGGGGTACGACTGGGGTGAGGGTTCCCATGGCATATAGGCTGGGGCTTGCGTGGTTTGAACATCATGCTCATGCCAAAGGTGGGAGTACCCAGTCTTCCCTATCGGCTTCCTCAGATGTGGGGCAGAAGGGGAAAAGGGTAGCATAGGCCTTAGAAATTGTCGGCAGTCAAACATCAAAGGTGGAAATAGGCTATTATACCCCTTTTAATTTATTATCTATTGAGGTAAAAATGTGCATATAGTGAAATGCACACATCGTTAAGTGCATAGAACAATTAGTTTTGACAGATGTATACACCCCTGAAACAAATACCTTAATCAAGACATACAGTATTTCCATCCCCCAGTTTTTTATCGTTATAAAGATATAGATAACACATCATTTGCCAATTCAAGATTTTTCACGTGTATAATTTAGTAACATCAGTTACGTTAATCTTGCTGTGCATTGTTGCCAATATCCATTGCCAAATTTTCCATCACCATAAACAGCTACTACTAAGATATTTTTTTTTATTACTCTTGGCCCTGAACTTGTGTGGTTGGCTAACACAATGCCAGTGCATGTCTTCATATCTGTTCCCATTAAATTTCACCAGGTTTGGTTTGGCTCATTGATCCTGCTGCTCCAGGTTGTTCCAGACCCTGATTCCTTTGCCCTTCCCACTCACCACTCTGTGCCTCTGTTTCATGACCTTAACAAAGCTGCCAGGTATGCTTCTCTATCTTCTTATAAGTCCTTGTTATGGGTTGAATTGTGTCCATCAGAAATGTGCATCAACTTGGCTAGGCCATGATTCCCAGTATTGTGTGATCGTCCACCATTTTCTGATCTGATGAGTTTATCCTATGTGTTGTAAATCCTAACCTCTATGATGTTAATGAGGCAGGATTGAGTATACAGGATTAGGTTGTATCTTGAGTCAGTCTCTTTTGAGATATAAAAGAGAGTTGGTGGGCGGGGGGGGCACTTAATACCTCCAAGAAAGAAGTGCCAGGAGGGGAGTGCATCCTTTAGACCCAGAGTCCCTGTGCTGAGAAGCCCCTAGACCAGGGGAAGTTTGATGACAAGGACCTTTCCCCAAAACCGACAGAGAGAGAAAGCCTTCCCCTGGAGCTGGCACCCTGACTTTGAACTTACAGCTTCCTAAACTGCGAGAGAATAAATTTGTTTGCTAAAGCCATCCACTTGAGGTATTTCTGTTATAACAGCTCTACATAACTAAGACAGTCCTTGATGATAATATTTTACAAAATAAAACTGAAGAGGGCATACTGAATTCCTTCACTGGAGGTCCTTTTCAGCTTCTATTCCAGGGGCTAGGGAGAAAAGTGTGGTTAGACACAGCCCATACGTTTGGGAAGCTCACTGCCTAGTGAACATCACAGACATGCAAGTGACTAAACATACATAATAGAATTATGAGAAAATAATACTGTAAGGGTGCAAGCAATTCTGCACAGGCAGTCAGCAAAGTCTACAAAAAGGAGGTGCCATTTGTACGGGGTCTTGAAGGGTGAGGAGCAGTTTGGCAGGAGGGTCCCTGCTGAAGCCTGAGGAAGGGACAAAGCGTTTCTGAGCAAGACCCTACCCTTTCCTAGAGGAGGAACTCCTGGCTGGGTGTGCTGATGTGAAGGCCCAGAGAGAGAGGGTGGTGAGTGGTCCCTGGCTTGCTGGAGGGTGTGTATCAGCTGTCAACAGGCCTGGAGATTTGTTTCCAGGCAAGGTTTTAGAGCTTCTTCCCATTGGTTCTGAGTGGTTGGCCATGTCCTACATCTAAAATCACATTTTCAGCAGACCCTGTAGCCGTGTGCTCTGTGAGGTAAGGAGTGTTGCCATGGGAACAGTGACTTTTGCCTCTTTGGATTGAGCTATTCATATTGTCATTTCCAACCCAAACTTCTGCCTTTTGCATGTTCAGAGTCCCTGGGCGACCGTAAGGAGTTATCACATGCAGACCGTGGGTGAGATACAAATTCATGACGTACTCTACTCCAGTTCTCCAGCCTTGTCAACATCTTGAGTGAATCTCTTTTGAGTTATAATCCATCCCTAAACATGATGAATTGTACCAGGGTGTTAGACATGGTGCACACTGATGGCTCACAAGTGCAGACTGTTGTGTTTGAGACTGAGCAACAGAACTGGGATTATAGTCAAGACCTGCTTCTTTCATTTTATGCCAGTTATTTTTTTATTCTTAGTTTGTGGGGGTGGAGGATGGGCACTAGGGTATCAGAATTACCTGGAGGTAAATCTACCTGAAGGTAGATTTAAAAATTCTATGTAGTCCTCCTCCACCCAAGATTATGTGGATACGTGCTCGACTAACTGAAAGATTGGTGGTTCGAGCTCACCTAGAAGTGCTTCGGAAGACCAGCCTGGTGATCTGCTTCTGAAAGGTCACAGCTTGAAAACCCTGTGGGGCAGTTCTGCTCTGCATCATGGGGTCGCCATGAGTTGAAATTGACTCAATAGTAACTAACAACAGCAAAAACATATAGCCCCCCGTCTTAGTTACCTAGTGCTGCTGTAACAGAAATACCACAAGTGGATGACTATAACAAACAAATTTTTTCTCTCACAGTCTAGTAGGCTACAAGTCCAAATTCGGGTATCAGCTCCAGGGGAAGGCTTTCTCTCTTTGTCGGCTCTGGAGGAAGGTCCTTCTGATTCAGTCTTTCCTTGGTCTGGGAGCATCTCAGCACAGGAACCTTCGGTCCAAAGGACTCACTCTGTTCCTAGCACTGCTTCCTTGGTGATATGAGGTCCCCAACTCCCTGCTAACTTCCCTTTCCTTTTATCTCTTGCGAGAGAAAAGGTGACACATGCCATACCCCAGGGAAACTCCCTTTCCATTGAATCGGGGATATGACCTGGGTTTACAATCCCACCCTAATCCTATGTAACATAAAATTACAATTCTACCCTCATCTTCTCTAACATAAACTTACAATCACAAATTAGAGGACAACCACACAATACGGGGAATCATGGCCTAGCTGAATTGATACATACATTTTTTGGGGAACATAATTCAGTCCATGTCACCCCCTCCACCCAAGATTATGGTACAGGATGGGACAGTTGGGTACCTTTTCCCCTTTTAAGGTCATTACTGAAGAATGGAACTGTTGTTAAAAAAAAATGTGTCATATCTTTCGGGTGTGTGGGCAGATCAAATATTGTGCATGTTCACCTCAACCATGACTTAACTTCAGCTACCACCTGTATGCTGATGACTTTGTTACTAGTGAGGCTAGGCTAGGCTGAGCTGCAGTAACAAACACTCCCTGAAAGCTCAATGGCTTGTAATAAATAAAAGTTTTTTTTTTTTTTTCACCTTCCACAAGCAAATTTTACTCTGGGCACAATGGCTCTTTAGGGCTGTTTCCTTCCAAGCAGTGACTCAGGGGTCCAGGCTGTTTCCATCCTGGATCTACGCCATCTGAAATACACAGCTTCTGGGGGAAAGGTAGATGAGGTTGTGCAGTGACTTTTCACTACTGTAGTTCAGAAGTGACACCCATCACTTCTGCTCACAGTCTGTTAGCCGGGATCTAGTTTTGTGGCTCAACCTAACTGCCAGGAACCAGGAGGACAGAGTATGGGTGAATGCTATTAATGTCTGTTACAACTATCTCCACCTGAGACCTCTTTTTAAAAAGTCCACACTCATACCCTGTCTCTGGAAATCACCAACTGAGTATCTCACAGGTACATCAAAGTCAATGTAGATAACACAGAACTAATTGTCTTCCTTGTCCTAAGTTTGTCCTTTTGTTAGCTTGGTGAATGATGGGTTACCCAAGACAGAAACAGGGGACATCTTGGCCTTCCCTTCCTTCCTCATTCCTCCTACAGATGGTCACTAACTCTCACCAGTTCCCACTTTTACACATCACTTGATAGCTTCTGCTCTGTTTCTGTCCATTGGGCTTGTCTTGTGGCCACACTACATGGCCACCCTGGCTGTTAAAATATTGAAATACTTCCATTCTGGTTGCTAAGTTCCCATTGCCCTGTACCCCTGCCACCCGCTAATACTAGTTTGGGAAAGCATCCAGGAGGGGCCGGTGGTAGTTCAGTGGTAGAAGTCTTGCTTTTTTGGGATACCCAGGTTTAATTCCCGGCCAAAGCACCGCAAGTACAGCCACTACTAGTCTGTTGGTGGTGGCTTTATGTGTTGCTGTGATGCTGAAGAGGTTTCAGCAGAGCTTCCAGACTAAGACAGATTGGGAGGAAACATCTAGCAATCTACTTTTGAAAACCTGTGGATTACAACAGACTGATCCCTTTGTACATGGGGCCTCCATGAGTCGGGGACTGATGTGATAGCAGTTAACAACAACAACAGTGCATCCAGGACCCTGTTCCAGTGTTACAGGGTGGTCTCCCTACTGGTTGGTTGGCTTTGCCTTGTGCTCTGTCTACCTATGGGCCTCTCTCATTACTTGGAAGGTCCTGCCACTTGTCTTCTGAACATTTAGGTCAAGTGTTACTTCCTGTGTTTATTTTCCTGACTACCCCACCCCAGGAGGGTTTGACACTCCACCTTTGTGGCCCATAACTGCTCTGTGGTATAGTTGGTTTTTACAGTTGCCATCACCAGGCACTAAGCTTGTTAACCCTTTCATGGCCCAGTTATTTTTTCCTTTTAGTTTTTTGTTGATACTCTGTGTTTTCAGTAATGGAGGGCATGCTGAATTATTGAATGTGTCTGAGTTTTTGGTAGGTCACATGGTTTTTGTTTTATGCCTCATTGCACAAATCGTACCCTTGGGGTCCAGAGGTACATATGTGTACCCCTTGTGAACACAAGCTCTACCCCCAGAGTCCAGAAGTACGTATGTGTACCAAATTAAAAAAAAATTCAAAATTCATGTTTTTCCTGCCAAAAATTAAATGGTTCAGCACCAAGTCATATGATACCCTGTGAAAACAGCGATTTGTAGCATGTGCCTGTTTTTCCATTTTCATCTGGTATCTAGGGCTTTGCTTGCCAGCAGCACACACAGTTGGTGGGACAGTAGCTTCACAATGAACCCCAGAGGTATAAAAAGTAAGTGGTAGCTATATGATGTACCACTCGTCCTGAAAAAGAGTTAGGAGGAGTATTTCCCTGTGAGGTAAATCTAATTCTTGGAGAAGGCCTTGGATTTTCTTCTTTTTTAAAGCAATAGTTGTTGAATAGGCCAAGCACTGTGGTAAGTCCTAACAGTACAAATCCTCGTGGAGCTTTCAGTCTTGTGGCAGACCACGATATAAGTAAATAAATAAATGTTTCCTTGCAAATTGTGGGAAGTCCTAAGAAGAAAATGAATGGGGTGCAGTGAGCAGGCGTTCGAGCAGGTCCTTGGACTTGATGAGTGGGCCTCTCATCATGGCACCCCATTCCTCTGCTCCCTATGAGAAGGGAACGTGAAAGGCTGCGTCCTTTAGAGGTTCCGAGGGCTTTAAAGCAAAGATGGGGATGGGGAGCACTAGGGTTTCCTGACTGCCGATAGTAAGACAGGATTCTCTGGTTGGTGTGACGCTTGGTTTATATGAAGCTGGCAAATGGGATGGCCCAGCGTCTTCATTTAACTCAGAGAAGACTCTGCATGGCCTGGTGTTCTTGTACCTCAGGCTTACTGTCCAGTCGCTGGCTGAGTGACCCTAACCATGTCACCCTGCCTCCCTGCAAAGTGAGAAAGCCAGATACTGTGCTCGCCAGGGTTCCCTTGGCACACATCCCAAAATGGGGGAGACATCCTGGGGTGACAGCTGTTCGCTTTCCTTTAAGGAAAGGGGACAGTTGTCTTCTAGTCCCTGCCTCTCAGAACGAGAGCCGTGACCCCCTGGCAGGAGCTCTGTGCCCCACCGGGCAGCTAGCAGGTACTGAGTCAGGGAGCAGAGCAGTGCCTCTGACCTAAATGGAGGCCCTTTATCCAGAGATTCCTTTAAAAGTGATTCCCCTGGGCCTGTATTTTCCCCTAGAGTAATCCGACTGCTGTGGTGGGGATGGAGGGAAGAAGGAAATTCAGAGAAATAGGAAGGTCATTGGCCATTTGAGGACAACCAGGAAGGAACATGGAAGATCTTCAAGATGATGCTTTTAATCACTGAGAAATTAGGATCCAGTTAATAAAAATAGAATGCCATGCAAGTTTTTGCCACATATTGAGTGTGCCCAGGAAGTGTTCCCCTGCCAGGCCTTATAAAAATCAGAACATTACTTGGTGTCCAGCCCCACTGAGGTGGGCTACCTCCTTAGAGTAAGTACTGCTGTCGTTAGTTGTAGGGTGTTAAAACTGAAGGGGGCCTAAGGGAGCATCTAGCTCTAGCCCCTGTTTGCATAGATGAGGAAGTGGGCTCAGGGGCCACAATGAGTCAGACAATGTGTGACTGGGACCCCATGAGTGGTATTGACTTCCTGTCTCCACCAGAGAACCATGGTGTCTGCTCTCTTCTCTGCTGCTGAAAATGCTGGCCTCTGGGTCACAGGAATCCGCTCAGCTCTCTGGAACTTCTGGATGTCCGTCTTGCCTTCCCATCCAAGACTTTCGGACTTGGTGGAAAGGCTAGGGTGGCTTGGTAAATGTTGGTCCTGGTTCGTGCACTTTCCCCATCCCAGGAGTCAGCGGGAGCAAGGCAGGGACTTGGGGAGGTAGTTGACCAGATGAGAAACGGTTGACTTCAGCCTAGCTGAGAAGGAGCCCATGTTCATTACCTGTGGTTGCTCCCTTTGGAGGCCCAGTCTTTTGTGGCCACAAATGGCTGTGTACGGCCCTGCCTCCAAGCTGGACAGGACTGTGCCACGTGGTGCTGGGCCAGAAGGGCCTCCTGACTGGCCAGCAGAACAGGGAAGTGCTTCAAAGCTTTGATTTAAAAAAAAAAAGTTTTTACTTTAAAAGCAATACATGCCTGTTTTGAAAAGATAAAAAAGAAAATAATTGCACATTTTATCACAGTGAAATTTTTAGCATATTTTCTTCCAGTTTCCTATGTGGATATGTGTACACACATATATACATTAACATATATTTGACATACTGACAATCCTATAGTATTTGCGACAATATTGTATGTTTTACAGTATTATATATGCACTATTAGATATTTTAGGAGCCCTGGTGGTGCAGCGATTAAAGCGCTCAGCTGCTAACCAAAAAGGTTGGCGGTTCAAACCCACCAGCCACTCTACGGGGGAAAGATGTGGTAGTCCGCTTCCATAAAGACTGACAGCCTTGGAAGCCTACGGACAGGTCTACAGCCACGTTAGTTTAAGGAGCCCTGGTGTTGCAACAGTTAATTGCTCAGCTGCTAACTGAAAGGGTGGCAGTTTAAACCCACCCAGCGGCTCCGAGGGAGAAAGCCCTGGTGATCTGCTCCCCACAAGATTACAGCCCAGAAAACCCTACAGGGCCGCTCTACTCTTGTAACACACGGGGTCGCTATGAGTCAGAATCAACCTGATGGCTCCCGGCAGTGACAACCATCAGTAGTCTGTACGCTTCCTGAGTGCGTGGCCTTGTTATGTTCGTCTCTGTCTCTTCAATCCTGGCACCAACCAGACTGCCAGACATGATCCATTTATCCGGCTGAGGACTGAATGACTGAGACGGACGAACACGCCCTTCTCCACTCGCTGACAGCTGGCTGTTAGGCCATGTAGAGTCCTCTTACGGCCACTTGTCTGTTTTCACTGCTCTTGATGATCACGAGCCTGCTTTCACCGGAATGCAAATATGTGGGCGGGGTAGGGGTGTGGGAAGGGGCCCACAGTGTTATTTTTCTACCCTCATGTTGCCCTGGTTTGCCTGAATGTGCAACTTTTCCCAGCTTGGTTGGGGAGAGGAAAAGAATTGTTTTGACAAGAGCAGGACGAGAAGCAGACCATAATGACGAGGGAGAAGCCGGGAAGGAAAGAACACGTGCTTCCCTAAGCCTGCCTTGGATTTTCTGTCTTGAGGAGCAGCAGCCACGCCTTCTGTCTTTGGACTCCAGACTCATAAGAGTTAGGCGATGGACCCAAAATGCAGGAATGGAGCAGTTCCCTAAATGGGAATGCTCTGTTACATCTCCCAGGCTGAGCATTTTCATCTTGGGAGCATTGTCCAGAGCGCCAGGTTGCCTGAGGTACGTGCCAAATTGTATGCCAGAACGTCTGGATGTGAGTAGTACCACAGAAGCGTGCCAAGTCTACAGAGTGGGAGTACTGGTCAGCCTGGTTATTGTGGTGAGATGCCATTGAGCTGACTCCAAATCATAGCGATGCCATGTGACAGTGTAGAACTGTCCCACAGGGTGTGCTAATCCACCTGCCGCTCCTTGGAAACCCTATGGGGCAGTTCTACTCTGTCCTATAGAGTTGCTATGAGTCAGAATCTACTTGAGGGCAATGGATTTGATTGGTTTTAATCTACATGGAGACAAATCACTAGGTCTTTCTCCCGTGGAGCTGCTGGGTGGGTTTGAATCGCCAGCGTTTTTGTTAGCAGCCGAGCAGTTAACCGTTGTGCCACCGGGGCTCCTGACCAAATCTGGTCACTTCTTTCTCCTGCCTTGAATCTGTCACTGGCCTCAAGAGGGCCCTCCAGGCTCTGGGACCTGCACAGCTCTCTCCCTAGCTGTGATTTTTATACCTCTCTCTCTCTCACTCAGCTGGGCTCCTATCCCACTGCCTTTTTTTTTTTTTTTTTTGGTCTCCAAGGCACTAAACGTATCCCCTAATTTTTCTTTAGGATCTTTGCACTAGTGCCCCCTTTTGACCTCTCTTCCCACAGATATTTGCATTTCTGTTTCCCCATCTTTCAGGTCTCAGTTCAAATGTTGTGGTTTTTCAAAAGGCCTTGCCTGCCGGCACAACTTCAATAGCCCCTTTGTCATATCATGCTCTATCCCATCACCCTATTTTATTTTCTCCACAGCACCTTCACTGTCTGAAGCCATCTTCTTGGTTTGCCTGTTTGTTGACCATCTCCCAACGCTAGACTGTAAGTTCCATGAGAAGGGGGCCCTTGTCTGTGTTTCTGTGACTGTCTCTGCAGGGGCTAGGACAGTGCCTGGTACACAGTACGTGTGCAGTAGGTATTTGATGAATGACTAGAAGCACAGAAAGTCATTAGTCATCAACAGAAAAGGCAGTGTGTCATTGGCCTGCATGTATCATTGGCGGGAAAATCAGAGAGACCGGGTTGGTGCTACCCCTAGGCCCAGTGGGAGGCCTCAGGGCTGTGCTCACACTCGGCAGTGCCCAGCTGTCTGCTTCCTGGGAGAGCGTTTCTCCCCCTGAGTAGTTTGCTTCTTCTAAACAACATCTAGTTTCTCTTTTTATTACAGCATCTCAAGTCTCTCATTAGGTACAAAAGGAAAATTTCATGGCACTCCAGGTTTTTCTTTTGAAAAGGAAAACTTCATTCTTTATTATTTTTCTTATAATTTATTTTATTTTTGTAGTTGTTGTTGAGAATATACAGAGCAGAGCATACACCAATTCAGCAATTTCTACTTGTATAATTCAGTAGCACTGATTATATTCTTCAAGTGAAAAGGACCCCATTCTTGTGCAGAAAGTCACAGCTATGCCTGAGCTAGACATGATTTGATGGTCAGGAAGACTCTGAAGTTTTAGAGACTTTGTTTATATGAAGGCCATTAAAGTTACCAAGGCTTATGACTGTACTGAAGATGTAACTGGAGGTGAAAGTATTTTTAGGAGAAAACAAGACTCTTACTGGCTTCCTCAGAAAGGAGCATCCTTTTTTCTTCAGGTATGTGTTTGGTGTTTCTATGATGACGCAGTCATGCCTGCCTTTCTAATTGAAACTATTTGGTAATAACTTTAAGACTGTTCAACCCTTTCGCCACTGGCAGTTATCAGACTCTATACCTGGATGTTTACCACTAGTGGCTCTAATGAAGTCACAAATAGCTGTTAAATGAATCGCACGGAGGCCGCTTCATCTCTTGACGGTGAACTTTAATGGTCAGAGAGCAAATCTGCCCTGACCTGGCACCCCAGTAACCAGAACAGAGAGAGACCTGTGTGAATCCTCCTGCCGTGGTGCAGGAAAGGAGTGGCAGGTCCTGCTTATTTATCGGAGCAGTGTATGTTGAGAATACAATCAAGACACCAATAATCAGGACACCATCTTGCCAAGCGAAGGTTAAAATGTCATGTTTCCATAGAAATGCTGAAATTTTTTCCTTTGTTCAGGCATACAGGAAATTAAACCACAAGAAAGACCAAGTCGGATTTCTTAATCTACCCAAAACAATGAAATCTGAAGTGTGGGTTTATGGTTGGAAAGTGACCGTGTAAAAATAGTACTGACTGACTCAACAAATCACTGTTCTCCGGCTTACAGAGCTGCTGATAGGTGTGGACTCCAGAAGAGACCTCAGGCTGGGCTGTTGAGGACCAGCCCTCCTTTGTGGAGGCTGGGGTTACCAGGAGAACTCAGTCCTTTCTTTGGGGAGGCTGGGGTCACCAGAAGAACTCATCCCCTGCCTAGGTACCCTGCTCTCTCCATACTCAAGTCCAGGAGGATGAGGTTGAATTTCCAGTCCAGGGTTACCCTGCATTCTTTGGTGGCTGTGACTCAGAGGGAAGCCCCCTGGCTGCTTTTGGTGTTGGGTTTAGATGGTGTCCGCATTTTTAGGTGGTGGCAACTTTATCTGTTTCAGCTCTCCTGTCCGTGGTGATGTATACACAGCCATCAGCCATTTAGACATGACAGGAAGGGGATTGCTTTGCCTCATGTAACCGTGCCACAGAGGGTTGACTGAACTTTCCTGTTCATATTCACACTTCCTCACGTACCTCTGAGGCTGCTTTTTCATGGTTGGATCCTCTAGGCCTTGAGCCTCTGGGAATGCAAATTGGACTCTGGGAGAAAGACCCATCCAAGTAGACTTGAGGGGTTTTCAAAGCTGCTCAGATACTCAGAATGTCTGCCATTTGCCTTGGCTGTGCTTGGCAAGAGGAGATGGGGAAAATGTAGCCTGAATATAATTAAATAAATGACAAGGAAAAAAAATAGGCGAGGTAACTCCAACTTAATGTTGGCTTTTCCTCTGAAAAATGCATTTGGAAGCCCAGTAAACCACCTTGTGGTAAAGGAAGAGGAAGGCAGAAGTTTCTAGCTGGACTTAGCTTAGGAAAAAAGTTATAAAAATGAGTGCCTCTGGCTGCCTTGAGAAAGAATCCTGAAGAAATTTGAGGTCATGGCAATATGCCTTAAATGCCAGTGTAAATCAATGTAAATCTGATATACATTGCCTGAAAATGGGTATTTTTCTATGAGATGGTTAATTAATTCCTTTAAAAAATGTTTTTGTTTGTACCTGCTGGTGGCTATGTCGCTCTCCAGTGGAGGTGTGAGGTTGATAGCTATGGTTTCTGGGCCAGGGCGACCTGCACTTCCCATGGAGGCAGGAGAGCTGAGCCGGAACCATGACCAGTATGGTAGTAGCAGTTGAACTGACCGTTGCTGCTGCAGGATTTGTAGACCGAATGGGGCCCTGGTGGTGCAGTGGTTAAACACTCAGCTGCTAACCAAAAGGTTGGTGGTTTAAACCCACCCAGTGGCTCTGCGGGAGAAAGGCCCGATGATCTGCTCTTATATAGATTACAGCCTAGAAGACCCTGTGGGGCGGTTCTACTCTGTCACACGTGGTTACTGTGAGTTGGAATGAACTCGACTGCACCTAACAACAATAACATTATTTTGCAAACCGTGAAGCATGTGGAGCCTCAAGTAAAACAAGTTCATCAAAGCCTACCAAAATCTGCCTTCAGGGGTGGTAGATTTGAGCCCAAAGTGATGAAATGGGATGGTGCATTAATAGTAGGTATAAGCTGTACAGCCAATAAAGGCAAAAATAAGAGATGCTCGTTGACAAATTATGCCCTTACATCACCCAGACAAGGGAGGATCTCCTTATATAGCAGCTGAAATGAGTGAGGCTAGAGATTTACTGGAAGGTTAAGCTAAATACTGAAGTAAATATAGGATACATTTTAAAGTCCATACTGTTGTTGTTCTAAGTTAGGTGCTGTCGAGTCAGTTCTGACTTATGGCAACCCTATGTGCAACAGAATGAAACACTACCCAGTCCTATGCCATTCTTACAGTCGTTGTTATGCTGGAGCCCATTGGGTCAATCCATCTCGTTGAGGGTCGTCCTCTTTTTTGCTGACCCTCTACTTTACCAGCACGATATCCTTCTCCAGGGACTGGTCCCTCCTGATAACATGTCCAAAGTATGAATATAACATATACCATGAACTGCATGAGTTCTGAGGCTAGGTCACAAGAAGCCTTTGCAGTTTCTTCCTGGGTCTCTTGGAACACTTGCTGTTGGCCAGCTCCTGCTTGGAACCCAACTGCCATGCTGTATGAAGCCCAAACCCTAGAGCAAGCCCACATGAAAGTGCTGTGGTTGGCAGGCCCAGCAGAGCTCTCTGCTGACAGCCAGCATCAACCGCTAGCAAGACAGGTGAGCTATCTTGGTCATCTTGCATGTGAAAGCTGGACAATGAATGAGGAATACTGAAGAAGAATTGATCCCTTTGAATTATGGTGTTGGTGAAGAATATCGAATATACCATGGACTGCCAAAAGAATGAACAAATCTGTCTTGGAAGAAGTACAACCAGAATGCTCCTTAGATGGTAGGATGGCGAGACTACATCTCACATACTTTGGATATGTTGTCAGGAGGGATCAGTCCCTGGAACAGCACGTCATGCTTGGTAAAATGGAGGGTCAGTGAAAAACAGGAAGACCCTCAATGAAATGGATTGATACAGTGGCTTCAACAATGGTCTCAAACATAGCAACAATTGTGAGGATGGTGCAGGACTTGGTAGTGCTTCCTTCTGTTGTGCATGGGGTCACTATGAGTCGGAACTGACTTGATGGCACCTAACAACAACAACATCTTGGTTGTCTAGTCTGGTTGAGCCTTGACATGACTCCAGCCCCAGCCACCATTTTCCTGCATCCACATGAGAGACTCCACATGAGAACCATCCAATTAAGCCTGGCTGACCGACAGAACGATGAGGACTAGTAATCCATTGCTCTTTGAAGCCTCTAAGCTTTGGGGTCGTTTGTTATGCAGCAACAGATAACTGGCACAGTGTGTGGGCTAATTTAGAAATAAATTCCATTAAAGTGGAGCTTGGTGAGGCAAAAGAGCTCAGACTCTAAAACCAGCGAGGCATGACTTGAATTCCTGCACTATCACGAGCTGTATGATCTTAGGCAAGTTAGTCGGCTACTAGGCACCTTAATTTTCTACACTTGTAACGTGGAAATTGCGAAGCTGAAAAGTATTTGAGTGTCTCGAACAGTAGATACTAGAGAATGGTTAGTTTCCTTATGGTGATAGTTGATAATCATAAGTAATGCTGATAAGGAAAAAAAGGAAACAGCAGCAGCAGTGACTATATAATGAAAATCCTCCTGGACTTGCATCTTTGGAGGCTAGGAACTATGCTTTATTCACTTATGAATCTCTTCCGTACTTGGCACGGTGTGTATCACACAGTAGGGGCTTTATGACTCAATTGGCTTGGCATGGGGGAGAGCGACACAGTGGGGCATATCTTCTGTGCCTGATATCTATCTGTGCTATTCTGAGAAAAAAACAGATGGGTCACACGTGAGGCAGAAAGCCCTCCCTCTGATCAGAATCCCAGGGTGGCGGGCCTGGGAGGGGTTTAAAGACCATCTATCCCAAACCCCCTATCTTTACAACCTGGAAAAATTGATGCCCAGAAAGGAAGTGACTTGCTGAAGATTGAACTCAGTGGCAGAGCCAGACCTGTAAGCCAGGACTCTAACCTAGTGTCCTGCCAACTCACATTTGCCTAAAATTCCTAAGTTCGCATTTCATGAAACAAGGTAGAGCCCACTGGATTACATGTTTAAAAAAAAAAAAAGAAAGAAAAGTGCTAGAAGTGCCTCTACTATGCAGCCATCCCCTTCTTGCTCATGAAATTCTCTTTTGGAATACTGCATAGTTGACCAAAATGGTACGTAATTTATCAAACAGCTTAGCTCCTGCCAGATGGTAGGCTGTGCCAAGAAATTCTTCCCTCACTGTAAGGTTCTGGTGTTACCTGCTACAGCAGGATTGGAAGAGGAGGAAGTGTCAAAGTTACTCTTGTTGTGGTTTTGGGAGTGTCATCTGAGCACTCGGGGGTTTCAGTGACCCTCTTGGAAAGTCTCCAGCAGCCCCAGGCCAGAGGGCCTCTGCCTGTACCAAAGCCAGCCCCTCCACAGGCAGCCCTGGAAAGCAAGGTGCTCGTCACTTGATCACTCCTGGAACAGACAGACCACATTAATGAAAATGCTTGAGAGTAGTTTTTTGTGAGCCGTGTCTGAACTGTGTTTAATTTCGTTCATGTTCTAGCTGAGGAAATTGAGGCACTATGAAGAGAAGGGTGGAGATGTAGCCACACCCACCCACTGCTGTTGAGTTGATTCTGACTCATTGCTACCCCATAGGGTTTCCAAGGCTGAAAATCTCTATGGAAGCAGACTGCTGCATCTTTCTCCCTTGGAGCCATTGGTGGTTTTGAACTGCCGACCTTTCGGCTAGCAATCCATCGCTTTAACTGCTGCACTACCAGGGCTCCGTAACCATACCAGGCCTTACTAATCACACTCAGGGATGATGATGGGCTAATTTGGGTGTTCTCTGCAATGTGCTCAGAAGCTGTGGTCCCCAGCTGGGGTCTCTGAAGCCATAGGGTCTTAGAAGACACTAAGAGACGTGACTGCTAAATGCAATACTGGACAAGAAATTTTGTTTGGGGGGACAATTGACAAATTTCAAATGGGATTGTAGATTAAATGGCAGTGATATGTTAATGTTAATTTTCTAGTTTTGATGTTTGTACTGTCATGACAAAGTGCCCTTGTTTTTTGGGAAGTTCACACTGAAATATTTAGAGGTTGAAACTGTTTTTTTTTTTTTGCTTTCGGCTGCCGTTTTGTCCACTCAGCATTGTGTTCTATGTCTTTAATTAAAATTGAAATAAGTAACTTTTTATTTAATTAATATAAAAGCTAAATAAAGGAAATGAGAATATAATTAGAGAAATGAATTAAGAAAATCCATGTGCATCAGTGCTGTGTGGTAGACAGAATCTTTTCCCTTGTAAATCTTTGATGGGAAAAAATTGTAAGGAGGGTTTCCTGATGGTGAAAAGGTTAGAGACCTGCTCCATAGGAAGGCTAGGTTGGCGTTTTGAATGGAAATTGGAGTCTGGACTCCCAGCCCAGGGGCCAGGGTTTTGACTTATCCATGTTCTCATGCAATTCTTATCAGGCTCATAGAGGGCCTTCTCTTGACCTTGGTAAACAGAGATGAAAACAGTGAAATATGGTCTGTATCTTGGGGAGAAAACTGAAAATGGGGACAATAAACCCTACTTGTGAGGATTAAATGAGGTAAAATTTATAAAAGTACCTACCCAGTATCTGGTGTATAGGTACTTCATCATTTTTATAGATGAAAGAGATCATCTTTTTTTTTAAGATCTTTTTTTTTTTTAGTGTAGCATAAAAATTAATAAGATAACATGACATTTTGGTAAGAACCCTGGCCCATGAGGTAGGAAACCTGAAGAGCTGATTGACCATGGGCAAGTTAGTTTACAAGTTATCACATGTGAAAGATAAGGATGCTGCTATTGAAAAGATTAAAACCATATATATTTTTTCTTCGCTAACAAAGGTAAGGGAATGAGTACTTCTTCACACGTAAATCTCAGAGAAGTATTTCTAGGTTCATAAAATGGAGAAACTGGGCTTTCTCCTTGAAGGCTGCTGTTATGTGAATTTCTGAGCACAAGGAATGATGTGGGGCCACTCTTCCCTCAACTCCACGGTCCTAGGAAGAAATCCGGGACTATGGCCAAGGGTAGGCTTCTCCCCCTTGGTGAGAAGTTGGCTGTTTTCTGCCTGGTCCCACTTACCCTTCTTGTGTAAGGATCTCAGCAGTACAAGCCACCGTCTTGGATGTAGGTCCCGCTGCACTCACCTAGTGTGGAGGCTCACCTGTGGCCTGAGAGTGCTGGTGGGCTGCCAGACCCCGTTTAGAGAAGGATGAGTCTGTTAGGTGAAAACAGCTCAGGCAGTTCAACCCCAGGAAAGAGTGGTGGATTCGCTGTGCCCACTGGGAAGAGCTGCTGCCAAAATACAGCAACCTTGTCAGAGAAGTGCAAGAGGGAGCCCAGGTGCTCAAACACTGAAAGCAAAACTGCCTGTAATTGCATAGGTGCCATCATCAGGGACCCGTAGGTGAGCATCAGCCTCTAGCACACGTGCTGATGTGCAGTTTTCAACATCACAATAGAACAAAGTGGTGGCTACACAAAAGGTTCACCACCAAGAACAATTTCAGCAAATGTAAAGGACGTTTGTGTAAGTTGTCCCCAAGTGAGGTATCTAGCTCACAAAACTCCCACAGGCATTATGAAACAGTTTGGGAGTTGTGTTCCTGCTCTGGGCCCTGGTGGTGTAGTGGTTAAGAGCATGGCTTCTTACCAGAAGGTCAGCAGTTTGAATTCACCAGCTGCTCCTTGGAAACCCTGTGGGGCAGTTCTACTCTGTTCTGTAGGGTTGCTGTGAGTCAGAACTGGCTCAGTGGCAACGGGTTTGGTGAGTTTGTTTTTTTTTTCTTTTTTGGTTTCTACCCAAAGGTTCCCCCAGCTCTCTGGAGTCAGGTCATCTCTGGTTTGGTTCCTTTACTAGAGACCATGCTGGGTGCCAAGAGGCATAAGTGGGACACGAGTGTGGGAAGCCAGGCAGGGAATGAAGTGTGAGGCAGGTGATGAAGGACAGGAAGTCCTTCAGAAAGGCAGCTCAGGGCTGGCAGGCTCAGATCCTGGCCAACTCGGAAGAGGCGAGGGCTGAACAGAGGTCTGGAAGGGAAGCAGACAAGTCTGGGCAGGGCCACGTCAGCAGCTCTGCTGCTGCGAGGGGACTCTGTAAACAAGGAAAAGAGAGCTAGACGTGAGTCAGATGGCACGGGTTTAGTTTTTACTTTGCCATTACAGACCATGTGAACTTAGCAAACATAATCTCTTTGGGTCTCTATTTCTTCATCTATAAAGTAGGTAGAATTAATACTTGTCTGCTGTGGAAGGGACTGCTACTTGCCACCCTATATTCATTTTCTCCCTATGCATTTATAACTGAATCCCATTTATTTTGGGGAGCATTATGCCCAGTAAAAGAATGTATTTCACAGCCTCCCTTGCAGCTATGCTTAGCCATGTGACTGTATTCTGGCAAGTGACATAAAAGAAAAAGGTGTTAAGGACTACAAGCAAGGTTGCTTAAAAGGTCTGACTTGTCGTAGGGGAAGAGGAATGTCCTTTTCCCTTCTTTTCTGTTGCCTGGAATGTAGACAAGTTGGCTGAAGCCCCTGTAGCTGTCTTGCTCCATGAGGTGACCTTGAGGATGGAAACCAGATCTAGGATAGCAGAGCAGAAAGGCGGGAGGAGTCTGGCCCGGACCCTTGGTAACTTCATGGAATAGCCATACCTTACCTGCACAGCTTAACTATGACCTTGTGTGTGTGAGCTACTGTTACTTTAGGTTTTCTGTTATATCCAGCCGAACCTAATCCACATGGATGCATCTATGCACTAGGGTTATAAGGGTTAAATGAGCTAAAGCATGGGGAGTTTTATGAGCTTAGAATGCACTGTGAACATGTGAAGTGCAGTAAAAGTATAAAGAATTAGTCCTGTTGCTGTCCTTGTGTATGTGTAAACTGGAGGGGCAGGGCTGCAGCATCAGACCCTGGCAGGTTGGCAGGGCCCACGTGAGGAGCACGTGCCAGGCAGGGTATGTGGGTGGGGAGCTGCAGGCAGCAAGGGAAAACTTTTTTTTAGCTTTCCTAATTTCACAGAGTCCGTAAGTGTAGTGAGGACTCAAATGCCATAAAGGAGAGCAGGTAAAAGATGTAAAGAAAGAGGGCACATGGTATTAGAAGCAAGAGCCCCCATAATTCCAATAAAGAGCCTCGAAACGGGGAATTTTGAAAGTTGCCCTATGACAGTTTCGGCAGACCAGTGCTAGCTGTATCATAGTTTTCAAAATACACCTGTACATTCTGTCCACAGAAGATAGCTTTCTGTAGCTTCCATCCCCAGGGTCTTAGAAAAAGCCTGTCGGTGAAGAACAAAAACCAGGTATCAGCTTAAAATCTGTTGCCATCAAGGCTATTCCGACTCATAGCAACCTACAGGACAGAGTAGAACTGCCCCATAGGGTTTCCAAGGAGCGGCTGGTGGATTCAAAATGCCAACATTTTGGTTAGCAGCCGAGCCCTTAACCATTGGCTACCAGGGCTTCATCAGCTTAAATGCTGGTAAACAAAGTCAAAATGTGATCCTACCCAAAACAGGATGGAGAACTTGGCTTAAGCTTTTGGAGACAAAAAATAGTTGATAGCAGACACCAGCAGAGATACAAGTTGTGGAGAGGACAACAGGGCCCACAGACATCTATGCCAGAGACGAGGAAAGAGTATAGTCTGCCTTTCAGATCTAAAATTCCATTTCCCCTGCGTACTGAACTGCATAGAGAAGTACATAAGCTATAATTTCATACTGACAATAGAAAAAGTGAGAGGAAAATTGAGACCAGGTGCTGTATTTGTTGTCTTATTATATATGGTCCCTTACATATGTCTTATTATATAGGTTCAAATAAATTCCGCCGTGTCCTGATGGATATGATTTATACCTAGTCACATAGGTGCTAAGGGTGAGGAAGGAGACACATGTTACAGAGTTACTGAAGCTGAAACCGTGTCTTTTCCTAATGTTTTGCTTTATCCATAAAACAGGAACTGATAGCCATAAAAGTGTTATGGCTGAGCCATAGCTAACATCAGAACTCAGTTTTCCATGCTTGATTTTGGGAGGGAGCAGGTAGGGCTAGAAGAAAGAATTTATGTTATTGCTAATATATAAAACTGACTGTAGTCATTAATTTCAACCCTCTGACCCCCAAACCTTTTACCAGAACTGTTAACAGGTTGCATAAATCACTCTTATGAGCTCCGTTTCCCTTCCCTTTCCCTCCTCCCTCAGAGATGGGGGCAAGCTGCTAATGTGGAAAGCACAGATTAGCACAGGGGAGAGTCAGGACTTCCGGGCTAAGCAGAGCCTGTAGAACTGAGCGCTAGTTGTATGCTGGCCATCCTTGGGCCCAGAAAGCAGGGTAGCACGGGGTGAAGAGAAAGGGCATCAGGATTTAGAGTCCAGTTCTGTCAGTTATCAGCTGTGTGATCTTGATTATCATACTTCTTGATTTCGTCATCTGTCAAATAGAAATAATATTAACCTCATGAAGTGTTTGACGGTTAGATGAATATATGTTTATACATGTTAGCTATTGTCATTAAAAACTTATTTTCAACTTACCTTTGTTGAGGTTAAACCCTTTTTCTAGAAGTTTCTGCATTGGTCTCCGCTCAGTGAAAGAAAACCCCAATAGACGGCAAGCTCCTTGGGAGTAAGGGTCTTTGAGGAAGGGGGTTTGTCCACAGAAGTCCCAGTTAATGTATTGAGATGACCTGGATGGACCTGTCTGGTATTTTCACTCTTGACGTGGAGGCATTTCTTGTTTTTATTGTAAAGATTTTTCCAGTTGCCATCAAGTTCACTCTGACTCATGGCAACTCATTATGTCAGAGTAGAACTGTGCTCCATACAGTTTTCAGTGGCTGTTTTTTTAGCAGCAGATCCCAAGGCCTTTTTTCCAAGGAGACTCTGGGTGGATTCAAACCTCCAGCCTTTCAGATAGCAACCAGGCATTAACTTTTTGCACCAACCAGGGACTAATTATATAGATAACCCTGTAAACCTATTACTGTCTAGTTGATTCTGATTCGGGGCAACCCTATAGGACAGAGTAGAACTGCTGACCTTTTGGTTTAGCAGTCAAGTGCTGTAACCACTGTGCCACCAGGGCTCCCTATTGTAAAGATAAAACCAAAAAAAAAAAACAAATGCATTGCCATCGCGTTTATTCCAACTCATAGCGACCTTATAACACAGAGTACAGCTGCCCCATAGGGTTTCCAAGGTGTGGCTGGTGGATTCGAACTGCCAACCTTTTGGTTAGCAGCCTAAGCTCTTAAACACTGTGCCACCAGGGCTCCGTTTTAAAGATAGTGGGATTAAAAAGGGACATTAGAGCTGTCTGAAGACTCTTCTCAGAAACTCATGTGTGATTGATCAAACCGTTGAGGGAAGCAGAGCTGCATTTGTCTTCAATCCCGATTATTACCTGCTGTGTTATCTTATACAAGTTGCCAAAACTCTGTGAGCCTCATTTGAAAATACAAAAAAAAAATCGTTACCATTGAGTCGATTCCAATTCATAGTGACCTTACTAGGACAGAGTAGAACTGTCCCTTAGGGTTTTCAAGGAGTGGCTGGTGGATTCGAACTGCTGACATTTTGGTTAGCAGCTGAGCTCTTAACCATTGTGCCACCAGGGCTCCCATTTGAAAATGGGAGGTGCTGATATCCATCCCACCAGGCAAAGAACCACGACCAGCTGAGGTGTGCACTGAGGGCAAAGGAATACAGGATGGGTGGTGGAGCTCTAAATACCAGTTATGGCCGCGTGACCAGTTGCAGAAACGAGTACTGTAGTTGTTGAGTATTTCTTCCTTGTATGTGTGCATCAATTATTTTTGTCTTCTTCACTTATAAAATAGAAGATGTAAACAGGGCTAGTGCATTTTTGGTTGTATGCATATTAGTTGTATCATGTTAGGTGAAATATGACTTTGGATTTGTCTTTATTTAGAGATTGTGTATAGTTTAAGGAGATGTGTACAGGTACCAAGTCGACAAGGGGCGAACTGTGATGGTTATGGTTGTGTGTCAACTTGGATGGGCCATGATTCTCAGAGGTTTGGCAGTTAGGTAATGATGTAGTTTGGTGGTTATGTAATGATGTAATCTGGACGTTATATAATGATGTATTTCTCCTCCATTTTGTGATATAATGTAATCACCTCAGTGATGTGATCTGATGTGATCACTCAGTCAGTTTTAAGGGGAGTTTCCTTTGGGATGTGGCCTGCATCCGATATATATGGATGTTCTGGCAAAGCTTGCTGGCTTTTGCTCATTCTGGATCCTGTATCCAGCTTGTCATCATCTGACCTTTGGTTCTTGGGACTTGAGCCAGCAGCCTGCTATATTGCCTGCCAATCTTGGGATTTGTTGACCTCCACAGCCTGTGAGCTAGCAGCCTACCGTTTAACCCGCCAATATTGGTTTACCAGCTCTTGCCAGCTACACGAGTAAGGAGAAACCTCCAGCCTGATGCCTGACCCATGGACTTGGGACTTGCCACCTTCTACAACCATGTGAACCATTTCCTTGAGATAGATCTCTCTCTTGCTCTCTCTATACGCTTCCCAGGTTTTGCTTCTCTAGAGAACCCAGCCTAAAATATTAGACTGGAAGCGCTCACTTGTCTGTGCCAAGAAATTTGGAAGACATCTACCTGGCCATCCAACTGAAAGAGATCCATGTACGTGCCCATTCCAAAGAAGGGTGATCCAACAGAATGTGGAAATTATCAAACAATATCATTAATGTCACATGCAAGTAAAATTTTGCTGAAGATAATTAAGAAATGGTTGCAGCAGTACATCGACAGGAAACTGTTAGAAATTCAGGCTGGATTCAGAAGAGGACATGGAACAAGTGATATCATTACTGATGTCAGATGGATCTTGGCTGAAAACAGAATACCAGAAAGATGTTTGCCTGTGTTTTATTGGCTACGCAAAGGCATTCGAATATGTGGATCCTAACAAATTATGGATAACTTTGTGAAGAATGGGAATTCCAGAACACTTAATTGCACTCATATGAAACATTTACATAGACCAAGAGGTAGTCGTTCAAACAGAACAAGGGAATACTGTGTGGTTTAAAATCAGGAAAGGTGTCCATCAGGGTCGTATCCTTTCATGATACTTATTCAGTTTGTATGCTGAGCAAATAACCCAAGAAGCTGGATTATATGAAGAAGAACGTGGCATCAGGATTGGTGGAAGACCCATTAACAACCTGGATATGCAGATGATACAACCTTGCTTGCTGAGAGCAAAGAGGACTTGAAGCACTAATGAAGATCAAAGACCACAGCCTTCAGTATGGATTACACCTCAACATAAAGAAAACAAAAATCCTCACAGCTGGACCAATAAGCAACATTATGATAAATGGGGAAAAGATTGGAGTTGTCAAAGATTTCATTTCACTTGGATCCACAATCCATGCCCATGGAAGCAGTAGTCAAGAAATTCCAACGACGTATTGCATTGGGCAATTCTGCTGCAAAAGACCACTTTCAGGCAAAGATGTCACTTTGAGGACTAAGGTACACCGTAGTATTTTCAATTGCCTTGTATGCATGTGATAGCTGGACAATGAATAAGGAAGACTGAAGAAGAATTGATGCATTTGAATTATGGTGTTGGTGAAGAATGTTGTATATACCATGGACTGCCAGAAGAATGAAGAGATCTGTCTTGGAAGAAGCACAGCCAGAATGCTCCTTAGAAGCAAGGATGGCAAAACTTCATCTCACGTACTTTGGACATGTTATCATGAGGGACCAGTCCCTGGAGAAGGGCATCATGCTTGGTAAAGTAGAGGGTCAACAAAAAAGAGGAAGACCCTCAACAAGGTGGACTGGCATCATGGCTGTACCAATGGGTTCAAACATAGCAATGATTGTGAGGGTAGTTCAGGACCAGGCAGTGTTTTGCTCTGTTGTACATAGGTTTGCTATGACAGCATCTAACAACAGCAGTATCTACCTTGAAGATCCACAGTGAGGCTCATCAGCTGAGTCAATAAACACAAAGCCCTCATCATAGGCTTGGCACGTAGACACCCTCTCCCTCTTTCCTGGAGATGGAATGTTTTTCTGGTGAGGCTGGAGGAGCCCCAGAATCTGTGCCCAAAGGCTTGGACTCTTGGTATGTTCTACATTGTTCCTTTGCTGCAGCTCTTCCCATAGCCAGTCAGCAGTCCTGCAGCTAGGCTGTACTTCTAAGGGAATGGAGAAGGGGCAAAGCCCAGCCTGGAATTGACCCAAGTTTTTTTCTTGCAGGTTACGAGAACCATGGCCAATTCCAACCGGTCAGTTCCAACTATGGTTTTCCTCACGGACATAGCCAGGCCTGTGCACGTGGTGGTAGCCCTCCATCACCGCCTGAGAGCCACACTATCTCCCACCCACCAATGGGAGAAGCCAGTCTGGTGTGACACTGTCCTGTAGGCCTCAAAACAACTTGGGCTCAGGGGCCTTTCACCATGAGAGGAAGTCTCCACCTCTTCACTTGCACCTTAGCTCCTGCAGGCCAGAGGTGCTGCTGAGAAGCAATTAAAGAGTGCCAGAGAATGACGAAGCAGGTGGCAAATTGGAGCAGTATTTCAAAGCCGACAATGAGAACATGAGCTGTCTTTCCCAGCAGCTGCTTCCGAGGTCCTCAGCCTCATGACGTCCGAGTCATGCAGCCCAGCATTGTCCTAATTTCCCCTTCTCCCCGAACCCTCTCTTGGTTAGTGGAAAGCGTGGGCTGATTTACTGAGGTGAAAGCCCTCTGCTGTGTTGTAAATATTTATCTCTGGGAAGCACTGAAGCGATTTCAAAACAGAAACGGAGAGAAGACACTAGGATGTTAATCTGGGCTTCCAAGAAGGCCTATTTTCTTTCCCAGGATGGAGACTCAGTACTTCCCTAAGCATGTCTTTTCATAATTTCCTGATCTGTTTGTTTTGTTGGCATTGTGTGTGTGTGTGTGTGTGTGTGTGTGTTAAGATTTTTTTGCATGTCTGCCAGGAATTATTTCTAGGGGTGGGAAGAGAGAGAGGAGAAGGAAGGAGACTTTTTTGTTTTATTTCTGTTTTTTTTTTTTTCCTAAATCTTTTGCTGTTTGTTTTCGGGTATAATTAATTACTCACTCCGGGTTGTAATTCCATCCATGGTCAGATGACGTGCCTTGTGGCCGGTTTAATTGAAAGCCGATGATGATTTGTCCCAAGCCTGTTCCACAGGGGCATAGCGTTTATTTGTGAGGGGATTGTTGATGTGGGGATCTCCCAGCTGCTTCTAAGGCTGTGAATATTGCCTTCTTCAAAGCACCCGTGCCCAGTAGGGTCTACACTGTACTGTCCACTAGGGTGGACACTCAGGGCCTCAGACACCCGGCAGCCAGTGTAGGCCTCCTTAACCCTGAGAACAATCATCTGGGCAGCCTCTGCTCTCCCAGTTCTCCTCAATGCTGTCCAAGGTCATGACGGTGAAGGTGGTCATGCAGTGTTGAGGGTCTTGAAAGCTACATCTTTAGCCAGAACTTTAGATCTTCTCTTTCATTTTCCAACTTGTTAGAGGTAAGGGGACACCATCTCTTTAGCCTGAAACTGAGCTGTGAGAGGATGAGGCCAGCAGATATACCCCCTGGTAAAGATGGTGCCGTATTTCTGACTCTACCCCTGGAGCTGAAGTAAGTTCTCAGACCAGAAAGCCCACCTAGATCCATAGCATCTTTCCCCACTTTGGGTTGCCATCTTTCTGTGCCTCCTGTTTAGTGTTCCCATGCTTGGGGCCTTCAACCAGGGCCCCTGAACCACCCTCTGTACCCTGGAGGCAGCAATTCTTCTGTTTTCTCAAGTAGCCCAGGTCAGCCTGCCCACTCTCTTGCCAAACCGTCATCTCCCATGGAAACCAGTGTTGAAAAGTACACCTGCTGACCATGAGGTGGGCATGCTGGAGCTCTTCTAGGTTCTGCCATCTACCAGGAGGCTTGGGCAGCCAGCAGCAGGCAGAACGCTCAGCACAAGTGTGTTCCACAGACACAAGGACACAAGACTTTTCCTAGCACATGTGCGTGCTTCCCTGCATCTGAGAAAATGACAGAGTGCATGCATATTGGTACTCCAATTCTAGCTTTGGTGATTGTCTTAGTCATCTAGTGCTGCTATAACAGAAATACCACAAATAGATGGCTTTAACAAAGAAAAGTTTATTTTCTCACAGTAAAGTAGGTTAAAAGTCCAAATTCAGGGTGTCAGCTCCAGGGTAAGGATTCCCCTCTCTGTTGTTGTTCTCATCAATGTTCCCCCAGATTAGGAGCTTCTCTGCGTAGGAACCTCAGGTCCAAAGGATGTGCTCTGCTCCTGGTGCTTCTTTCTTGGTGATATGAGATCCCCCTGTCTCTCTGCTCACTTCTTTTATATCTCAAGAGATTGCCTCAAGACACAATCCAATCTTGTAGGTTGAGTCCTGCCTCATTAACATCATAGAGGCAAGATTTACAAATATAGGAAAATCACACAATACCGGGAATCATGGCCCAGCCCAATTGATACACACACTTTTGGGGGGACATAATTCAAACCATGACAATGATTTAAACAAATACATGAGAAGATTTGTAAGTACAAGGGGCTGGTTGGAAGGCTCAGCTCATTGGAAGCAGCAGCACACACTTTTCCAGG
Organism: Elephas maximus indicus; assembly: GCF_024166365.1. Lineage (NCBI taxonomy): Eukaryota > Metazoa > Chordata > Mammalia > Proboscidea > Elephantidae > Elephas > Elephas maximus. Next base: position 19,621,682 of record NC_064819.1, read on the forward strand.
AAGGAGCTGGTCTAATAGAACAGAGGAGGGCAGGGCAGTGGGGTAGACAGGAGTATTGTACTACTGGTTGCTGTGGGTCTCAAACTGAGGTTTTGTCTCCACAGTGACTCCATGTCTTGAATGTTAAGTCTGGTTCTTGCAAACTGAGCACAGCTCAAGATATGTTCTTAGGTGAAAATATGGATCTGTTTGGTTTTGATTTTTAAAGCCCTTCCCTGATGTTAATGTGAGAGTATGGGGAGTAATGTTCTCTTTCCACAAAGCTGGCTATAATGTGTGTGGATAAATTATGAAAGTCTCTTATCTTTTCTTTGACTAAAAGAAGTACTTACTAATCTTCAGGTTTATATTTTTATGGAACTCATATATTTTGTGAGTCACATTGATGACTAAGGTATACCTGACCCAAATCATGGTATTTTCAGTCACCTCATATGTATGTGAAAGCTGGACAATGAATAAGGAAGACTGAAGAAGAATTGAAGTGTTTGAAGTATGGTGTTGGTGAAGAATATTGAATATACTGTGGCCTGCCTGAAAAACAAATCTCTCTTGGAAGAACTACAGCCAGAATTCTCCTTAGAATCCAGGATGGCATACTTCTCACATACTTCAGACATATTATTATGAGGGACCAGTCCCTGGAGAAGGATGTCATGCTTGGTAAGGTAGAGGTTCAGAGAAAAAGAGGAAGACCCTCAACAAGATGGACTGACACAGCGACTGCAACAATGGGCTCAAACATAGCAATTGTGAGAATGGTGCAGGACCGGGCAGTGTTTCCTTCTGTTGTACATAGGGTTGCTATGAGTGGGAACCAACCTGACAGCACCTAAGAACAACAACACATGAGTTGGAATTGACTTGATAGTAACCAACAACAACATGCAGATACTCCATCAGCTGGTTATGTGGAGTGCCTACGTTTTCTACCTAGTCCTACGCACAGCCCTTCGGGCCAAGACACAATGTTTCCTGTTCTCTAGGAGTTTATGGCCCACGTTGGGGGTGGAGAGTGGGACCAGCAACCAGTTGCTGTCAAGTTGATTCTGACTCATGGTGACCCCATGTGTTTCAGAGTAGAAATGTGCTCTGCAGGGTTTTCAGTAGTTGTGATCTTTCAGAAGTAGACTCCTAGACCTTTCCTCCAAGATGCCTCTGGGTGGATTCAAATCGCCAATCTATTGGTCAGTAGTCGAGTGCTTAGCCATTTGCAGAGGGGGAGCTAATTCACACAAGACCATTAGCTAGGGAGTCAGAAGACCTGAGTTCTGGGGCCAGTTTTACTGCTTAGCTTAATTGACAAGTCATTCGTTTATTCCTGAAGTTTCAGCGGTCATACTGCTGTCATTTCGACTGTCCTCCAGTATCTTCTCTGGGCCATCACTGTGGTTATCACTTCCATCCATCTGTATCATTTCATCCTTAGACCAGCCTTTAAGCATTGCACATCCCAGCCTTCTCTATGTAGTTCCCACACAGAGATGACTACATCAGGGTCAGCAGCCAAAGGAGCAGGTTCCTTTAAAAAAAAAAACCTCATCCTAATGAACGTCAGCATTCCTGGTAAGCATGCTCCTCTTTTCAGCAGTGACGCTTACAACTTGGCATCTTATTTCATAATTACCTAAAAGTATGGCCGTCTGGACAGAAGCGCATATGGCAGTGCAGGCTGCAGCGGAGGCTGTTGACCTCCCAGAGTGGAAGGGCGTGTCCTCAGCCTGAAAGATGACCACTGAGGCAGTCATTTCAAGTGGGTGTCAAGGGGCTGCTTCGTGCCGCAGTGGCTGCCTGTGTCCCTCTTAGCCAGGTGACCTCATTTGGTGAAGTCCCTTTTGAAAGAAGAGTTGGCATCTTCTAGTATCCCTTCCCTGAAGGGTGCTTTACCAATGAGGAGTCGTAATAATATTAAAGCCACTGAAATTATTGTCTTTGGGTTGTATGAAACTTTCCCAATTCCCTCCCAGACACTCCCTAAAGGGCAGGGAAGGTGCTCAGGTTTATTGGAAGGCTTATTAAGGCAAGGCTAGGGCTCTGCGGAGAGCCTGGGTGGCACAAGTGGTTTGTAGTCCGCTGCTAACCTGAAGGTTGGTGGTTTGAACCTACCCAGCGACTCTGCAAAAGAAAGGCCCAGCAAACTGCTTCCATAAAGATTACAGCCCAAAAAACCCTATGGAGCAATTCTACTCTGTAACACACGTAACTCATGGGCTCGCCGTGAGTCGTAATCAACTCCCTGGCAATGGGTTTGTTTTGGTTTAGGGCCCTACCAAAATGAAGGAGGTGGGTCTTTCAGGACACACCTGATGTCCCTGAGCTCTGTCTCCCCAGCACATTCCTGTCCTCAAGGAGTGCTCTCTCTGGCCAGGGTGATGACCCAGGTTCACAGGGTGCAGGCATCAGAGGCAGGCAGGGGTGCGGGGAACACTGAACAGGAAGCCATGACTTCCGGTCAGGCCCACAGGCCAGGGAAGGAGGCCATCAGGCTGTTCCTTCAGAATCAGTAGGAATTGGATGACCTGGAAAGACCAGGAGTAAACATAGCACGTGGTGGCTCTCAGTGGAGGAGAAATGACTGACTGATTGACTGAATGGCTTCTTTTCATCTCTGCAGAAAGGTCATGTGAGGGTACGGGGTGGCCCTAGAAAGAGCCAGGAGAATAGAGGCTGCTGTCCCCACCTCCACCACTGCCTGCCCGCCTTCTGGTCTCCATATATATATATATATATATATATATATTTTTTTTTTTTTTGATGTTCCTCTCTTCCTCTGTCCCAAACTTCCTGCTCCGAGCATGAACCTCTTCACTGCTGACTTACCATACTTTGAAAATGCCAGAGACCCTGGCGAGTCCCTGGGATTTACTCCTAGAAGTGAGAACATCCTCCTGAGAAAAAACAGTTAAGAATCGAAGAAGAAACTCATCTTGGCAAATTTGTCTGCCTTGAGAGTTTCTTTAATTATAGTGAAATTCCCATTTCCTGGAAGAGGACTTCTCTTCAGATCTGTATTTGGCCAGTTTGTTGCTCTGCTCCAGAATACTATTTGTCTGTCAGGGTCTTTGGCCTTCCTGCGTGCTCCTGGGTCTCTGTGTGGGTAGCAGCGGAGCCAAAATCTGCCCCCCTGGAGCAACTCTCCCGTCAGAATGGAATCAGGATATACTGGGGAAAGCTTGCTGGGCTTTCAAGTAGACCAAGGTTCTCATCCCGCCTCCAACATTTATTTGCTGTGCGACCTTGTGCTATTGTTTTTAGCCTATCTAAGCCTCTACTTCTTCATCTAAAAATGGGAATAACTCCATTTAACATGATGGGGAGTTATGGAGATGAGAAATAAACTGTTGCCTGTGCAACGCTGGACACTTAATATCCATTTTAAAAAAGAGTGCTTCCATGTGGCCGTCGTGGATGTGATTGGACGAACTCCTGGGGCCACAAGAATGAGCTCACCCCTTCTTTCACAGCCCAGTCAATGTCACAAACCTCTCAGCATACTGCCTTGAGGCTGCTCCTTTGCCCCTTCCCCCAAAAAACCCAGAAGTTATGGAGTCTGTTCCAACTCATGGTGCCCCCTATGTGTGTCAAAATAGAACTGTGTTCCCCATAGGGTTTTCAGTGGCTGATTTTTTTTTTATTGTGCTTTAAGTGAAAGTTTACAAATTAAGTCAGCCTCTCATACAAAAATTTATATATACTTTGCTAGGTACTCCTAATTACTGTCCCCCTAATGAGACAGCACACTTCTTCCCTCCAGTCTCTCTTGTCGTGTCCATTCTGCCAGCTTCTGACCCCCTCTACCCTTTCATCTCCCCTCCAGATAGGAGATGCCAACATAGTCTCATGTGTCTACCTGATCCAAGAAGCTCATTCTTCACCGGCATCTTTTTCTATCCCATTGTCCAGTCCAATCCCTGTCCAAAGAGTTGGCTTTGGGAATGGTACCTGTCTTGGGCTAACAGAAGGTCTGGTGACCATGATGACTGGGGTCCTTCTAGTCTCAGTCAGACCATTAAGTCTGGTCTTTTTATGAGAATTTGAGGTCTGCATTCCACTGCTGTCCTGCTCCTTCAGGGATTCCCTGTTGTGTTCCCTGTCATGGCAGTCATCGGTTGTAGCTGGGCACCATCTAGTTCTTCTGGTCTCAGGCTGATGTAGTCTCTGGTTTATGTGGCCCTTTCTGTCTCTTGGGCTCATAATTACCTTGTATCTTTGATGTTCTTTATTCTCCGTGGCTCCAGGTGGGTGGAGACCAATTGATGCATCTTAGATGGCCACTTGCTAGTGTTTAAGACCCCAGACACCAGTCTTCAAAGTGGGATGCAGAATGTTCTCTTAATAGATTTTACGATGCCAGTTGACTTAGATGTCCCCAGAAACCGTGGTCCCCAAACTCCTGCCCCTGCTACTCTAGCCTTCAAAGCGTTCAGCTTATTCAAGAAACTTCTTTGCTTTTGGTTTAGTCCAGTTTTGCTGACTTCTCCTGTACTGTGTGTTGTCTTTCCCTTCACCTAAAATAGTTCTATCTACATCTCATTAGTGAATACCCTTCTCCCTCCCTCCCCCTTCTCGTAACCATCAAAGAATATTTTCTTCTCTGTTTTAAAAAAAAAACTATTTCTCAATTTCTTATAAATAGTGGTCTTATACAATATTTGTCCTTTTGCAACTGACTAATTTCACTCAGCATTATGCCTTCCAGATTCCTGCATGTTTTGAAATGTTTCACAGATTCATCGCTGTTCTTTATTGATGCATAGTATTCCACTGTGTGAATATACCATAATTTATTTATCCATTCATCCGTTGATGGGCACCTTGGTTGCTCCCAACTTTTTGCTATTGTATACAATGCTTCAGTGAACAACGGTGTGCATATATCTGTTCATTTAAAGGCTCTTATATCTTTAGGATATATTCCAAGGAGTGGGATTGCTGGATCATATAGTAGTTCTATTTCTAGCTTTTTAAGCGCCAAATCGATTTCCATAGTGGTTATACCATTTTACGTTCCCACCAGCAGTGTGTAAGTGTTCCAGTCCCTCCACAACCTCTCCAACATTTATTATTTTGTGTTTTTTGGATTAATGCCAGCCTTGTTGGAGGGAGATGGAATCTCATACATAGTTTTGATTTGCATTTCTCTAAGGGCTAATGATCGTGAGCATTTCCTCATGCATCTGTTAGCTACCTGAATGTCTTGTTTAGTGAAGTGCCTGTTCATACCTTTTGCCCATTTTTTAATTGGGTTATTTGTCTTTTTGTATTTGAGTTTTTGCAATATCATGTAGATTTTAGAGATCAGGCACAGATCAGAAATGTCATAGCTAAAAACTTTTTCCCAATCTGTAGGTAATCTTTTTACTCTTTTGGTGAAGTCTTTGGATGAGCATAGGTGTTTGATTATCAGGAGCTCCCAGTTACCTAGTTTCTCTTCTGCATTGTTAGTAATGTTTTGTATACTGTTTATGCCATGTATTAGGGCTCCTAGCGTTGTCCCTATTTTTTCTTCCATGATCTTTATTGTTTTAGATTTTATGTTTAGGTCTTTGATCCATTTTGAGTTAGTTTTTGTACACAGTATGAGGTACGGGTCTTGTTTCATTTTTTTCAATGGCTGATTTTTTGAAAGTAGATTGCCTGGCCTTTCTTTCAAGGTGCTACTAGGTACACTAGAACTTCCAACCTTTTGGTTAGCAACTGAGCGTGTTAACTCTTTTCACCACCCAGGCTGCCTCATCTCCAGGCCAAAGGCCCTTGCCGCCCACCCTCCTTCCTTGGACAGAACCTGACATGATGTGGTTTCTTTGCTTTAGGTGGTGGCACTTTCCTGTCCCTGCATTATGAAGGCTCTGTTTCACCTTAGGTAAGAACTGCCTGAGACCCCGAATGTGGGAGTTTTGGGGTACAGGAGGAAGAAGAGGTAGGGCTGGAGGGAGCGTGAGCTGTGGGGCTTTCCCAGCCCAAGGTGGCTGACCCTAAATGGCCCCATTGTGACCCCTTGATGGTAGCAACTTTCATTTGTGGACACTCTCCGGGGACACAGTGTCCTCCTTGTGGTCACCATCAGTTCCCTGCCCTGTGGCCTGTCTCTGTTCTTTGCTCCTCAGTTTACGGCAGGGTTCCAGGAGACCAGAAGAGGTTACCATAGTGGCTTCCCTAGCATTCCAGGCCCGACTTTCCTGATTTGGCTGTGAGAAGCCAGGCGGGTCACAGGGTCTGTGTGTGCCTGGATGGGCCCCTTTCCCTGTGCCCCCTCCCAACATGGGCCAGAGAAGCCCAGCTCTGGGGCCCTCTCACTTTCCTCTGGCCTGAGCAGCTGGATTCTTCTCTGCTGTAACTTACTATTTTTTTCAGAAACCTCATGTAGAATGTCAACTGATGTTTTGTTTCTGTGACACAGAGGAAAACAGAAAAAGGAACAAATGAATCAGTTTTTCTTGAATTATGAACTGCGATGTTTTCATAAACTAATTTAGAAACTGACTGTTGTATTCCACAAACATTCCTGGGCTTTGGCTGGATGCTAAGCCCTGCCCTGTGAGTGGAGGTTGAGCTGCCTGAGATGTGGTTCCTGCCCTCAGAGGCTTCCCCGCAGCCCGGGCAGCCTCTCCTCAGAGCGTAATCCTCCTTGGCTGTGCGGTGGTGAAGAGACAGGTGAAGAGTGAAGGTAGAGCCCGATGTCCTGGAGTCGATGTTGGTGGTAATTTTGCTCATGGCAGTGCCCTTCACCTCTCCCTACTGCCCACACCTCAAGGCTCAGGCCAAGTCCCCCTCTCCTGTGAAGTCTTCCTTCATTGCTTCAAGCCTTAGTGAGTTCCCTGCTCTCCAAACTCTGGATTCTTTTGTGTGCGTATGTGTGTTTTGGGTGAAGGTTTACAGAGCAAATTAGTTTCTCATTAAACAAGTAATACACATATTATTTCATGACTTTGGTTGCCAAACCCACAATGTGTCAACAGTCTCCCGTTCTTGACCTTGGGCTCCCCATTTTCATTCATCCAGCTTTCCTGTCCCCTCCTGTCTTCTTGTCCTTGCCCCTGGGCTGGTGTTCTCATTTAGACTCATGTACATGGTTGAACTATGTGTGTTATTGTTTGTTTTATGTTGTTATTCGGTGACATCAAGTTGGTTTGGACTCATAGTGAACCTGTGTACAACCAAACCAAAAAATGCCCGGTCCTGTGCCATCCTCACAATTGTTGCTATGCTTGAGCCCATTGTTGCATTCACTGTGTCAATCCATCTCATCGAAGGCCTTCCTCTTTTTCACTGACCCTCTACTTTATCAAGCATGACATCCTTCTCCAGGGACTGATCCCTCCTGATAACATGTCCAAAGTATGCAAGATGAAGTCTTGCCATCTTTGCTTCTAAGGAGCGTTCTGACTATACTTCCGAGACAGATTTGTTCGTTCTTTTGGCAGTCTATTTTTTTTTATGGTACATCCAATATTTTTCGTCAGCACCACAGTTCAAAGGTATCATTCCTCTTTGGTCTTCCTTATTCATTGTCCAGCTTTCACATGCATATGATATGATTGAAAATACCATGGCTTGTGTCAGGTGCACCTTAGTCATCAAGGTGACATCTTTGCTTTTTAACACTTTAAAGAGGTCCCTTGGAGCAGATTTGTCCAAAGCAATGCGTCTTTTGATTTCTTGACTGCTACTTCCATGGTTGTTGATTGTGGAGCCAAGTAAAATGAAATCCTTGACAATTTCAGTCTTTTTTTTCTGTTTATTGTGATATTGTTTGTTGGTCCAGTTGTGAGGATATTTGTTTTCTTTATGTTGAGGTGTAATCCATATGGAAGGCTATAGTCTTGGATCTTCATCAGTAAATGCTTCAAGTCCTCTTCAGTTTGAGCTAGCAAGGTTGTGTCATCTGCATATCCCAGGTTGTTAATAAGTCTTTCATCAATCCTGATGCCATGTTCTTCTTCATATAGTCCAGCTTCTTGGGTTATTTGCTCAGCATACAGATTGAGTAAGTATGGTGAAAGGATATGATCCTGACGCACACCTTCCCCGACTAAACCATGCAGTATCCCCTTGTTCTGTTCAAACAACTGCCTCTTGATCTATGTACGGGTTCCTCATGAGCACAATTAAGTGTTCTGGAATTCCCACTCTTTGAAACGTTATCCATAATTTGTTATGATCCACACAGTTGAATGCCTTTGCATAGTCAATGAAACACAGGTAAACCTCTTCCTGGTATTCTCTGTTTTCAGCCATGATGCACCTGACATCGGCAATGATATCCCTGGTTCCATATCCTCTTCTGAATCTGGCTTGAATTGCTGGCAGTTCTGTCAATGTACTGCTGCAACCACTTTGGAATGATCTTCAGCAAATTTTACTTGTGCATGATATTAATGATATTGTTCAATAATTTCTGCATTCGGTTGGATCACCTTTTTTGGGAATAGGCATAAATATGGATCTCTTCCAGTAGGTTGACCAGATAGCTGTCTTCCAAATTTCTTGGCATGGATGAGTGAGCACTTCCAGTGCTGCATCAGTTTGTTGAAACATCTCGGTTGGTATTCCATCAATTCCTGGAGCCTTGTTTTTTCGCCAGTGCCTTCAGTGCAGCTTGGTCCTCTTCCTTCAGTGCCATTGGTTCCTGAGCATATGCTACCTCCTGAAGTGGTTGGATGTTGACCAGTTCTTTTTGGTGCAGTGACTTTGTGTATTCCTTCCATCAGTTTTTGATGTTTCCTTCATTGTTTTATATTTTCCCTGTAGAATCCTTCCAAATTACAACTCAAGGCTTGAACTTTTTCTTCAGTTTTTGCAACTTGAGAAATGCCAAGCATGTTCTTCCCTTTTGGTTTTCTAACTCCAGGTCTTTGCACATGTCATTATAACACTTTGTCTTTTCAACCCGCACTTTGAAATCTTCCGTTCAGCTCTTTTACTTCATCATTTCTTCCATTCACCTTAGCTACTCAAAGTTCAAGAGAGAGTTTCAGAATCTCTTCTGACATCTATTTTGGTCTTTTCTTTCTCTCCTGTCTTTTTAATGACCTCTTGCTTTCTTCATGTTTGATGTCCTTGATGTCCTTCCACAACTCCTCTGGTCTTCGGTCATTGGTGTTCAATCCATCAAGTCTATTCTTGAGATGGTCTCTAAATTCAGGTGGGATATACTCAAGGTTATATTTTGGCTCTCATGAACTTGTTCTAATCCTCTTCAGATTCAACTTGAACTTACATGTGAGCAATAGATTGTTTGTTCACAGTGGGCCCCTAGCTTTGTTTTGACTGATGATATCGAGCTTTTCTATCATCTTTTCCCACAGATGTAGTTGATTTGATTCCTGTGGTTTCCATCTGGCAAGGTTCATCTGTATAGTCGCCTTTTATGTTGTTGAAAAATAATATTTGCAATGAAGAAGTCGTTGGTCTTGCAAAATTCTGTCATGCAATCTCTGGCATTGTTTCTGTCACCAAGGCCACATTTTCCAACTGCTGATCCTTCTTCTTTGTTTCCAACTTTTGCATTCCAGTCACCAGTAATTATCAGTGCCTCCTCCTGATTGCATGTTCAATCAATTTCAAACTGCAGAGGTTGGTAAAAATCTTCAGTTTCAGTACTGGCAAAACTGGATGTCCATCTGCAAAAAAATGAAACAGGACCCATACCTCACACCATATACAAAAACTAATTCAAAATGGATCCAAGACTTAAATATAAAGCCAAAACCTATAAAGTTCATAGAAGAAAAAATAGGATCAATGCTAGAGGCCCTAATACATGGCATTAACAGGATACAAACTATAACCAACAACACACAAACTCCAGAAGATAAGCCAGATAACTGGGATCTTCTAAAAAGTAAATACTTATGCCCATCAAAAGACTTCACCAAAAGAGTAAAAAGAGAACCTATAGACTGGGAAAAAATTTGGGGCTATTACAAATCAGACAAAGGTCTAATCTCTAAAATCTGCAAGAAAACCCAACACCTCTACAACAAAGAGACAAATAATCCAGTTAAAAATGGGCAAAGGAAATGAACAGGCACTTCCCCAAAGAAGACATTGAAGTGGCCAACAGACACATGAGGAAATGCTTGCAATCATTAGTCATTAGAGAAATGCAAATCAAAACCACAATGAGATACCATCTTACCCCAGCATTATTGGCACACACACACACACAGGGGAAATCGGAATTCTTATGCACTGCTGGTGGGAATTCAAAATGATCCAACCATTTTGGAAAATGATATGGTGCTTCCTTAGAAAGCTAGAAATAGAAATACCATATGATCCAGCAATCCCACTCCTAGGAACATATCCTAGAGAAATGAGAGTTGTCACACAAATATAGACATATGCACACCTATGTCATTGCAGCATTGTCCACAATACCAAAAAGATGGAAACAACCTAGATACCCATCTAGGATGGATAAACAAACTATGGTACATACACACAATGGAGTATTACGTAACAATAAGGAACAGTGATGAATCTGTGAAGCATCTCATAACATGGATGAATATGGAGGGCATTATGCTGAGTGAAATAAGTCAATCACAAAAAGACAAATATTGTATGAGACCACATGCCGTAAAAACACACAAAATGAAACAATCTTTCATGGTTACAAGGGAGGGAAGGGATGGGGATGGAAAAACACAAAATAGACAATAGGTAAGTGGTAACTTTGGTGAAGGGTAAGACAGTACACAGTACTGGGGAAGCCAGTACAACTTGTCCAAGGCAAGGTCATGGAAGCGCCATAGACACACCCAGACTCCCTGAGGGACTGAATTGCTGGGCCAAGGGCTGTGGGAACCAGGGTCTCTGGGAACATGTAGCTCAATTGGCATATCATAGTTTATAAAGAAAATGTTCTACATTCTACTTTAGTGAGTAGTGTCTGGGGTCTTAAAAGCCTGTGAGCGCCATCTAAGATACTTCACTTGTCTCACTCCTTCGGGAGCAAGGGAGCAAAGGTACAAGGGAAAGATTAGTCCAGAGGACTAATGGACCGCATCTACCATGGCTTCCACCAGACTGAGTCCAGTACAACTAGATGGTGCCTGGCTACCACCACTGACTGCTCTGACAGAGAAAACAATAGAGGGTCCTGGATAGAGCTGGGAAAAAATGTAGAAGAAAATTCTAACTCACAAAAAAAAACAAGACTTGCTGGCCCGACAGACTGGAGAAACCCCGAAAGTATGGCCCATGGGCACCCTTTTAGCTCGGTAATGAAGTCACTCCTTCAGCCAAAGGTTAGGCAGGCCCATAAAACAAAATGAGACTAAAGGGCTCAACAGCCCAGCGGCAAAGACTAGAAGGCAGGAGGGGGACGGGAAAGCTGGTAATAGGGAACACAAGGTCAAGAAGAAAGAGTGTTGCCATGTCATGGGGTTCTTAACCAATGTCATATAACAATATGTGTACTAACTATTTAATGAGAAACTAGTTTTTCTGAAAACCCTCATCTAAACTAAAAAGAAAAAAAAATCTTCAATTTCTTCGTCTTTGGCCTTAGTGGTTGATGCATAAATTTGAATAATAGTCGTATTAACTGGTCTTCCTTGTAGGCGTATGGATATTATCCTATCACTGACAGCGTTGTACTTCAGGATAGATCTTGAAATGTTCTTTTTGACAATGAATGCAATGCCATTCCTATTTAACTTGTCATTCCTGGCATACTAGACCATGTGATTGTCTGATTTAAAATGGCCAATACCACTCCATTTCAGCCCACTAATTCCTAAGATGTTGATGTTTCTGAGTTCCGTTTCATTTTTGGCGATTTCTAATTTTCCTAGATTCGTACTTTGTACATTACATGTTCTGATTACTAATGGATGTTTACAGCTGTTTCTTCTCATTTTGAGTCATGCCACATCAGCAAACGAAAGTCCCGGAAGCTTGACTCCATCCACATCATTAAGATTGACTCCACTTTGAGGAGGTAGCTCTTCCCTAGCCATCTCTTGAGTGCCTTCCAATCTGTGGGGTTCATCTTCTGGCACTGTATCAGACAGTGTTCCACTGCTATTTATAAGGTTTTCACCAGTCAGCTTAGTCTCTGGTGTCCTTTCTGACATGAAATACGTAGGCGCTCAATCCAGTATGGTTGGGTGAAGGGATGAGGGTGATGAGCAGATGAATTTAGCCTGTACACCTGTCTAATATCTGCTCCCCTCCTGTCACCCCTGAATCATATGGAGGCATCAGAAGCCAACAGATCTTACATGCCAGGTAATCATGAGACTGAATCATTACGGCTCAGTCTGTATTTAGACAATGGAGTAAAAGTGTCAGTGTCTGATGTCTTTCAGCTTTTTCTCTCTGAGTAAGCATCTTGACACATATTTGGGTTTGTAGGGCTAATAAAACGACATTTTTACCTTTCTCCTGTTTTTTTCCTCTTCTTCTTAAACCAAAAAACCACACCAAACCTGTTGCTGTTGAGGCGATTCCAAGTCATAGCATCCTTGGTACTTCTTATTTGCCAACTGTGCTCCAAAAGAAACGCCTGAATGCTTTGGGTGTTCAGCAGGATACTCATATAATGTATTATCCAAACTGGACTGTGAAAGAGTATACTGTTGACAATTACCCCAGTACACTAGACATAAACTGGGATATATCGTCACCTGTTGTTGGTGTTGTTAGGTGCCATTGAGTCGATTCCAACTCGTAGTGACCCTATGCCCAACATAACAACACACTGCCTGGTCCTGCGCCATCCCCACAAACGTTGCTGTTTCTGCTAATCATAAGGTTTGACCAATTTTTTTTTTTTTAGAAGTAGATTGCCATGTCTTCTTCCTAGTCTGTTGTCTTAGTCTGGAGGCTCCACTGAAACCTGTCCACCATGAGTGACTGTGCTGGTGTTTGAAATATCAGTGGCATAGCTTCCAGCATCACAGCAACATGCAAGCCACCACAGTATGACAGATGAATAGTGGATAGTCATCTAGTTTTAAATAAAATGTGTGGCTGCAATTGGAAGGAAAGGTATGGGGCAGTTGTTTATGAAGACCCTAGTGTGGAGTGGGTTGTCATAAGTTTGTATCATTCAGTGACAGCAGTGACAATCCAGTGGTGTTTCTGAACCCTCCACTCATCTTCTGTCCAGGGCTAAGCCTACCAGGATGCGTGTCTGAGTCTTAATGTTGTCTTTTTCTTTCCTCCAGAGATCCTGCGGATCATTCAGTTGGACCTAGACCTAAAGTATAAGACCAACATCCGGGAGTTGTTTGAGGAGTTTGACAATTTCCTGTCAGGTGCCGTCATTGGCATAGCCAGAGAGATGCAGCCGGTGTACAGGTATGTTGTAGCTATAGGGGAGTGGCCTACAGGCCCCTCCTCAATCCCCTACTGTCTCTCTTCTGTCATTCATGGCTGATAAGGATTTATGAGTGTATAAGTTTTGTGGAGTCTATGGGTGGTATAAACGGTTAATGCGCTCTGCTGCTAACCAAAAAGATGGCAGTTTGAGTTCACCCAGAGGCACCTTGGAAGAAAGGCCTAGTGATCTGTTCCAAATATTAGCCACTGAAAACCCTATGGAGCACAGTTCTACTCTGACACACATGGGGTCACCATGACTCAGAGTTGACTCTGTGGCAACTGGCTGGTTGGAATCTTCTTGCATTTAATACCTTAGGAACAGGTTTGTATTTATTGCTTATAGTGAAGAATATGGGCAGGTGGATCTGCTCCCAGGCCATGGATGCTACCTCATTAATTTTTGGGATTTCATGACTTTTTCTATCTGGAAAGCCTAGTTGTTTTGGTTGTTGGCTCTGGTTAAGCTCAGAATTTTAAAATCTCAGGCTTTGTCCTATAGAGGAGGTACCAGGATATAGATTTAACTGCCATCCTGGTGATAAACCAGGTTTTCTTACCCTCTGAGTCACCAGAGTGACCCCTAATCTATAGCAGTGAAGTGGGTTTCTCGGTAGTTTTGTAAGGAGGGTGAGGCAGCTCAGCAACTTTGGACCACAGATGGGCATCACCTAGCCAAGGTGAAGAAGCATGTTCTGCATGATGGACTGTTTCATTGCCAAGTGTGTATCACAGAGAAACGCCAGCACCTGCAAACCAGGAGACACGCTCAAGAATGTTCATTGCAATATCGTTTGTAGTAGCCAGAAACTGCAAACAACCTAAATGTCCACAGACAGCATAACGGATAAATGGTGTTATTATGTTCATCCAATAGAGTACTATAAAGCAACAAAAATGAGCGAACTGTAGCCATTGTAATAAATAGGCAAAATGAAACTGTAATCCTTGGGGATGCATACAGAGGTAGGAAAATTACAAGAAAAAGCAAGGAAATAATGACCCCAGGAGCCAGCATGAGTTACCTCTGGGCTGTGGGTGGGGTGGGGAAGGGAACCCAGGGTAAGCAGTTGTCTCTGGAGTACTACAATGCTACATTTCTTTTCTTTTTTTTGGCTTTAAATAAAAGAATAAAAATTTATTTTCTCACAGTTCTGGAAGCCAGAAGTCCAAATCATGGCCTCAGCCTTGTCAGTTCCTTCCTCGTCAGTAGCCCCAGGTGTTCCTTGGCTTGTAGACAGTCCTCACGTGACATCTGTCTTCCCAGGCGTGTGCATATCTCTGAGTCTAATCCACTCTCGTTATAACTCAGGAGTGATTAGATTCAGAGCCTACCCTATTCCGGTATGATCTAATTAACATAATCGGGAAAACCCTATTTCCACACTGTTACTGGGGGCATGATCTCATCTGTTTGTGTGGCTTAGGCCTCTGAGTGTAGACCCATCCAAGTGGCACCTTGGCTGATGGTTCTGGCCATATATTTAGCTCCTAATTTGTCACTGTAGCCACTAGCTGCCACAGTCTTGGAAGATCTGGTGTGTTAGGAGAATACATCCTTTCTGTCCTCAGGACACATCCCTAAACTGGGTTATTCAGTTGTGAGGGAGGATGGTCAGGCACTAGAAGCTCCCCCATACTGCAGGGCAGCCTTTAGCATGGGGGGGCTAGAGGAGCCGGCAACAGTGATTTCCCCTTTGAGGAAACTTGGAAGGGCTATCAGAAACTTCTGGTACATGCTGGTGGAGTAGAAAGAACTAGATTTTAGAATTTGACAGACCTGGGTGTGTGTCCAGATCCCAGCCTGCAGCTCTCTTGGGCATCTGACTGTCACCTGCCGAAGCCTGTGTCCCTCTCTGCTGGTGGATGCCATAGTTCCCACCGGAACAACAGACACTTGACAGCCCGTAGCTGCTGCTGGCGCTGTGATGTTGGGAGTTGAGGCATTTGCTGTGAATTGGCTCTGACTCATGGCGACCCCCTGTGTGTCACAGGAGAATTGTGCCCTGTAGGGCTTTCAATGGCTGATTTTTTTGAGTTAGATCATCAGGACTTTCTTGTGATGTACCTCTGGGCGGACTCAAACCAACAGCTTTTTAGTTATCAGCCAAGACAGTGGCTGCATCACCCAGGGACTGCTCTGATGTTCCCGTTGCGGTCGAGTTGATTCTGACTCACAGAGACCCTATAGGACAGAGCAGAACTGCCCATAGTGTTAATGCTACATTTCTTGACTTGGGTAGTTATGTACCCTTTACATCCTTTGGCATGTAATATGTCATACAGCTACAAAAAAAAGCAGAAGCAACTACAGGTTTTGTTAAAACCAGGCATGTGGCCCTGTGTCTAGAGAGTTGTACATGGCCAACTTTTCCTCCTGTGAGTCAGAGCCAGAGCTGCCCAAGTTTGCTCGGAAAGAGCTGAGATTTCACTGTCCCCTGGGCTGGCCTGTCCTTTGCTGTCCTTGCGGACCCCTAATGCTGGCTCCCTGTGGACGTTCTTGGAGCCAGGCCCAGTCTTTGGAGAGCTGTGGGGCACAGGCAGCTGGTGACTCAAGGGTATGCACTTCCCTAGCAGGAAGAAGAAGTGACAGCCGCAGCTTGGCTGCAGCAATTTGCAAGACCCAGATCACATACCAGGAAATTCCTGAAGGCCTCTGAGTGAGCTGATAACTCCTGGGGACTTACATAATCCCACAAATTGCCCCAGAGTCTGCAGGGCCTGTCACTCTGAGGTGGGGAGCAGGGAGAAGGGTCTCCCTGTCCCACTCCCCCACCTTCATCTAGGGTATGTCTTAGGTTTGGGATTCTCGATTTAACAAAGGGAGGTGATGGAAGGGGCTCTCAACCAAGAGTCAAAAGTCCTAGGTGGAAGTCCCACCACCCTTGCGGGCTTGGTTTCCCCATCTGAGAATGAGCACAGGGGAGCTTAGGAACACCCTTCCCCAGCTCTGGCATTTTGTGATCACGGGCTCTTCTGACCCCAAGCCATTTGTTCAGTGTCATTCCTCTCTTTGTCTGCTCGTGAGCACCTTATAGTTCTGTAAGGCCTGTGTTCCTAAAAAAAAAGTTAAACCAGGCTCATTATTCAACGCAGTTAGAGCACTGAAGCCTATAAGCCATGGTTAGGAATCTTCTCCTAAAATATAAATGGAAACTTGGAAAGCTGATCACACTTCATTTACACAGTATTGGCTGGAATTTATATTTTCTGTAGAGCTAGGATTGTATAAATAGTAGAACTTGACTCCATTTAATTGTGTCTGGACTTCTCAAAAAACCTCTGGAAAGATTTTACATTCCAAAGGAAATCAGGTTTTTTCTCACCTTCAGAGTTTTTAATTGCCGTGAAGTGCCATGAGAAAAATGAAAGCCTGGCCACACGGTGGCTGGTAAAAAGGGCCGTGTTTGCAGGTTTGAGCACTCAGCCTGGACAGAAATTCAGATGCCTCTACACTGTCCTCCCTCCTCCTTCCAGCTGAAATGTTCCTGAAGGCCTCCCATAATTAAGTCTGCAAACGAAGGCTCTGCACTAACATGTGCCCTACTGGCTCCAGCTAATTGCCTTTTAATATTGGCAGTCTCCTGCTGCAGCAGGGAATGGTCTGGTGCCCACTGCGGGCAGAGAGGGAACAGGACTGTGGCTTTTTACCTTTTCCACAAAGAAGCCTGGAGAGTCCAGTGGCCTGAAAGCCCAGCATTAGTTACCCACATCTTTGGAATCTGCACCTAAGGAAGAAAGCAGGGGTGGGAGGGGTGGGGAGAAAATAAAGAAGATGAGGACAGAGGGGGATGGGAACCCCTCTAAACCAAAGCCACAGCTGTTGAGTTGATTTCTACTTACAGCGAACTTACAGGACAGAGTAGAAACTGCCCCATGGCATTCCCAAGGCTATAAAACTTTACGGAAGCAGGCTGCCACATCTTTCTCTTATGGAGTGGCTAGTGGGTTCAGACTGCCTACCTTTCAGTTAGCAGCCAAGCTCTTAAGCACTGTGCCACCAGAGCTCCTGGAATGAGAACGAAAACAAACAAGCTCACTGCAGTTGAGTCGATTCTGACTCATAGTGACTCTACAGGACAGAGTACAGCTGCCCCATAGGGTTTCCAAGAAGCAGCTGCTGGATTTGAACTGCCAGACTTTTCGTTAGCAGCTGTAGCTCTTAACCACTGTGCCACCAGGGCTCCCTAATAAGTGCCAGCAGAGCTGGGTCCTTCTCTTGAGCAGGCCTCAGCCCCTGTCTCCTTGGACTTGGTCAGGAGCCAGTGTAGTTTAGGGGGATCCCCACCCTGGGTACCTGTCCTGACTGACCGCCTCCCCCGAAAGCTCCTCATGGAACCCGGTTGCCAGGCCTTCCTAAGTGGTGGAGCGTGAGGCAGGCGACTTTTTTTTTTTTTTTAATGGTAGGTGGAATCTGCTGGCGTCTATGAGAAGAAAGAAAAATAAAAACACCAGCAGCACACAAGCAAACCTTGACTGGTTCACTGAGCACATTTTGGTCCGGAAGTTCATGAAGCAGAACTACATTTGGATCTCCCCAGCTGTGTTGTTTTTATAACCACTGGTCTGACAGTTAACTGCACTTCAAAAGGGCGCATATTAAGTCATTTTTATGGCCGTTTCCCCTCTATTGTGTGCCATGAATGTTACCCCTTGGAGGGGGTAGGAGAGAAAGAATTCCCCACTGTGTGTTTGACAAATAGTTTGTTTTTTTTTTTTTTGCAATTTTTTCCCTCCCAACATGCACTGAGCTGGCTGTGTTTTCCGGAGAATGATGCAGGCATAACCTTTCTCATCGGAAATGGGGGTGCAGTGGTCATACCTGGTGAGACGTTGCCCTTCCTTCCTGCACCCTCTCTCTGCCTCTGCAGCAGGGAACTCAACCACTGGACAGGTCCTCACTTGTGATGTGTTTATTTGGGAGAAATGGCTGGAAGAGAAGAGTCTAGTGCCTTCTCAGTAAATCAAATGGTTTTTGTAAACAGACAACTGTATTTTGCAAACATGCGTTAGTCCGGGATATCATTTTTTGAATTTGTTTCCTTTTGAAGGTATTGGAAAAGGAAAAGGTTGGACCCTCTCTACATGATGCCTGTAGAAATTGTAAAGGTGTCTCAGCAAGTAAGGAGCCCTGGTGGCGTAGTGATGAAGAGCTCGTCTGCTAACCAAAGCTCAGCAGTTCAAATCCACCAGCAGCTCCTTGGAAACCCTATGGGGTAACTCTACTCTGTCCTATAGGGTCGCTATGAATCGGAACCGACTTAACCACACCTAACAACAACAACATAGATGAAGAAACTGCAGGTCAGAGAACCCAGTGACTTGCAAAGGGCCACAGGGATAATTTGTGGAAGGCCAGGAGTGTAATTCAGACGTCTGAGTACCACCTGCGTGCTGCTTTACTTGCTGATAAAAAACAAAACAGCAAAACAAAAACAAACCTGCTGCTCTTGGGTCGATTCCAACTCATAGCAACCCCATGTACAACAGAATGAAACACTGCCTGGTCCTGCGCCATCCTCACAATCGTTGTTATGCTTGAGCCCATTGTTGTAGCCAGTGTGTCAGTCCATCTTGTTGAAGGTCTTCCTCTTTTTCATTGACCCCGTACCCTACCCAGCATTGATGTCCGTCTCCAGGGACTCATCCATCCTGACAACATGCCCGAAGTATGTAAGACATAGTCTTGCCATCCTTGCTTCTACAGAGTATTTTGGTTGTACTTCTTCCAAGACAGACTTGTTTACTTTTGGCAGTCCCTGGTATATTCAATATTCTTCACCAACACCACAATTCAAAGGTGTCAATTCATCTTTGGTCTTCCTTATTCATTGTCCAATTTTCACATGCATATGAGGCGACTGAAAATACCATGGCTTGGGTCAAGCACACCTTAGTCTTCAAGGTGACACCTTTGCTTAGCAACACTTTAAAGAGGTCCTTTGCAGCAGATTTGCCCAATGCAATGCATCTTTTGATTTCTTGACTGTTAGTCTTCAAGGTGACACCTTTGCTTATCAGCACTTTAAATAGATCCTTTGCAGCAGATTTGCCCAATGCAGTGCGTCTTTTGATTTCTCGACTGCTGCTTCTATGGGTGTTGATTGTGGATCCAAGTAAAATGAAATCCTTGACAACTTCAGTCTTTTCTCCATTTATCATCAAGTTGTTTATTGGTCCAGTTGTGAGGATTTTTGTTTTCATTATATTGAGGTGTAATCCATACTGAAGGCTGTGGTCTTTGATCTTCATCAGTAAGTGCTTCTAGTAGTCTTTACTTTCAGCAAGCAAGGTTGTGTCATCTGCATATCGCAGGTGCTTAATGAGTCTTCCTCCAGTCCTGATGCCCTGTTCTTCTTCGTTTGTAAGAGGGGATAAATACACTTACTGCACAGAATTACTAGAAAACTCAAATGAAAGTTTTTGGTATGAGAGAAGAATTTCCTCCTGTAAACTTTATATCTTTGTGTGTGTGTGTATGCATGTGTTCCCAGATGATTTGTTCTTCTACCTCCTACACTACCCCTCCCTCCACCATATCCAAAAGCAAACCAAACCCATTGGCATCCAGTCGATTCCAACTCATAACGACCCTATGGGACAGAGTAGGACTGCTGCATAGGGTTTCCAAGGGTGTAATCTTTAGGGAAGCAGACTGCCACATCTTGCTTCTGCAGAGTGGCTGGTGGGTTTGAACTGCAGACCTTTCATTTAGCAGCTAAGCACTTTAACCTGGGTAAGTATGTTCCAAATATTGTGTGGTATATATAATTTTTTTTTTATATACTTATACTGAACAATTATTTTTTCTTTATCTGAAATTTAAATTTAACTCAGTGTCCTGTTTTTTGTTTGTTTGTTCTGCAGTCTGGCAACCCTATCTTTGGCCAAGATTTAAAAATCTTTACATTTCGGTGAAGTGAGTGATCTGGTTTTTCCATAAGATCCTTGCATGAAAAGGAACAAAGCATACACGGAAGTGAAGCTTGTGAGGGAAGCAGAGGCAAGAGAGCGAGGGGTGGGAGGCAGCTTGCAAAACCTCCGAGAGTCACCAGGCCAGGTTCACCACCCTGCAGATGCTGGGGAGGCCACCAGGTCCCTGGGTGGTACAAATGGTTAATGTGCTTGGCAGCTAACCAAAAGGTTGGTGGTTCAGGTCCAGCTAGAGGTGCCTTGGAAGTAAGTCCTGGCAATCTACTTCCAGGGGTGGGGGAAATCAGTCATAGAAAACTCTGTGGAGCACAGTTCTACTCTAACACACATGGGGTCACCATGAGTTGGAATCAACTCAAAGGCAGCTGGTTTAACTGGGGGCCAGGAAGCCTAGCGACCATAGAGCTCCTGCTGAGCCCTGAGTAAGTGAGTGAGTGTGAGTGTGTTTATGTGTGCATGTGTGTTGAGGAGCTCGCACTGCAGCCCTGGGTGTTGGTCACTTTGTCCCAGAGCTGGCTGCCTGAGGAGCCATTGAATGAGGGCTTTGTTGTTGGGGGCAGGGGCCTTCCGGTTTGATTCCCTCTTGGCCCCACAGGCCGGCTGTGTGCTGGTCTGAGCCCAGACACACTATGAGGTGGAAGCAGCAGGCTGATCCTGTCAGCTGCTGATAACACGCCACTGGGCAGGAATTTGCTTTTGTGGCTAAGTATTTTAATAGTGTCTACTTTACTCTTTCACCTTCTTAGGTCACTTGGATTTTTTTTATTGACAGAACTTGTGCCAGCCAAGCCTCCTTCTAGCTGCTTGGAATGAAAGTTTCCAGCTTATCTGCAGGCTGCTTTTCCCACTCCTAGGACTAGGGAAGGGCTCTCAAGGGAGGGGAGACAGGAAATGAAGAGAAACACAGAAGTGGGAAGAGAGGATGTGGAGTGACACCCATCTCTGCCTCTCACTAGCTGTGTGACCTTGGGCAAGTGTCTTGATCTTTCTGAGGTTTAATTTTTTTAGCTGAGAAATGGAGATGATAACATTGTATCTGGCAGAGCTGATGGGATGATTAAATTAGACGATCTGTATTGCCTGGCACAGAGTAGCACTGGGTAGTGGTGGTGGGGATGGCCATTTTATCCAGATTCCCAGCTCTGCCACTTATTAGTTCTGTGACTCTAGGGAAGTCACTTAACCTCGGAGCCATAATTTCCTTAAGTGTAAAATTGGGGCACCTACTTAAAAAAAAGAACAAAACCCAAACCCATTACTGTAGAGTTGATTCTGACTCATGGTGACCCTATGGGACAGAGTAGAACTGCCCCATAGGGTTTCCAAGAAGCGGCTGGTAGATTTGAATGGCTGACCTTTTGGTTAACAGCCGAGCACTTAACCACTTCGCCAGTAGGGCTCCTACTCCTTAGCATAATTAGTCCTAATTTTTTTGGCTTCTCAGTGTTTGAGCCTTCTTCCTGTGTTTGAGGAATTCCTTGCCACATTAAGCCTGCCTCCCATTATGGGAGACAAAAGGGCTGGATACTTTATTTCCCAGCCTCCTTGTAGCTAGCATATTAGTATGCTGGCCTCTCCTTCCTGCCATTCCCTGAGGAAATCCCCATCACAAACGTACCTGTCCAGGCTGGTGTTCCGCTTTTACTATATACTCTAGGCAATCTAAGGTATTTGCAAAACAGCAACTGACAGTATCACAGGGAGGGAAATTTTAATATATTCTGTTGGAAACCAATAGAGAGGAGAGGAAGGTATACATATAAAACGACTGCAGGACAGTGACTGCAGAGGAGAAAGGAGAGAGGAGCAGGAGGGGAGAGGCCAGAGGTGCGCTAACACTGCCTGAGGCAGGCACCTGTTCCCCGCTTTCACACCCCAAGCCTGGCTTCTGCTTTCCCCATGCATGAGGTGTTCCTGTCCCTGGTACCCTAGAGAAGGTGAACTTCCATCTACTTTCTAGCTTCTAGATTCCAGCCTACAGCTCTAGCCCTGATCACCAGTGCCATTTCTGATCCATGGAGTTGTTTATCTCATTGGTGAGCCTTCTTCTGCCCTATACCTGTCCTGATCCTTGGATTAAATATGTATTTTATATATTAACGGCTATTAACCAAGAGGTCGGCAGTTCAAATCCACCAGCCACTCCTTGAACTCTATGGGGCAGTTCTACTCTGTCCTATAGGGTCACTATGAGTCGGAATCGACTCAACAGCAGTGGGGTTGGTTTTGGTTTGTATATACATATATATAAAAGTAATTATGAAAAGTAATACATTTTCATTAAAAATTCAAGTAGTATACAAGGGTATGGCATAAAAAGAAAATCTTTCTTCTTCCATTATATCCAATCTCACTCCTCAGAGTAACCACTGCGAATGGTTTCCGATTATTTTTCCAGAAAATTTCTATAAATCTAGCAGTGTGTCTGTGTGTAAATGGACTCATAATTTCTGTACTCTGTGCATCTTCTTCTTCTTCTTTTTTTTTTGCACTCTTTACAGTATATCTTGGCCATCCTTATACCTAACTCAGTCTTCCTTTGTTCAATATTGCTAGTCTCCTAATTACTCTTTATTGTGGAAAACTGCCAACATATACAGAAGTATACACAATTGTATAATAAATTCTACTACACTTCCAGGGAGCCCTGGTGATGCAGCGGTTAAAAGCGCTGCTGCTAACCAAAAGGTCAGCAGTTCCAACCCACAAGCCATTCTACAGAAACGATCCAGCCATCAGCTCCCATAAAGATTACAGCCTAGAAAGCCCTATTGGGCAATTCTACTCTGTCCTGTAGGGTTGGAGCCCTGGTGGTACAGTGGTTAGGAAGTAGGCTGCTAGCCAAAAGGTCGGCAGTCCAAATCCACCAGCCGCTCCTTGGAAACCCTATAGGGCAGTTCCACTCTGTCCTATAGGGTAGCTATGAGTCGGAATTGACTCGGTGGCAATGGGTTTGGGTTTTTACCCATCATAGAACTCCAATAATTATCAACCCTCAGCTAATCTTGTTTTATTTCTACTCCCTCCCGCTTTTCTTCCCTCCTCCCCATTATTTTGAAGCCAATCCCACACATCGTTTCATCTGTAAGTATTTTAGTATGTATCTTTAAATGCATGTCATTTTTTTTTTTTTAACCGTCATTCCTGCCATTGTTGGGTTTGGAGCTGAGGAGAGTTGTGTGAACTTATAGTGTCATTTTGTGTTCAGGTTCCTCGGCCTAAAGTCAGCTGGTGTGTGGGAGGAAAGCAGACAGACGCCACTTTAACATCTTGCCAACCAGCATGTTCCATCTCTCTCCAGGTTGTCTCTTGTCAGGATGTTATTGTAATGGTCACGCTGGAAGGCTTTCTGGCCCATATAAATTCAGGTCCATTGTTCACTAGGCACAGAGCTCTGCTTTATAAAAGACCCCTCCGCCATCGCTCAGGCTGAGTAAACGTAGGGCTTGAAGGGGATTAGAGTCTCTTTCTTCCCTCTGACACCCGAGAATGACTTTCTTGGCCCCTGTTCTCCTGTTTAAAAAAAAACGACCAAGATCGAAGCTGTCAGTTTCTGGTAGAGTGAAATCTCAGCAAAAGAGAGAAAAGCCTGACACCTTTTTAAAGAGTGACTGGTAAAAAGCCCGACATTATTTCACTCCCTTGGAGTCCGAAGTCTTGGCGCGCTCTTTTTGCACGGTCTGTGTAACCCATGACCCGGAAGCAGTGATGCAACCCTTCCGGGAATGACTAAAAAAATACCCCAAACCCATTGGTGTTGAATGGTGTGGTACCAGTTCCTGTGTTCTCTTCAAGCTGTGCAGACTAAGTGCCAGGCACTTAGTAGATGTTTGTTGATGAAGTGAAGGTGGTGTTTGCTGCTATTGAGTCGGCCCCTGACTCATGGAGACCCAATGCACAGTGGAATGAAACGTTGCCTAGTCCTGCATGAAGAAGCAAACGTTTAATCAGAGGATGGTTTCTCAGCAGTATGCCACTGAGGAAGGAACCATAGTCCCATCATTGGTGTTCTTAGAGAAATTTGCTTTCACATTGGTTGTTTTTTTTCTTTTTGAAGACCATCCACAGGAAACATGGTTATTCTCCATTTTTGTTGGGCTCATCATGGGTGCAAACCACAGGAAAAGGTGCGTTGAGGAATTAGGAAGCAGAAACATGGTTCTTGCTTTCAAAGGGATCATAATAGGTTGGAGATGGGGCAGATAAAATTCAATGAGGGACACAAATGCCAAAGATGCAAACATCGGGTCGGTGTTGCTGTGTATTGGTATCTCCTGGTAGAGCCACGAAGATATTTTGTTACCGGAACTGCAGACTTCACTGTGTGGCCTGCCTCATCCTCAGTTTAACATCCTGCCTTCGGAATTCTAAAAAGCGTGTGTCACGTTCCTCTCCTCTGAAGGGCTTGCCTCCTCTGAATGCCTAGCTCTGTCGAAATCAGGAAGCTCGCTCAACAGGCGTTTGCTGAGAGCCTGGCTGTGCCATGAAGAGCAGCAAGGTCCCACCTGGTCATCCAGGAGCTTGCAACCTAGTCGGTGGGACCAACTCCCCAGATCTTCCACTGGGAGGTGGGCCTGGGCAGATGCTACCACCGAGGCATAGCAGAAGATGATGGGCAGAGGAAGGCCATCCTTTTTTGTTTTGCTGCCAGGTGTTTCTATTACCAAATAAAAATCTTATTGAGAAAACCTCATTTGCAATCAGGTAGCAAAAACGATTTATCTTTAAGTATCTTCCTGGAAAAAAATAAAAACCAAAAGCTAAATAACATAGCTGAGTCACAGTGACATATGTACAAGAGGGACCTTCTGTGACAAACAGCTTGTGGAAAGGACTGAGTTGAGCGTGACCAGCTCCATGTGAGGGGAATTTCAATATGGGTCCATGGCCACCTTGGGAGCACATTTCAGCCGCATGGCTGCGTTTCTGCAGGTGACTAAGTGAAATAGATATTCAGTCCCCAGGTCCTCGGCCTCCAGGTTAGCAGCAGGATTGGTTATTTCAGGAATATCGAGTTTTTAAACTGAACTTGAGTTTGAAATTAACCCCTTACCTCCTACTCCTGCATTGGATGAATTATTTACAATTGGTCCTAGAGAACTCTCATGATCTTCTATTTTGGGAGCTGTCTATAAGAATGCTTTGACCCAGGGACCCAGTCTATCCAGCTGCCCTGTCTTCAGGATTTTTCTATCACTATTTGTAAAAGATGGAACTCTGGTGGTAATGGTGAAGCACTCAGCTGCTAACTGAAAGGTTGGCTCTTTGAACCCACCCACCGCTCTATGGGAGAAAGACCTGGTGATGTGCTCCTGTGAAGAGTACAGCCTAGGAAGCCCCCTGGGGCAGTGCGCCTGTCACGTGGGGTCGCTATGAGTTGGAATTAATAGCACACAACAACAACAGCGCTTGTAAAAGAGGAAGCTTATGTAGGAGCCAGAATTGCCTAGTATGTAATGGTTTGCCTGGACATTTGCTGGGTCTCCACCTCTGTAGATGAGCCCTCATTATGAGGCTAGCTGATCCCGATGGACTTTCAGAAACGAAAAGTCATGCACACGCTCGGGGAGCCTCCTTACTGCCCCTTGCCGTGGAGGGAGGTGCTGGCACACTCAGCAGATTTCTCTGGTTCCACTTGGCCCATTTGGCCCTACAAGGAAATACTGCCTCCCTTAATAAAATGAAGCCCAGAATCTGCAGAAGGATAAGAAAGAGAAACCCTTGGCCTTCCTGCTAAGACCATTCTATTTCGATAGGCTCAAGGATCAGGAACTTGCAGCTGTGGAGAAAGGAATGTACATAATCCTAGTGTTCTCCTTGCCTCTGCAGTGAACACAATTTTCATGTTCACAATAACGTAACTCAGTTCATTGGTATTCAGCTTTCAGAGTCAGCCTGGAAGATGGTATCTAAACTAGGTAAAGACATAAAGATAAATCATATTATTGAGAAGCAATAGCCAGAGCAGAGGAGAGGTAGCTCCACTTCCTCTGCCTGTCCCATCCCACCAACACGCAGGCAGGCTTTGGGAGGAGAGCCGAGTGTGATCTTAGTTCTGCAGGTCACTTCTGTACTCATAACTCCTTTTAGCAGCCCTCAAAAGTTACAGGCACCATACAGATGAGCCAGCAATGTACTTCTGTGTAAAAGGAGTAGGGAGACTCCTTAGAGGCCCTTTTGGTACAGAGGAACCTGAAACAGGGGCAGGGCAGGCAGGGCTGTCCAATCTGCCTTTGCCAGCCAGAGCCTGGGATGGATTTGGAGGTCAGATGGAAGGCTTGAATTGCTTGGCTTTAGCTGTGAGCCCAGGTGCTGCACAGACCAGACCAGAGGAGCCCCAGTACCTGAACCACATGCCGTATCATAGTAGTGAGTGGATGCAGGTGGGTGGTCGTTTTACAGAATGTCTAAAATGAGAGGACATCTGAAAAAAAGGGAGGGGGAACGTAATACACTGTGGCAGCAGCAAAAGGAGGGGAGCTGGGATTCAGACACTCAGGATACAGGCAGCCTGTAGCAGTTCAGTTGGGGGTAAATACCTCCGGGAAGTAAGTGGAGTGTTTGCAGACTTAAAAATCTGCTGTGAAAGAGGTGGAAGGAAAGCACTTGATTGAAAACCCACCTGTGCTCTGGTTCTCGACTGATGTTTCTGACCTTCTTGTTGGTTATGCATGGATATGGGTCCAGTGTTGCCAGCTCATCCAATTTTTTTTTTTTTTCCTGAGAGAAGCCAGAAATCTGTGTTGTTAATGAAAAAGCTCCTGACTTTAAAATATGGACAATTAAGTCAAGCAATCTGCTGATCAAGCAAAACACATCAGTACGCCAGATTCAACCCAAGAGCTGCCAGTTTGAGACCTCTGGCTTAAAGGTTCATTGAGGAAGGAGCCCTGGTAGCACAATTGTTAAGCGCTGGGCTGCTAACTGAGAGGCTGGCGATTTGAACCCACCAGCTGCGCCACAGGAGAAAGGACCTGGCGATCTGCTCCTATAAAGATTACGGCTTTAGAAACCCTATGGGACAGTTCTGCCCTGTCACAGAGGGCCGCTGTGGGTTGGAATCAACTCCACAGCACACAATAACTCTCTTTGCTTGCACCTGCTATCAGAATTCTCAACGAAGTCCTCTGGACCCCCGACACCAACCAGAATTGGCACCAGAAAAATTTTTTAAAAGGGTCATAGAGTCAAAAAACTGGCCAAATGCTTCCGTCACTCAGCCTGGACATTCCAAAGATATTGGCTAGCTGGGCCTTGGGTGCTGACATCAACAGTTTTCTGTGCACTCAAACTTTATTTCTCTTAAATGCTTAGCTTGAAATAGTTGATTTTTGTTGATAATTTAAAAGATCATCAAATGTTTTCTAATTAACGTCAGCCTTACAATAACAAAATGCTTAGGCTAAGAATAATTCTTGTCCAGAAGTGTAATTTTGGAAGAAAAATAAAAATCCTATGCCCAGACTGACCATTCATTGGCATCCACAGTTACTTTAACATGTATAAGAGCATCTTCAAACTATTTCAGTGTCTGAAGATGCTTTTGAGAGGTTGGAGGTCTAGATGGTGAGGAAGGGAGGAGTGAAATTCCGTGGAAGAGAGGGGCTGAGAGAAAGCTGAGGCTCAGGAGCCATGCAGGCAGCTGAGCTCATGGCTTCTCCGGCCCTGTCTGTTCAGTGTGGCCTAGAAGCAAACCTGGGCTGGCCCAGCGGAGATCCCAGCATGGGAGGTGCCAGCATGGGCACAGACACCGGCCCCAAACCTCACTGTCTGCTCAGCAGTGGTGCTGAGGACATTGTCGATGACACTGTAGAGTGTCCTCTTTGACAGCCAATCAGGAGACCTTTCTCCCTGGTCTTTGAGTCAGGAATAGTTGTATTTCTCCTGGAGAATTCTTTTTTTTTTTTCTTCTGTGCAAATAATTAGATATTCTTTTTTCAGTTGACTAATAGAAAACTTAGAACCATATTTGTGGCTCACCCGTAGCACACGTATAGCTCTTCATACCATGCACTTTGGTGTCTTTGTTAGCTGAGAAAATTCCTTCTAGAACAAGGAGAGGGGTTGGATAAAACTTGAAGGAAAGGAGGGAGAGAGGGAGAGAAACGTGTGTAGTCTGAACTAAGCCCACCATTCCGACTCCATTTTCTTCTTTTTTTAATTTTTCCACTGTATCCCCCCTTTTTTTCTTTTTTTTTATTGTCCTTTAAGTGAAAGTTTACGATTCAAGTCAGATTCACATACAAAAACATACGCACATTGTTGTGTGACCCTAGCTGCTTTCCCCCTAATGAGACAGTACACTCTTCCTCTCCACCCTGTATTTCCTGTGTCCATTCAACCAGCTCCTGTCCCCTCTGCCTTCTCATCTCGCCTCTAGACAGAAGCTGCCCACATAGTCTCATGTGTCTGCTTGAGCTAAGAAGCTCACTCCTCACCAGTATCATTTTCTGTCCTATAGTCCAGTCTAATCTTTGAAGAGTTTCTTCAGGAATGGTTTTCTTTTTGGGCTAACAGAGAGTCCATGGGCCATGTTCTCTGGGGTCCCTCCAATCTCAGTCAGACCATTAAGACTGGTCCTTTTACTAGAATTTGAGGCCTGCATCCTACTTTTCTCCTGCTCCATCAGGGATTCTCTGTTGTGTTCCCTGTCAGGGCATCAGACGCCATTTTCTAGATCTGCCTGCCTGTGATAAGATAAACATCATGGAAAGTGATCCTGGTTGTAAGTACAGCCTGGGTGGGGTCACCCATTAATTTAGCCATTAATTCATTGTTTAAACTAGAACCTGTTTGAGAGTGAAAGGGAGGTACTATTCAATAATTATTCTAGGACAACAAGCATAAATTAGGACTGTCCTGGGCAAACCAAGGATGTGTGATCACCCTAGGCTTGCTATGGCAGAGCAGAGAAGGATGGAGGGAAAAGGGCTGGGTCGGGGGATGACTTGGGGGAAGAAAGCTGTGAAAGGCTGAGGTATTTGGGGTCAGAAACACTGCTGAGGTGGGCAGTGTACCTGGACCTATCTCCTATCACCAGGAGAGTGTTGGATCAGTTTTAGGCAGAATTTTGACTTTTGACTGGACTTTCAAGGTAAAGAGTATAATAAGCAGCTTTCTCTATAAACAGATCATACCAAGGCCATCCCCCTACACATCTCCTGGTAGTCTGTGCCAGCTTACGAGCTGTAATTTGGTCCTGAGTGGGATAGGAAGAGCATGCCTTCTCTGTTTTGTGGTGCTAACACTACTTCTAGGCTAATTTGCTCATTTTGAGGGTTAGTTGCTGAGATTTGGTCATAATTCCATGTAGAAGAAACCAAGAAAAAGACATGAGGCAACGGCTTCTCAAAAGTGTAAATGCTTTGTTTTCACCTATGCTGTCTAGCTTGTCTCTAAAATTCCCAAGAGCTTCTTTGAGTGCACATTAGCTACACGGCAGAGTTGTGCCAGGACTGAAACCTTTCAGCCTGTGACCATGATAAAGTATGACTCACATGCTTCTGTGTACACCAGAGGGCCTGCAGATAACTTGCAGAGAGGGCTTCGGTCCCCAGACCATGGTGCAGGGCACAGAAAATATTACCCTATACCTCCTGAGTCTGCTTGTATTACGTCCGGAGCAGGAATCTCCAAAAGCTGGTGGGAGGATGGAGTTAGGGGACGTCCCTCATCTGGCAGAAATCAGCAGGGGCTGTGAGTAAAAGCAGACCAGCCCAGGTGGCTCTAGGGGGTGAGCAGAATGGAAACTTAGACTCCCACTGTGGATTTCACCCATGTGGCCTGGCCCTGGAGTTATCCATGATGACGAAGACCTTAGGAAATATACGCAATCCGGGCCCCAGTCCTAGAAGAATTTTATTCTGTCATCTCAGCACATCTGAGTTTATCCAAGCTAACTTGGTGGCTCTAATAGCTCAGCGTCCATTCATTAAGGATTCCACAGGTATTTGTCGAGGGCCTACTGTGTATGTGCCAGGCTGTATGAACAAGCCACAGGCCCTGCCCTCATGAAAGATACAGGCTGGAGGGATGGCCCCTCACCTGCACTGAGGGTCCAAGCACCCTATAAGAGTGTCTGTGACCATGCTCCTATAACTTAGACATACCTCCAGACCCTGCTTCCTTCCCACTGCCCATTCTAGTGCTGGGCTCTGGTTCCCTCTCCATCATTTCACTCCAATTTTAGGGCCTCTTGAGAGGTCCTTATCCAGTCTGTCTACTTGGCTTTCAATTTTGATTTCACCCTGGGCGCAGTCTCTCAGATCACTGGCAGTTCCATACTTTGCAACCAGGGGGACAGCCCAGCCCCTACACACCCCTGCCCCCAAACTAACTGTTGATTCTATCCCTTAAACTCTTTTGAGCCCCAAGAGATGGATTGACATAGCCATGATTGTGAGGATGGCACAGGACCGGGCGTTGCTTCGTTCTGTTGTACCTAGGGTTGCTATGAGTCAGAACTGACTCGATGGCACCTAACAACAACAACTTTAAGCTAGGCATTCTGCTAATTCTGAAGTCCAAACTCCTTAGCCTGACACTCGGGGACCTCCACAACGTGTCCCTCCCTCCACACCCACCTCTCCTATTCTCCCACCAGCTCCCCTTGTGCCCTTTGTTTCCACCAGACTGAACCCCTGGTTGTTTCCCAGACAAGTGCTCATCTATATTTATGGCCTTTGTGAATGGTCTTCCCTCTGCCTGGGATGCTCCCTCCATCCTGCTCCTCCACTTCCCCTGCTCATCCCTCAAGGCCTAGGTGAGATGCCTCCAATTTCCATTCAGCCTCCCTGAGAGCCTCCCCACTCCTTAGCACTTCGTACCATTGTTAGATCATTCAACAGGTCATGACTGGGATGGCATATGCTTCCTATGTATGTATGTCCTCCCCCTACAAGCCTATGAACTCTTCGAGAACGGGGCCTTAGCTTAATAAATCATTGTCCGCTCTCTCTTCTTCCAGCCTCACAAGTCCCGTCTAGGGCCTTCAACTAAAACAATTCTTCTGGCCATTTTCCAGCTCTGGTTCTTCAAGTACATCTTACTTGAAGTTTTAAGTTTTGGTTATTATTTTCAAACAATGGCATGAAGGATCAAGAGAAAGTAGAGGGTGCAGCACTATTCACTATAGCAAAAAGATGGAAACAGCCTTAAGTGCCCATCAACAGGAAAATGGCACATACATACAATGGAATACAACCCAGCCATAAAGAATAATCATGAGTCCTCGGAACATAACGTTAATGAATCTGGAGGACATTACGCTGAGTGAAGTAAGTCAGTCACTAAAGGGCAAGTATTGTCTGATCTCTCTTGTACGAAATAAAAAGAACAGGTATATATCTACAGAGACCAATGTTCATTGGCGGTTATAGGGAGGGGGTGGGGGAATCATTCTTTTGTAGTCGCTTTTTATTTATTGTGATGGGAAAGGTAGCACCGAATGTGGGTGAAAAATGCACAGCTTGACTAGTATAGCTGATGCCAACAAGTTGTACACAAGAAAAAGGATGTATTGGTAAATGCTATGTTATACATAATTTTGCAACAACCACCACCATGTATATACATATATTTAAACCAAAAGGAAAAAAAAAAACAAAACAAACCATTGCTATCAAGTCAATTCTGACTCATAGTGACCCTACAGGACAGAGTAACACTGCCCTATAGGGTTTCCAAGGAGCAGCTGTTGGATTTGAACTGCTGACCTTTTGGTTAGCAGCCAAGCTCTTAATCACTGTGCCACCAGGGCTCCATATATATCTAAATAAACCAATAGGGACTACAGATGCTGATACTTCTTAGACATAACCAATCACCTCATGAAATTAATTTTCTTGGTTCGAAGACTTAGAGTCATAGTCTTGTGGGGCAATTCGGTCAGCTGGCAGGATTTAGCTCATAAAGTTTATGTTCTACACCCTCATTTGGTGAGTAGCATCTGGGGTCTTAAAAGCTTTGAAGCAGCCATCTAAGATACAACTAGTGGTCTCTATTTATCTGGAGCAAAACAGAAAGAAGGAAACCTAAGAATCCGAGAAGGCTCCAGACTATAGTACTAATCATCTCCATGAACAATAGTCTCTACCTTGAGCTTGAGACCAGAAGAACTAGATGATGCCTGGCTACCACTACTGAACATTCTGATCAGGGTCAAAATAGATGGATCCTGATAGAAAGGAATAAAAATGTTTAACAGAACTTGAAATTCTCAAAGAATCCAGACTTACTGGACCCATCGAGACTGGACAAATCCCTGAAACTATTGCTCTGAGATGCTCCTTAAACCTTGAACTGAAACTATCCCTTAAAGCCACCTTTTAACTAAATAGCAGGTTAGCCCAAAAAGTAAAGAATATCACCCTTGAGTACTGTGCTGTTTTCTAAAAAATTATCTATATGAGACTAAATGGCCAACAGTTACTCTAAAGCAGAAGGTTGAGGGGCAATGAGACTAAGTTTAATGGGAATGGAACAGCTAGAACAGATATAATGAGAATGCTGACACATGTGAAGACTGTAACCAATGTCACTGAACTGTATGTGTAGAAATTGTTGAATGGGAACCTGTTTGCTGTGTATACTTTCACCAAAAATACAGTAACATATTAAAATGTACTAAATGTATTAAAAAAGAGAAAGTAGAGGGAACCGAACTCTCCAGCCATATAGATAAAACCAAATCATTTAAAATTTCTGGAAAGATGCATGCTCTTGTTGCCATTGTGGGGATAGACTAGAATGTTGGGAAAGTATTTGACTTTGAAGTCAGACAGAGTTGGATCGACTCCTGATTCTACCACTTACTAACTGCATAACGTTGTATAACATACTTAGAACTTTTTGAGCCTCAGTTTCCTCATCTGTAAAATGGGGATGCACCCCATATTGGTTAGGAAGTCATTTCTCTGCCTTCCCCTCTCCCAGCATATTTGAGCTATATGCCTCACATGTAGGCACAGAAATGTTGCT
Organism: Elephas maximus indicus; assembly: GCF_024166365.1. Lineage (NCBI taxonomy): Eukaryota > Metazoa > Chordata > Mammalia > Proboscidea > Elephantidae > Elephas > Elephas maximus. Next base: position 19,654,928 of record NC_064819.1, read on the forward strand.
TGGAAAAGCCTGGTGATTTTGCTATGCTGGAGTTTGTACCGTCTCTTTCCCCTGTTTGAGACTCACTAGCATAGATCATGATGTTTGTTTTGTTATTGTTAGGTGCCATCGAGTCAGTTCCAACTTATAGGGACCCTCCATACAAAGAACGAAACACTGACTGGTCCTTTGCCATCCTCACAATCGTTGCTATGTTTGAGCCCATTGTTGCTGCCACTGTGTCAGTCCATCTCATTGAGGGTCGTCTTCTTTTTTGCTAACTGTCTACTTTTACCAAGGGATGCTGATGTAATAGATGTATTACATATATTACAACAACATCTAACATCTAACAAACTGTCATAGATCTTAAATTTCAGGAGCAGAGGTGTCCACTGGCCAAGCTTCAACTTGAAGTTGCATAAGAGCTATTGTCAGTCTGTTCTGCATTCAGCCCCAGCCATGTTCTGACTGATGATACTGAGCTTCTCCATTGCCTCTTTCCGCAGACGTAGATGATTTGATTCCTGTGTATTCCATCTGGCGAGATCCATGTGTGTAGTCACCATTTATGTTGTTGAAAAAAGGTATTTGTAATGAAGAAGTCATTGGTTTTGCAAAACTCTATCATGTGATCTCTGGCATATAAGGCCGTATTTTCCAACTACTTATCCTTCTCTTTTCCCAAGTTTCGCATTCTAATCACCAGTAATTAGCAGGGCATCTTGACTGCATATTTGATCAATTTCAGACTGCAGAGGTTGGTAAAAATCTTTAATTTGTTCATCTTAGGCATTAATGGTTGAGGCATAAATTTAAATAATAGTCTTCCTTGTAGAAGTATGGATATTATCTTATCACTAACAATATTGTACTTCAGGATAGATCTTGAAATGTCCTTTTTTTGTTGTTTTTTAAGCGAAAGCTTATAAATCAAGTCAGCCTCTCATACAAAAATTTATATACACCTTGCTATATACTCCTAATTGCTCTCCCCCTAATGAGACAGCACACTCCTTCCCTCCACTCTCTCTTTTCGTGTCCATTCGGCTAGCTTCTAACCGCCTCTGCCCTCTCATCTCCCCTCCAGACAGGAGATGCCAACATAGTCTCATGTGTGTACTTGATCTAAGAAGCTCGTTGTTCACCAGTATCAATTTCTATCCCATTGTCTAGTCCAAACCCTGTCTGCAGACTTGGCTTTGGGAAGGGTTGGGCTAGCAGAAGGTCTGGGGACCACGAACACCGGGGTCCTTCTAGTCTCAGTCAGACCATTAAGTCTGGTCTTTTTATGAGAATTTGGGATCTGCATCCCACTGCTCTCCTGCTCCCTCAGGGATTCTCTGTTATGTTCCCTGTCACGGCAGTCATCGGTTGTAGCTGGGCACCATCTAGTTCTTCTGGTCTCAGGCTGATGTAGTCTCTCATTTATGTGGCCCTTTCTGTCTGTTGGGCTCATAATTACCTTGTGTCTTTGATGTTCTTCATTCTCCTTTGGTCCAGGTGGGTTGAGACCAATTGATGCATCTTAGATGGCTGATTGCTAGCATTTAAGACCCCAGACGCCACTCTCCCAGGTGGGATGCAGAATGATTTCCTAATAGATTTTATTATGCCAATTGACTTAGATGTCACCTGAAACCATGGTCCCCAAACCCTCGCCCCTGCTACGCTGGCCTTCAAAGCGTTCAGTTTATTCAGGAAACTTCTTTGCTTTTGGTTTAGTCCAGTTATGCTGACCTCTTCTGTACTGTGTGTTGTCTTTCCCTTCACCTAAAATAGTTCTTTTTCTTTTACTATCTAATTAGTGAAAACCCCTTTCCCTCACTCCCTCTCTCCACCCTCTTGTAACCATTAAAGAATATTTTCTTCTCTGTTTAAACTATTTCTCGAGTTCTTATAATGTGGTCTTATACAATATTTGTCCTTTTGCAACTGATTTCACTCAGCATAATGCCTTCCAGATTCCTCCATGTTATGAAATGTTTCACAGATTCATTGTTGTTCTTTATTGATGCATAGTATTCCACTGTGTGAATATACCATAATTTATTTATCCATTCATCTGTTGATGGGCACCTTGGTTGCTTCCATCTTTTTGCTATTGTAAACAGTGCTTCAATGAATATGGTGTGCATATATCTGTTCGTTTAAAGGCTCTTATTTCTCTAGGATATATTCCAAGGAGTGGGATTGCTGGATCGTATGGTAGTTCTATTTCTAGTTTTTTTAAGGAAGCGCCAAATCGATTTCCATAGCGGTTTTACCATTTACATTCCCATCAGCAGTGTATAGGTGTTCTAGACTTTCCACATCCACTCAAACATTTATTATTTTGTGTTTTTTGGATTAATGCCAGCCTTGTTGGAGTAAGATGGAATCGCATATGTAGTTTTGGTTTGCATTTCTCTAATAGCTAATGATCATGAGCATTTCCTCATGTATCTGTTAGCTGCCTCAATGTCTTGTTTAGCGAAGTGCCTGTTCATATCTTTTGCCCATTTTTTAATTGGGTTGTTTTTCTTTTCATAGTTGAGTTTTTGCAGTATCATGTAGATTTTAGAGATCAGGTGGTGATTGGAAATGTCATAGCTAAAAACTTCTTCCCAGTCTGTAGGTAATCTTTTTACTCTTTTGGTGGAGTCCTTGGATGAGCATAGGTGTTTGATTTTTAGGAGCTCCCACTTATCTAGTTTCTCTTCTGCATTGTTGGTAATGTTTTGTATACTGTTTATGCCATGTATTAAGGCTCCTAACGTCATCCCTAGTTTTTCTTCCATGATCTTTATCATTTTACATTTTATGTTTAGGTCTTTGATCCATTTTGAGTTAGTTTTTGTGCACGGTGTGAGGTATGGGTCTTGTTTCATTTTTTTGCAAATGGATATACAGTTATGCCAACAGCATTTGTTAAAAAGACTGTCTTTTCCCCATTTAATTGACTTTGGGTCTTTGTTAAATATCAACTGCTCCTTTGTGGATGGATTTTTGTCTGGATTCTCAATTCTGTTCCATTGGTCTATGTATCTGTTGTTGTACCAGTACCAGGCTGCTTTGACTGTTTTGACTACAGTGATGGTATAAACCCAGTGCCGTCGAGTAGGTTCTAAAATCAGGTAGAGTAAGGCCTCCCACTTTGTTCTTCTTTTTCAGTAATGCTTTACTTATCTGGGGCTTTTTCCCCTTCCATAGGAAGTTGGTGATTTGTTTCTCCATCTCATTAAAAAATGTCATTGGAATTTGGATCAGAATTGCGTTGTGTCTATAGGTGGCTTTTGATAGAATAGACATTTTTCCAATGTTAAGTCTTCCTTTCCATGAGCAAGTTGTGTTTTTCCACTTATGTAGGTCTCTTTTGGTTTCTTGTAGTAGCGTCTTGCAGTTTTCTTTGTATAGGTCTTTTACATCTCTGGTAAGATTTATTCCTAAGTATTTTATCTTCTTGGGGGCTACTGTAAATGGTATTGATTTGGTGATTTCCTCTTCAATGTTCTTTTTATTGGTGTAGAGGAATCCAACAGATTTTTGTATGTTTATCTTGTATCCTGATACTCTGCTGAACTCTTCTGTTAGTGTCAGTAGTTTTCTTGAGGATTCTTTAGGGTTTTCTGTGTATAAGATCATATTACCTGCAAATAGAGATACTTTGACTTCTTCCTTGCCAATCTGGATACCCGTTATTTCTTTATCTAGCCTAATTGCTCTGGCTAGGACCTCCAGCACAATGTTAAATAAGAGTGGTGATAAAGGGCATCCTTGTCTGGTTCCCCATCTCAAGGGGAATGCTTTCAAAGTCTCTCCATTTAGGATGATGTTGGCTATTGGCTTTGTATAAAATGCCCTTTATTATGCTGACGAATTTTCCTTCTTTTCCTATTTTGCTGAGAGTATTTATTATGAATGGGTGTTGAACTTTGTCAAATGCCTTTTCTGCATTAATTGATAAAATCATGTGATTCTTTTGTTTTATTTATATGGTGGATTACATTGATTGTTTTTCTGATGTACATTGTTTTTCTGATGTTGAACCATCCCTGCATACCTGGTATGAATCCCACTTGGTCATGGTGAGTTATTTTTTTTTTTGATATGTTGTTGAATTCTATTGGCTAGAATTTTGTTGAGGATTTTTGCATCTAAGTTCATGAAGGATATAGGTCTGTAATTTTCTTTTTTTGTGGTGTCTTTACCTGGTTTTGGTATCAGGAATATGCTGGCTTTAGAGAATGAGTTTGGGAGTATTCTGTCCATTTCTATGCTTTGGAATACCTTTAGTAGCAGTGGTGTTAATTCTTCTCTGAAAGAGTGGTAGAACCTTGCAGTGAAGCCGTCCAGGCCAGAGCTTTTTTTGTTGGAGTTTTTTGATTACCTTTTCAATCTCTTCTTTTGTTATGGGTCTATTTGGTTGTTCTACCTCTGTTTGTGTTACTTTAGGTAGGTAGTGTGTTTCTAGAAATTGATCCATTTCTTCTAGGTTTTTGAATTTGTTAGAGTACAGTTTTTTTGTAGTAATCTGATTTGATTCTTTTAATTTTGGTTGGGTCTGTTGTAATATCACCCATCTCATCTCTTATTCAGGTTATTTGCTTCCTCTCCTGTTTTTCTTTTGTCAGTTTGGCCAATAGTTTATCAATTTTGTTATTTTTTTCAAAGAACCAGCTTTTGGTCTTGTTAACTCTTTCAATTGTATTTCTGTTATTTAATTCTGTTCTAATTTTTATTATTTTCATTCTTCTGACGCCTGAAGTTTTCTTTTGTTGTTCCCTTTCTATTTGTTCAATTTGTAGTGATAATTCTTTGATTTTTGCCCTTTCTTCTTTTTGTATGTGTGCATTTATTGAAATAAATTGACCTCTGAGCACTGCTTTCACTGTGTCCTAAAGGTTCTGATAGGAAGTGTTTTCATTCTCATTGGATTCTGTGACTTTCTTTATTCCATCCTTAATGTCTTTGTAACCTAGTCTTTTTTGAGCAGGGAGTTGTTCAGTTTCCAAGTGTTTGATTTCTTTTCCCTGCTTTTTCTGTTATTTCTACTTTTATGGCCTTATGGTCAGAGAAGATGCTTTGTAATATTTCAATGTTTTGGATTCTGCTTAGGCTTGCTTTATGACCTACTATGTGGTCTATTCTAGAGAATGTTCCATGTGCACTAGAAAAGGAAGTATACTTGGCTGCTGTTGGGTGGAGTGTTCTGTATATATGTGAGGTCAAGTTGGTTGATTGTGGCATTTAGATCTTTCGTGTCTTTATTGAGCTTCTTTCTGGATGTCCTGTCCTTCACTGAAAGTGGTGTGTTGAAGTCTTCTAGTATTATCGTGGAGCTGTCTATCTCACTTTTCAGTGCTGATAGAGTTTGTTTTATGTATCTTGCAGCCTTGTCATTGAGTGGATAAATATTTAGTATGGTTATATCCTCCTGGTATCTTGTCCCTTTAATCATTATATAGTGTCCTTCCTTATCCTTTATGATGGATTTAACTTTAAAGTCTATTTTGTCATAAATTAATGTTGCTACTCCTGTTCTTTTTTGATTGTTGTTTGCTTGATATATTTTTTCCATCCTCTGAGTTTTAGTTTGTTTGTGTCTCTAAGTCTAAGGTGTGTCTCTTGTAGGCAGCATATAGACGGATCATGTATTTTTAATCCATTCTGCCACTTTCTGTCTCTTTATTGGTGCATTTAGTCCATTTACCTTCAGCATAATTGTGCATAGGTTTTTTTTTTTAATGAGTTTAGTGCTGTCATTTTGATGTCTTTTTTTGTGTGTTGTTGACAGTTTCTTTTTCCCACTTAATTTTTTTGTGCTAAGTGGTTTATGTTTATATATTGTCTTTTCCTCTTATTCATTGTTGTTGATTTTGTTTCTGCCGAGTCTCTATTTTTTTCTTGTATTTTGTTTTGATGTGTAGGATAGTTAGTCTCCTTTGTCGTACCCTTAATGTTTACCCCTATTTTTCTAAGTTTAAACCTAACTTTTATTTCTTCATATTGCCTTATCTTCCTCTCCATATGAAAGATCTATGACTACATTTCTTAGTCCCTCTTTATTGTTTTAATGTTGTCTTCTTCTACACAATAACATTGCTGTTTCCCTGTTTTGAGCGTTTCTTTTTGTCTTGATTTGTTTTTGTGATTTCCCTGTCTGGGTTGGCATCTGATTGCTCTGTACAGTGTTCTAGTCTTGGGTTGATACCTGACATTATTGATTTTCTAACCAAAGAACTCCCTTTAGTATTTCTTATAGTTTTGGTTTGGTTTTTACCAATTCCCTAAACTTCTGTTTATCTGGAAATGTCCTAATTTCACCTTCATATTTGAGAGACAGTTTTGCTGGATATATGATTCTTGGCTGGCAATTTTTTTTCTTCAGTACTTTTTATAAGTCATCCCATTGCCTTCTCTATGTGATTTCTACTGAGTAGTCCGAGCTTATTCTTATTGACTGTCCTTTGTAGGTGACTTTTGGTTAATTCCTAGCTGCTCTTAAAATTCTTTATCTTTGGTTTTGGTGAGTTTGATTATAATATGTCTGGGTGACATTCTTTTAAAATCTACCTTATGTGGAGTTCAATGAGCATCTTGGATAGATATCTTCTCATCTTTGACAATATCAGGGAAGTTTTCTGCCAACAAATCTTCAACAATTCTCTCTGTATATTCTGTTAACCCTCACTGTTCTGGTACTCCAATCACTTGTAGGTTATTTCTCTTGATAGAGTCCTACATGATTCTTAAGATTTCTTCATTTTTAAAAAAAAATTTTAATCTGATTTTTCTTCACATATACCAGTGCCAAGTGGTTTATCTACAATCTCACCAATTCTGCCTTCCACTAGCTCGATTCTGCTCCTCTGACTTTCTACTGAATTTTCTATTTATGTAATTTTATTGTTAATCTTCTGAATTTCTGATTGCTGCCTCTCTATGGATTTTCCCAGCTTAATAAATTTTTCATTATGTTCTTCAAGAGCCATTTTAATTTCTTCAACTGCTTTATCTGTGTTCCTTGGCTTGTTCTGTATATTGCCTGATCTCCTTCCTGATGTCTTGAAGGGTTTTGTATATTAATCTTTTGTATTCTGCATCTGGCAATTCCAGGAAGGCACTTTCATCTAGAAGCTCCCTTGATTCTTTGTTTTGAGAGCTTGTTGAAGTGATCATGATCTGTTTCTTTATGTGATTTGATATTGACTGTTGTCTCCAAGCCATCTATAAGTTATTATATTAGTTCATTTTATGTTTGCTTTCTGTATCCTAGCTTCTTGCTTTGTTTTGTTTTGATATGCCTAAATGGATTGCTTGAGTGAGCTAGCTTGATTATTTTCACCTTTGAAGCTCTGACATCCTGTCCCCAGATAGCTAGAGCTGTTATCAGGTATATCAGTCTAGGAGTCCATTCACTTTTCTTGTATGGATTCAGCTCAGGTGTCTAGGTGGCTAGTCATCAAGTATATGGTAAAGGCTCTGTCCTACAGTCTTAGAGGGGCAGGGGTGTTGGTGTAGGTACCAGTATCCAGTTGCAGCAGGGGCTCACACTCTGAACAAGGCAGGGAGCTGAGAATCATCCCCCAAGTGTCTCTGAGGAAAGTTCTTCCCTCTTCCCTAGAGCGAACATGTGGACGGGTTCTGCAGACAGACCATGGGCACCCAATTCTTTTGGTTGTAAGGACTGGGAGATACCAGTTGTCCTTGGCCCCAGTCACAGGTGACTGGGTGACCTGAGTGTAGCCACCAGTCCTTAGGCCCCTGATGTGAGTAGGCGAGGAGCCTGTTTAATAGGCAAAGTGGTGTCAAACATCAAAAACCCATCTCTGTACCGCACAGCTGAATCAGTTGCAGTCTGCCAACAAGGGCCTATTCTTCTGAAATAGGCCCACATAGGTCCATGCAGTGGGGAAAGTTATTCAAAGTCCACGGACTGTTTATGCCTGGACAGGAGCTGCTTCTGTCCTGAGCTCCCCAGGTTAGTGGAGCTGGCAAATTATCTTTTCCCCCAATCGCGAATTTATTCCCTCTCCTAAGGCTGAGAGAATGGCTTCCCGTGCTCAACAGAGCCTATCTCAGGCCCAGGGAAATCAACAGCCACGGAAACTGGCTTGGGGGCAGGGGGGCATGGTAAAATTTATGCAAGTACTTAGCTTTTGCTGAGAATGCCGTTCTTCTCTGGCTCTGGAGGTGTGAGTGGGCTATACGGCTGGCTGCTTCTCCCTGAGAAAACTGTGGCCGAACACTACTACCAGCCCGCTGCAGCCACTCCAGGGAATAGTGCCTGAGGGATCCTGGAGAATCAGGTCCTGCAAGCCCCCTCCGCTTCTGAACAGTTTCTCCCTCCCCATGCCGCTCAGTCTATTTTATAAATTTGCCTTTGAGGTTCAGGGCTCCTAGTTTGTCATAAATATAATCGTTTCACTCATTTGTTTGAGTCTTTGTTGTAAGAGGGATCGCTGGAAGCGTATGGCTATTCCACCGTCTTGGCCTCACCTCCTTGAAATGTTCTTTTTGACAGTGAATGCAGTGCTGTTCCATTTCAATTTGTCATTCCCAGCATAGTAGATCATATGATTGTCCGATTCAAAATGGCTAGTACCAGTCCATTTCAGCTCACTAATGCCTAGGATATCTATCCAAAAAGCTCAGCAGTTCGAATCCACCAGGTACTCCTTGGAGACTCTGGGGCAGTCCTATAGGGTTGCTATGAGTTGGAATCGAGTTGATGGCAACAGATAGGGTAGGTAAAAAAAAATATCATATCCATCTTCAAGCCTTCCATTTCGTTTTTGACAACTTCCAGTTTTCCTAGTTCATACTTTGTACATTCTATGTTATGATTATTAATGGAAATTTGCACCTGTTTCTTCTTATTTTGAGTTGTGCCACATCAGCAAATGAAGGTTCTGGAATTTTTATTCTACCTACATCATTAAGGTCGACTCTACTGTGAGGAGGCAGCTCTTCCACAGTTGTATTTTGAGTACCTTCCATCATGACGGTTTCTTCTTCCAGCAATATATCAGACAATGCTCCGTGTTATTCGTAAAGTTTTCTCTGGCCAATTTTTTAAGAAGTAGATCGCCAGGTCCTTCTTCCTAGTCTGTCTTAGTCTGGAAGCATTGCTAAAATCTATCCACTATGGGTGACCCTGCTGGTATTTGAAATACTGGTGGCATAGCTTCCAGCATCACAGCACGCAAGCCATCACAATATGACAAACTGACAGATAAGTGGTGGATAGATCATGATACAAACCCCCAAAAAACAAAACGCATTGCCATCGAGTTAATTCCAACTCATAGCAATTCTATAGGACAGAGTAGAACTGCCCCATAGGGTTTCCAAAGAGCGACCAAACTGCCGACCTTTTGGTTAGCAGCCAAGCTGTTAACCACTGCACTTCCAGGGCTCCAGATCATAATAGGTACTTGATAAATCATTTGAGCATGAAATGTCACGTACACATAACACTAGGCACAAAAGAGCTTGGTGAAAGGTGTTTGCTCACTCCCTTTCTCCTCATCCCCCACAATCCATAACCTTCCCTTCGTGCTTGTCAGTAGTGGGCAGTGTTTACAGAATTGGAGAAGTTACTGTAGAGAATGACTTAGAGCCCCTCTGCAACCATACAGAATTTATCACAGCTTGGAAAGAGACCCTGCTGTGCAGGAAGGGGCCATGTCCTGCCTTATAGGAAGCCACCGCCAGCTCTTTTCTCTTTATAGTCTTTGAGGTTACAGGCCAGTTGCATGACTTTACTTTCCTACAGGGCAGAAAGCCAATGTGTAAAGCCCAGTGCAAAGGTCCAGAACTGTGGCTAGGGTGGAGCTACAGATGAGTGCCTACCTTTGTTGTTTTCTAAATTAGAGTCCAAAAACAGCTTACAACATACAGTGTCAAGGATTTTGGAAGCACCAGCACTAAAGCATTTCAAGCTTTGCCTTGTAGTGTGTGGATCCCTACATACCATCCCCACCCCATGCCCCAAATATAAGCTTACACTCCACTTCCCCTGTCATCTACTTTCTTTTACCCTTCAGTGCCCCTTCTCTGCCCTGGCTCCCACAACTGGGTGGCGCGGCCCCTTTCTCCCTGCAGCATGTGGACACTGTGGCATGCTGAAATTGTGCAGCTGATCCCAGGGCTGCCTGCAACTCAGTCCGAGCTTATGGACGGCCTTATTTGACTTGACTGGGTTGAAATCTAACCGCTTCCTTCTAGACACTCCTTGTAGTCATGCCCAGACTCTTTGATTAAGGTCTTTGCCACCTTATGCCACTTCCATTCCAGAGGCTAAGAATAAATTATTTACCTCCTCGGACCCGCACTTGGTCTTTTCTTGTCCAAGCCCAAACTATCCACACCCTTCGATAGGCATGCAAGCCACTCGACCAGCACTACTCAGGTGTACACGCTCAGCTGTGTGCTTTCTGCACCAGTCTCTTTGTTTCTCCCTATGGTCAGAACAGGGCTGTGGTCCCTTAGGCTTGAACAGTGCTCATCTGTTTACAAATTGTTTTTACATTCATATCTTCAATTTGTTCCTCGTAGTAATTTAGTAAAAGAGGAAGGTAGATAGGTTTACCCCGGTTCTGCAAAAGAGGAGGCTTAGTTTTGGGCAGGTTAGATTTGCCCAGGGTCACATGGACAGGGCTAGAATCATGTCCCTGGCCTCTGTGCCCTGTTTGCTCTCTGTGTACTTGACATTGTAGGTGGATGGTTTCTAGACACTGCCCTCCATTTTTGGAATTATGAAACAGCAGACCATGAAAGGTCTTGCAAGCTCGTACTCAGCTACCTGGCAGCCTCAGTCACTGAATCCCCTGTTTTAGGATTTACAGCCTGTGCTTGCATGTTAAAGACGATCACAGTCTTTCCATGAAAACCTTTGAGAGTACTCCAGTTCCTGTCTTGGCATGTGAACCCCGTGCAAACTGTCCCTCCCACCTCCATCCACAGTCACATTTGGCAAAGGCTGGGTTTCTACTCCAACATATGTGGGTCTCTCCAACAAAATGGTTTTATCCCTTTTCCTCATGGCAAGGTAATGTCCCTTGTGATATTGTGATCTGAAGAGAATTGCTGATGGCTGGCCTCAGGCTGTTTCTTGGGTTTTTGGTCACTGGGGGATCTCAATGGTGTAGGTTTTGGTGTGAATTGTATCCAGTCAGGCCACTCACAGCTTGGACACCAGGGAGGGGAATGTTTTTGTTATTAGAGGGTATGAGCTGCCTTTTTTGACATGCCTGCAGCCCAACTTGGATTAAAACTTTGTTTACTGGCATGGGAGCATTAGAGTAATATCTTCTTTCCTCCTCCCTCCTTTCCTCCCTTCCTTCCTTCTGAAATTTATCTATTTATTGTGGGTGGAAACCTTTTTTGAGTCTAATGAGTTTAAATATTTACCCCTTAACTCACAGGACCCCATTATGGTATTTATTGTGAACAGCCTATTTCTACCGCAATGACTTTCCCATGAGTCTCAAACACCTGGTGCTGAGGCCTGGGGGCTGTGTTCAGTGCAGGGCTTTGAACTGGTTCTGCCCTGTTCTATCATGGCCAAGGAAGTGAAACCCAAATGCACCCAAATTTTTAAAATGTGAGTGAAGCAAAATGATAAGCAGAATGGGAAAAATTATGGGTCAAAGCCCTACTAGAAACTTAATCTCCCTCTTAGAAAACAAAGGCAGTGTGCACATTGCATAGCAACCATATCTCTTGACCAGCAGAGTTGGAAACAACAGTGCCCCACTCAAAGATGATGGCCTACTGCACCACTTCGAATGTGTACCGCTCTGCACAGTCCTGGCAATAATTCAGTCTTCTGCATCAGGCCCCTGGACGGGCTCACTACACCTCTTATGAGTCTCCCATTCCAAGGCTTCAACCCATATTTTTTCCCATTCCACTAATACTCCGCTTCACCAAATTTTAAAAAATCGAGTCTGTTATGATTTTGCTTCATCAGCCATGGCTGAACTGGTTTGAACCAGTTCGAAGCCCTGGTTCAGAGCAAGCTGGGATTCTCCAGGGAGGTGCAGAGGTGCTCAGTGTCATCAAACCAAAAAAAAAACAAACCCAGTGCCGTCGAGTCGATTCCGGCTCATAGGGAGCCTATAGGACAGAGTAGAACTGCCCCATAGAGTTTCCAAGGAGCGCCTGGCGGATTTGAACTGCTGACCCTTTGGTTAACAGCCATAGCACTTAACCACTACGCCACCAGTGTCATCAGCTCTTGGAAATTGAAGCCTCGTGCACTTTGCCTCCCTCACATCTCTGTGCCACCTCTTTGCTCTGGCTGAAATGCTTAACGAGCGTTCCTTATCCTGCTGAATAACTTTGATGAGAGGATGGAAAGGCAGACCTGGGTGGCTTGGGTAAAGTCACTTCCTCTCTATCTCCCTCAGTTTCCTCATTTATAAAATGAGAAGGATGAATTGAAACGTCTCTCCTAACTCTAACAGACAATGATCGATTCTACTGATATAATTACAGAATTCAAGACTGGGAGGGACTTTTTAAGGCATCTCCTCTTATGTTTTTATTCCTCCACAGCATCCCTGATTTCTCAGGCCTCACCTTGATCACCTCCCACGATAGGAAGCACACCACTTCTAAAGCTGCCCATTCCTTCCTTATAGGGCACATTTTTTGGAATGTTTTTGTGCATATTAAGTAAAAGAATATACTTTGTTGTGGTTTCTACCCATTGCCCCCATTTCTACACTGTGAGGCCACAGGGATCAAGTCTATGCATTTTCCCTCACAAAAAACCTTCAGATACTCAGATCTGCAGAGAAGCTCTCATTTCTCCTGAGTCATCTCTTCTCTGGGCTAACAGCCCTCCCTCCCACAGCCTGTCCCCCCCCCCCCCGCCCCGCCCAGAGCATTCCACTTCTAAACACCAGCAGGTTGGAATATGAATGGAAAGCCTTCCCCTTGGCGCAGGCTTCAAGAGGCAGGAAGGAGAACTTTCTGGAGCCAAGGCTATGTGGGAGCATGGTTCCTGTCTGGGAAGGCGGGGTTCCAGTTTCTAGCTTTCCCCGAGTCCCACCCCAGCATCCTGAGGGCTGACTTTGTCAGCTACTGAGAATGCAAATGAGTGTGCAGACTCATAGCCAAGGCCTGGGGCCCCAAAGCCAGGCCTGAGCCCTTGCCCTGCACACATACCTCAGGGTCATAGTGATCAGCAAGGGTCATGCTCTTGTTCTGGGTCCTGGACAGCAAGGTTTTTAGGATTCCTAGGGCTACTAGAAGAAAAAAATGCTGAAGCCCGGGGACAGTCAGTATCTGGAGGAAAAGTTTGTGCTTGTTGGGGATCACCTGGAAGATCCTTAAAAGCAGGGACTGCCATGACTTCCCAAGACGGGGCTGCACAGACCCTATTCACTTGCTTTCTCTCCTCACTTCCATTCCTTTATCTCCGTTGTAAGGAAAAAGCAGGAGCTCTTCTGTGGTTGTGTCATTTCTCCTGGCTGGCTGGCTGGCTGGCTGGCTTGGCCATCCCAAACCACAGAACCACGGTGAGATGGATGTCAGCAGCTTTGAGCAGGCACAGCAAGTTTTCTCAGTCCTTCCCAAATCAGACTACCTTAAAGAGCTGCTGCTTGTTCTTCCTGCCATCTGGGTAGGGGCCTGTGCCTTCCTGCGTAGGTGGTTCTAGCAAGTGCTGGGCAGTGCATTTTCATAGCTGTTTGCTCCAAGTGGAAACCCCGGTGGTGTAGTGGTTAAGCACTACGGCTGCTAACCAAGAGGTCGGCAGTTCGAATCCACCAGGCACTCCTTGAAAACTCTTTTGGGCAGTTCTATTCTGTCCTATAGGGTCGCTATGAGTTGGGATCGACTCGACGGCAGTGGGTTTGGTTTTGGTTTGGTTTCCTCCAAGGGCCTTTGCCCCTTGGAGCCTTTTCTCTGTGGCTGCCACACTGCCTCTATTGACACCAAAAAATTAGCTCAAATTTTATATTGGCATAAAAAATGAACTAAAATCCTAGATGTCTCTGGTATATATCTGGACTATGCTCTGGGGGTTTTGAAAAAGTTAAGCTTTTCATCCATGCAGTTCTGCTGTAGTGCTGTTGTTCGGTAATAGTTTTGGGGGCCCTTAGAGAGTCCACAGGGCCGGCGTCCCAGCATTCACCAAGAGGAAGGGCCCAGCTTCTGGGGAAGCTGGGTGACTTCCCTTCTCTGGTCTCAGGACTGGGCCAAGGGTGATGCTGGTGAGGCAGCATAGCAGACAGGTTACAGGTTGCCAGGGTTTGAATCCTGACTCTGCCACTCGCTACCTATATGGACCTTGGGCTGGTTACTTAAGCTCACTGTGCTTTGGGTCATTATCTGTAAAATTGCACCTTTCTCATGGGGGGGGCGTGAGGAGTAAATAAATTTAATATTTGCCAAGTGCTTAGGAGAGTGCCTGACATAAGGGCAATGTGAATATTTGTAAACTAAATAAAGGAGTTGTGCCAACATATACAATTCGGCCTGTGCCACTATTGGCCAAGAGTATACATCTGAGAGCCTTTTAAGCACCAGATCTTCTGCCTGTGGTTTTTGTTAACAGTGGAGGTGATTAAAATATGAAACGTTATTATGCTAGAGGCTATAAATCTAATTTTCTTGGTGCAGATGGCCCCATAAATGCTATCATTTCTCCTGAAGGTCTTCAAATACATGTTTGCCTGTAGGACTTCCAGAAGTCTTGGGCACCTATTGGATACTCCAAAATTTTTTCTTCTTCCTGCTTTGGAGAAAGGCTCCACCTTCCCCCTCTTCCCCTCTTCCACTGAGCTGCCAAAGCTTGAGATCAATCAGAAGCCATTCACCTGCAGATGTCAGCAGCTGTGACTCCAGTGCCACTCAAGAAAAATTAACCTTCTGTTCCTCATTCAAGCTTCACAGCTCAGCGGCCATCTGTCTGTTCAGCAGGAGAGGCAGCTTGAGCTCAGCTGCCTTTTTCTTCACAATTCATGCTCCTCAATCCAATCAATTCCTTGTCCGCATTGCCCGCATTCCATCAGGCTCCTAAGACCATGTTGGTGTCTATATCTACCCACCACCAACTCGACCCCAAGCAGGTCCTTCTGGGTTAGATCTATAAGATTTTATTTCTCTAAGCCGCAGGTAACTGGAAGATTCAGATAACTAGAATGGAGCAATTTCTGCCCTTGTGAACCAGAAAATTCAGTTCATCAGCATATATAATAGTTTTTAAACATTATATTTTTATTGTGGTGAGTATATGTATACAAAATTTGCCATTTTAACATTTTTTTACATGTATAATTCAGTGATAATTAGTTTCATCATGTTGTACAACCCTCAGCACTATCTGTTTCCAAATTTTTCGTCATCCTTAACAAGCTCAGTACCCTGCAAGCAATGACTCTCTCTTTTCCCCAACTCGCACCACTAACCAAACCCAAACCTGTTGCCACCGAGTTGATTGTGACTCATAGCAACCCTGACTTCCACCCCTGGTAACCATTCATAGCCTTTGGTCTCTCTACATTTATCCACTTTAGATATCTCATGTAAGTGGAATCATACAATATTTGTCCTTTTGTGACTGACTTATTTTCTTCACCATAATGTTTTCAAGGTTTATCCATGTTGTAGCATGTGTCAGAACTTCAGTTTTCTTTATGGTAGAGTAATGCTCCATTGTCTGTGTGTACTACTGTTTGTTTATCCATTCACCTGCTGATGGACATTTAGGTTGTTTCTACCTTTTGCTATTGTGAATAGTGCTGCAGTGAACATCGGTGTACATGTGTCTGTGTTCCTGCTTTCAATTCTTTTGGGTATATGCATAAGAATTGCTGGATTGTATGGTAATTTCCACAGTGGCTGTACTATTTTATAGTCCCACCAGCATTGAATGAGGGTTTCAATTTCCCCACATTCTCTTCAACATCTGTTGTTTTCAGTTTTTTGATCTTAGCCATCTTAGTGGACATGATGTAATATCTCATTGTGCTTTTGATTTGCATTTCCCTAATGGCTGAGAATAGAAGCCTTGGTGGTGCAGTTAAGTGCTTGGTTGATAACTGAAAGGTCGGTGGTTCAAACTCCGTAAGAGAAAGATGGCAGTCCGCTTCCATAAAGATTACAGCCTTGGAAACCCTATGGGGCAGTTCTACTCTGTCCTGTGGGGTTGCTATGAGTCAGGCTCGACTTAACAGCAACGGGTTTTTTGGTAATGGCTAATGAGGACTCAATTGTGCTCTTGCAGAACCTGTACACAGATCAAGAAGCAGTAGTTCAAACAACAAGGGGATACTGCATGGTTTAAAATCAAGAAAGATTTGTGTTGGGGTTGTATCCTTCACCATACTTATTCAATCTCTATGCTGAGCAAATAATTTGAGAAGCTGGATTATATGAAAAAGAACTCAGCATCAGGATTGGAAGAATCATTAACAACCTGTGATACGCAGATGACATAACCTTGCTTGCTGAAAGTGAAGAGTACTTGAAGCACTGACTGATGAAGATCAGAGACTACAGCCCCCAATATGGATTACACATCAAAATAAAGAAAACAAAAATCCTCACAACTGGACCAATAAGCAACATCATGATAAATGGGCCCACAATCAACGCCCATGGAAGCAGCAGTCAGAAAATCAAATGATGTATTGTATTGGGCAAACCTGCTGTAAAAGATCTCTTTAAAGTGTTAAAAAGTGAAGATATCACTTTGAAGACTAAGGTACACCTGACACAAGCCACGGTATTTTCAGTCGCATCATACACATGCAAAAGCTGGACAATGAATAAGAAACACTGAAGAAGGATTGATCCCTTTGAATATGGCATCAGTGAGGAATATTGAATATACCATGGACTGCCAGAAGAACGAACAAATCTGTCTTGGAGGAAGTACAGCCAGAATGCTTCTTAGAAGCAAGGATGGTAAGACTTTGTCTCATCTACTTCGGACATGTTATCAGAAGGGACGGGTCCCTGGAGAAGGACATCATGCTTGGTAAAGTAGAAGGTCAGCGAATAAGAGGAGGACTCTCAGTGAAATGGATTGAGACAGTGGCTGCAACAATGGGCTCAAACATAGCAACAATTGTGAGGATGGAGCATATCTTAGTTATCTAGTGCTGCTGTAACAGAAATGCCACAAGTAGATGGCTTTGACAAAGAGAAATGTATTTCTTCACAGTAAAGTAGGCTAAAAGCCCAAATTCAGGGTATCATCTCCAGGGAAAGTCTTTCTCTCTCTGTTGGCCTTCTCATGAATCTTCCCCTGGACTAGGAGATTCTCTGTGCAGGGACCCCAGGTCCAAAGGACTCACTCTGCTCCAGGCCCTGCTTTTTTGGTGGTATGAGGTCTGTCTCTACCCCCACCCCACCCCCATCCTGTCTCTCTGCTGGCTTCTCTCTTTTATATCTCAAAAGAGATTGCCTCAAGACACAATCCAATCTTGAAGATTGAGTCCTGCCTCAATAACACAACTGCTGCCCATTCCTCTCTCATTAACATCATAGAGGCAGGATTTACAACATATAGGAAAATCACACAATACCAGGAATCATGACCCAGCCCAATTGATACACAATTTTGGGGGGAACCTTAATTCAATCCATCACAACACAGGACCAGGCAGTGTTTCATTTTGTTGTACGTAGGGTTGCTATGAGTTGGAACTGACTCAACGGCACCTAACAACAACTAAAACAACAGTGACATTGAGGATCTATTCATGTGCTTGTTGGCCGTTTATATTTCTTCTTTGGTGAAATGTCTTTTCAGGTCCTTTGCATTTTTTAATTGGTTTATTTGTCTTTTTATGGTTAAATTTTAGGAGTTCTTTATATATTCTGAATATTAAACTCGTATTAAATATATAGTTCCCCCCAATTTTTTCCCATTCTTTAGGTTATTTCTTCACTTTTTGATAAAATTCTTTGATGGGCAAACATTTTTAATTTTTATGAAGTCCATTTATTTATCTTTTTGTTGCTTGTTCTTTTGGTGTCATATCTAAGAATCCATTGTTAAAAACTAGGTCCCGAAGCAATACCCCTATTTTTTCTTCTATGAGTTTTATGGTTTTAGTTCTTATATGGAGGTCCTTGATCCATTTTGATTTGATTTTTATGTATGGTATGAGGTATGGATCCAGCTTTTTTTTTTTTGCACATGGAAATCCATCTGTCTCAGCACCGTTTCTTGAAGTGACTATTCTCTCCCCGTTGTATGGACTTAGCACCTGTATTAAAAATCAATTGACCATAGATATACGGGTTTATTTCTGGACTCTCAATTCTGTTCCATTGGTGAATATGTCTATCATTATACCAGTACCAGAGTGTTTTAATTGGAGCCCTAGTGGCACAGTGGTTAAGAGGTAGGCTACTAACCAAAAGGTTGGCAGTTCAGATCCACCAGTTTTAACTACTGTAGCTTTAGAGTATGTTTTGAGATCAGGAAGTGTGACTCTTCCTCCTTTGTTCTTTTTCAAGATTGCTTTGGCTGTTTGGGGTCCCTTGCAGTTCTGTATAAATTTGTGGATTGGCTTTTCCATTTCTGCAAAGAAGCATTGTTGGAATTTTGTTAGGGATTACGTTGAATCTATAGATTGCTTTGGGTAATACTGACATCTTAACAGCATTAAGTCTTCCAGTCCATGAACACAGAATGTCCTTTCATTTAGTTAGGTCTTCTTTAACTAAGTTCAGTAATGATTTATAGTTTTTTTTGTGTATAAACCTGTCACTTCTTTGGTTAAATGTATTCCTAGATATTTTATTCTTTTATAGGCTATTGTAAATGGAATTATTTCCTTTTCAAAATGCTCATTGTTAATGTATAGAAACCCAACTGATTTTTGTGTATTTACCCCTTATCCTGCCACTTTGCTGAATTTGTCTATCAGCCCTAGTTGCTTTCTTGTGAGTTCTTTTTTTTATATATGTGATCACAGTGTCAGCAAAAGGGAAAGTTTTACTTCTTCCTTCCCGATTTGGATACCTTTTATTTCCTTTTCTTGGCTAATTGCTCTGGCTAGGACTTCAAGTACCATATTGAATAGCAGCGGTGAGAGTGGGCATCTTATTTTGTTCCCCAGATGTCTTCACTGGGGAATTCTACCAAATATTTATAGAAGAGGTGGCTCCAGTCCTTGTTAAATGTTTCCAAAAAACAGAAGAGAACACTTCCTAACTTATTCTATGAGGCTAGCATAACTTTGATACCAAAAATAGCACAAGTAAAGAAAGCTACAGAACAATATCCCTAATGAACCTTATGCAAAAATCTTCCGACAAAATTCTAGCAGACTGAATTCAAAAGCATATTGAAAGGATTATATGCCATGATCAAATGGGATTTGTCCCAGGAGTGCAAGGGTGGTTCAACATTAAATATGTAGTTTTGATAGAGAGTTATGCACAAGGTTATTTTTTTTGTATACATGTCCAAACTTTTGAATTGGTGTATATTTTGCTGGGTTTATTCTCAATAGCAACAACAAAAAATAAATAAATTTTTTTAAAAGTTATTTTTTGCTTAATTTAAGCAAACTGAATTAAAATCTCACTTCACTTTATTCTTTGGTGAAATGAGAATCATAGTGTATGCCTTACAGAGTTGTTTGAAGATCTGTGTAAACCTTACAGTGTTATATACATCTGTTAAAGATTATTATTATTAGTCTCTAAGCATTTTACTTCACTGGGGTCTCCTGGATGGTGGTGTCCACTAACATTTCCAAGGATTTCATTTTACTTGAACTCACAATCAACACCCATGGAAGCAGGAGTCAAGAAATCAAAGGACGTATTGTATTGGGGAATATGTCCAGCTCTGACTTGGTTCGTCAGGGAGCCTCACTCATTCCTCCCCCATGTAGGCAGAGGCCATTAAAAAACCAAAACTGTTGTTGTTGAGTCAATTCCAACTCATAACGACCCTATAGAACAGAGTAGAACTGCTCCATAGGGTTTCTAAGGAGTGACTGGTGGATTCAAACTGCTGACCTTTTGGTTAGTGGCTGAGCTCTTAACCACTGCACCACCAGGGCTCTTGTTATCTTCTGTTGCAGTTTAAATTAATGGTGAATAGAAGTGTACTTTGTAATCATAATAACAACTCATACTTAATGAATGTGTATCGTATGTCAGGCACTGTTCTAAGTTCTTGGATGTTTTATTTTCCCAACTCCATGACATCAGTACTATTTATATTCGCATTTTACAGATGAGGAAACAGAGGCACAGGAAGGTGAAAACTCATGCCCAGGGTGTCACAAGCTGTAAATGTGTAGACCAGGTTCAAA
The DNA here is from genome assembly GCF_024166365.1 of Elephas maximus indicus. Taxonomy (NCBI): domain Eukaryota; kingdom Metazoa; phylum Chordata; class Mammalia; order Proboscidea; family Elephantidae; genus Elephas; species Elephas maximus. The sequence goes on from NC_064819.1 coordinate 19,675,192, forward strand.
TCTGGGCAGTCTGCTCTAGAAGGTCTGCTCTTGTTCCCTGGGCCATCTTTGCCCTCTGGGATGGGCTCTGGCCTGAGTCCTCCCCTTTGTGGATGTCTAGCCACTAAAAGAGGAACATTTGCCTAGTCACCTGAGTGCCTTTCTGGAGATTTCTTCCATTGTCTTTGTTTCTGAGAGGATGAGAAGTAAGAGTTGTGTTTGGCTGACTATGGGTCTGGTTAAACATGGGGCAGCTCGCTCCGGAGAATCCACTGTTTGGGACTTCATTTACAGACGTCTTCCTCACAGACCTATATGGATTGCTGCTTTATCCTCTAGGTCCCAGTGCTGAGCTCTGGTACTCACTCTGAGTGGTTCATTTAATACTTTTCCGTTAAAGTTGGAAAAAAAAAAAACCTAATCTCACTGCTGGTATTCATTACTTAGCAAATCCTGGTTGGGGGGCTGCGTGTTCAGCCACTGACCGGGTATGGGGGACGCAGGGAGGAGTCTGAAACACAGGCCCGGCTGCTTCAGATGTCACGGTCCGGGTGGGAGACAGGTGGATAACCAGTTCTCTGTCAGGAAGGGTGACTGCCATCACTGTGTGTCTGTAATCTTTCCAGGGTGAGACAAGGTCCTGGGGAAGCCTTAGGCATATTGGATGGCCCTGAAGAGGTGGGTGGGAGGAGACAGTATTTCCTTGAGACCAAGTCAGCCAGAAAGTCATTCCCAGCAGAAGGGACAGCAGGAGTAAGAGCCACGTGAGGAAGGAGTGGGGCAGGGTTGGGACCAAGGCTGAGGGCAGTTTGGCTGGAGGAGAGGGCTGCATGGGGCAGTGGAAAGTCAGCCCTGGGAGGGAGGTTAAAGCACACTCAGCTCCCTTTGTGCTCACGCCTCTGTGTGGGCCAGCCTGGGGTCACAAGATTTGGTGCTCCAGCCCTTTCCAGTCCATTTTTTACCCAATTCATACCCTGGCCTGGAGGTACAGCCAAGAGGCCATAACAGTGCCAGGCAGACCCTCAGCCCCCAGCCTCCTGCTAGCCTGTTCTGCCTCTCCTCTCAGCACAGCAGCCAGGCCCAGCTTTGTCCCTTGTGCCTGAGTTCCTGCTCTGCCTCAGGCCAATCGGTTCCTTCATTCCCTGGGAGTGAGGCCTGCCTGGTTCCCCCTAGTCTCGCTCGCTGGCTTCCAATGTCTTTCTTTTGGCCCTCCTAGATGCCGAGCACCTGCCTGGACTTCTTTTTGTTGTCGTCGTTGTTGCTAGATTGGAGCCCTAGTGGCACAGTGCTTAAGAACTCAGCTGCTAACCAAAAGGTCGGCAGTTTGAATCCACCAGCTACTCCTTGGAAACCCCTTTGGGGCAGTTCTACTCTGTCCTCTAGGGTCACTAGGAGTTGGCCTTAACTCAGCAGCAATGGGTACAGGTTGCCAGATTAAAGACTTCATCCACTGAGGCCCCCCCTGGGGACAGACAAGAGAGATTGTGTACGTATTTTACAGAAATACCCCAGATCATGAACCTAGAAAACGGAAGAGCCAGGCTTCAAGCACAATCCAGTGTTCTTTATACTGTATTATATTTGTGTGTGTGTGTGTGTGTGTGTGTGTGTGTGTGTGTGTGTGTGTGTGTGTGGAGCCCTGGTGATGTAGTGGTTAAGAGCTTGGCTTCTAACCAAAAGGTCAGCAGTTCAAATCTACCAGCCACTCCTTGGAAACACTATGGGGCAGCTCTACTCTGTCCTGTAGGGTCACTATGAGTCAGAACCAACTTGACAGCAATGAGTTTGGTTTGCGTTTTTTTGATAGTGCCTGTGGTGAAAGTAGCTTGGATACACTGTGACCACTGGTTAGATTTTATAGAGTTTTGTCATCTATTGGCCTGCTCTGCTACCCTTGCCCCAGCATGCTCAGAGACCAGCCCTCTCAGAAGCAGGTTGTCCATCCTCAGTTTGACCTGTCACTTGCATTGTTGACTTGTGACCGCAATGGAGGAAAGAGAGTGGGACAAGGGTCTGGCAGGTGGAGTGGGGCTTTCTGGAGATGCAGTTTCCTGCTGCAGCAGATTTTGAGGCATGCATTGTGATGGTTGATTTGTGCATTTTGCTGCAGTTACAGACATAGCCATGCCGCTAGCTGGCCAAGTGCTGTATGTCTGGTTTGCTTCCGGACAGCTAGCTGCAAAGCCAGGGTCCACCATTGCTTGTAAGGTGCTGGTGAGATTGCGGAGCTAGAACAGAAATGTCCATCTGCCTTACTGAGAACCAAGTCAGGACACATGTCCTGCTGATAGTGGCCTGCATGGCCTTTTCATGGACAAAGAGCATTTGTTTGGAAATGAATGGGGTCGGGGAGCGAGGGGTGAGAGAGCTCTTGTCCAGAAGTTTCAAATTCTGATTCTAGGGTGATTGAGTGATGTGGGCATCAGATCTTTGGTAAGTAAGCTGCCGTGACAAGAGAGAAGCTGCTTCCCCAGCAGTGGGTCTGGAGAAGAAAGAGGCTGATAGAAGCCAGTATAAGAGAGAATATGTTCTATGGTCCGTTTCTGAGAGCAGGTTTCAGGGCAGGGTGGCCATACAGCATACATCAAGGGAGGCACCAGAATGCTGCTGCTTGAAGAATTGCAGCCCTTGGCTATGGTATTGTGTTTGCAGGTCTTCAGCAGATCACACCCTTGGGGAACCTGCCATCCTTGGGTCTTGGCCTCCCTCCTTCCTTGTGACCTACAGGACAAAGCCACACTTGGCAGAGTATGAAGGACCCTTTACATCTGGTCCTTTTCAGCCTCATTTCCCTCCACTCCTCTCTCTTCACGTACCCTGAAATTATATGCACAATGAGCTCTGTGGGGGCATGGGTGTATTCCTTCAGATTCTCAAAGGGGCTGACCTCCATTCCAGCCTCCCTAGATTGCCTGCCTCCAAGGCTTTGCTGATGCCAAATCCTTAGTTTGACATGCCCTCCCTCCAACTCTAGCTATTGAAGCCCTACTTATTTTGTAAGCTGAGCTCAAGCATAACTACTTTCATGAACCCTTCCCTAATCCACGCTCTACCACTGAGTTGGCATGACCTTTCCCCTTCTGTCTGTTCTGAAGCTCTTTGATATGACTCTGCCAAAGCATTTATTTGATCATATCTGGCGTTTTCATGGCTGGACTGTAAAGTCCCTGAGGGCAAGTCCACCCTCACTCATCGCTGTAGCCCTTACTGCCTGCCCAGCCTCACGTAGCACAGTTTCCAAGCTAGCTGACTGCGCAGTCACTGGCTATTGAGTTGAACCAATGTTACGTCAAGGTCAGCTTCCGAATCATCTCTAAAGGTGCTGGTTGGTGATTCCTACCCATTGGTGGGAGATGCTGAAGCTGTACCTGACAGTCCTCAGAGAGGGACCCACGCATCTACCAGGAAATCCTGGGAACTGAGAGTATTAACTATACTCAGTGTTTACTGAGGTTGGCAGAAAGGCAGGAGAGATATACAGATGGTCAATAAGCAAGTGGCAAGGTGTTTAACATCATTAGCCTTCAAGGAAATGCAAATCAAAACCATGAGATACCGCTTTACACCCACTACAAAAACAGTTGCCACGGGGTCATCTCTGACTAATGGCGACCCCATGTGCTCTAACCGAAAAGTCAGACAATAACAAGTGTTGGTGAGGATATGGAGAAATTTAAACCCTTGTACATTGCTGGTAGAAATGTAAAATGGCCCAGCCACTTTGGAAAGCAGTTTGATGTTCTTCAAAAAGTTAAACATAGAGTTACCATTTGACCCAGCAGTTTCATTGCTAGGGATATACTCAACAGAAATGAAAAAGTGTGTGCACACAAAAACTTGTACACGAGTGTGCATAGCATTAGTCATGGTAGCCAAAAGGTGGTGACAACCCAAATGTGTATCAGCTAATGAACAGATAAACAAATGTGGTATATTCATACAATAGAATATTGTCTGGCCATAAAAAGGAATGAAGTATTGAATCATGCCACAGCATAGATGAACTTTGAAAACATGCTAAGAGAAAGAAGCCAGTTACAGAAGACCACATATTACGTGATTTCATTTATATGAAATGTCCAGAGTAGATAAATCAATGGAGAAGGAAGATAGATTAGCAGTTGTTTATGGCTGGGGAGTGGTAGTGGATAAGGGCTGTATGGAGTTTCTTTTTTTAATTGTGGTAAAAATATACACAACAAAGCATATGCCAGTTCAACAGTTTCTGCAAGTATAATTAGTGACATTGATTGCATTCTTCGAGTTGTGCAGCCATTCTCACTATCCTTTTCCAAATTATTCCACCACCACTAACAAAAACTCTTGGAGTTTCTTTTTGAGGGATGAGAATGTTCTAAAATTGATTATGATGATGGCTGTACAACTCTGTGAATATACTAAAAATCACGGAGTTGTATACTTTAAATGGGTGCATTGTGTGGTATGTGAATTATGTCAATAAAATTGTTACCCCCCCCCCCCCCCGCAAAAAAAAAGGTCAGGAGAAGTATGTTTCTACAGTATAAGTGTAGGTTATAATGTATGTGGTAAACTCTACTTTTCGTGGGAGGAGACATATTTTAATGCTGTCCCTGTCTGTCTATAACCTACTCCTTTTTACCCCAAAAATATTTTCTGCAAGGTGGAACAAGCCTAAGTACTGACAGGCCAGTATAAAGTCATTTTTAAAGATGAAAAATTTCATTTTGTTTTTATGATTGAGCCACCCTTGTACTTTCCAACAGAATTAAAATGACTCAGCTTACATCTGGATTCCTCTGTTGCCCGCTGGGACGAGACAGTTCCACCAACTTCTCGGTGTTGGTACTTGCTTTCCTTCACTCATTGAGTCAGTCGGTGAGGCAGTCATTCTCTCACAGCAAGCATTTATCGTGTGCCAGTGTTTTAAGATCTGAAGAGTCAGAAGGAATAAAGTCTCCACCTTTCACGAGCTTGTAGTACAGCGGGGGAGATAGCCAAGAAAACAAGAAATGGGTGTGTTGTAATAGAGATGTGCTTTCGGCACTCTGCACACACATAGGAGAGCCCCCTGAGCCCAACTGGGAGAAATCATGGAAGGCATCAGGAGGAGGTGATTTATTAGAAGACAAGCAGAGGTTGGTCAGGAACCTGAAAGGACATTTCAAGGAAAGGGAGCCACAGGGACAGCAGCTCCAAGGTGCTTCAAGGAACTGTGAGAATTCAGCCAAGGTGGGCAGGGCAAGAGGGCTGGTTAGGGATACAGACAGGGAGAGCCTTATAAATCATGTTGAGGGTGGAGAAGCTTGGTTCCATTTTCATTCTAGGAAGATCAGGCTGGCTGTGTTATGGAGACTGTATCGGAGGGGAATGAGATAGGAGATGAGACACCAGTTGTGAGGTGGTTTTAGTCATCCCAGCAAGAAGATGCTGGGGTTGGAGGTGAGATTTAAGGAGGGGGATTGGATAGGAGCGCGAGGGCCCCATAGGGTTAAGAATGCTGCCTCAGGGCTCTGCTTGAACATCTCGGTGGGTAATGGTACCCGTCTGTGAGATAGGAGGCATTGGGGCATATATGGAGTCCCTGGGTGATGCAAATGGTTAAGCACTTGACTACTAACCTAAAGCCTGGAGGTTCAAACCCACCCAGAGGCACCTGGGAAGAAAGCCCTGGTGATCTGCTTCCAAAAGGTCACAGCTATGAAAACCCAGTCAGCACAGTTCTACTCTGAAACGCATGAAGTTGCCATGAGTCAGAATCGACTTGATGGCAACAGGTTTGGTAGCTTTTAGTTTGGGGCATAGGTAGGCTTTTTTAGTCGTTTTATTCCCGAGAGGCTGCATTGAAACTGAACTACCAGTGGTCACATAAAGCAGACCTGGATCACATACTAGAAAGTGACAGAAGTGTTCCTGAACTGGCCACTAGTCTGCCCTCGCTAACCCTGTCATAGATTATAGACCCAACACGTCAGGCCCTTTCACCTCTCAGATTAACTTTCTGTATAAGAAGGAGATGGACTTACTGACCTCTAACCTCCCTCCTGGAGCCCTGGTGGGTTTCCAAGGAATGGCTGATGGACTCGAACTGCCGACCTTTTGGTTAGCAGCCGAGCTCTTAACCGCTGCGCCACCAGGGCTCATCCAGGGTCCCAGGGTGGCACAAATGGTTGGCACTTGACTCCTAAGCTAAAGGTTGGTGGTTCAAACCCACCTAGTGGCGTTGTGGAAGAAAGTCTTGACGCTCTGCTCCTGTAAAGACTACAGTCAAGAAAACCCTATGGAGCAGTTCTATTGTTTAACGCCTGGGGTCACCATGACTCAAAGGGGTTTTTTTGGTTTTTTTTTGATTTTTGGAAACTCCCTTCCAGCTCTGAGACTCTGTCATTCTATATAATGGGAGATTACAGGTTTGCACAATCCTCTCTTTTGATGAGTTTCATAATCATTTTAGAGACACTTCAAAAAATTATTTCTGATTGGCTGTCCATTGTTAACTAATTATGAAAGCTGAGCTTTCAGTTTTGTGTTCCCTACCTTCCCAAGGCATCTTTTTTGGGTATTAGCTTCATTTATTTTCCATTTTTGTTTAGAATTTACAATGTAGGACATCATTTTTTTTTTTATTGTACTTTAGATGAACGTTTATAGAACAAACTAGTTTTTCTTTAACAGTTAGTACACGTTGTTTTGTGACATTGGTTACCAACTTCACCACAAATCAACACTCTCCCTTCTCAGCTGGGGTTCCCTTTTACCAGCGTTCCTGTCCCCTCCTGCCTTCTTGTCCTTGCCCCTGGGCTGGTGTGCCCCTTTAGTTTTGTTTTGTTTTATGGGCCTGTGCAATCTTTGGCTGAAGGATGAACCTCAGGAGTGACTTCATTACTGAGCTGAAAGGGTGTCCGGGGCAGGCCAGGAAGTCTGGTCTTTCTTTTTGAGTTAGACTTTTGTTCTACATTTTTCTCCAGCTCTGTCCAGGACCCTCTATTGTGATCCCTGTCAGAGCAGTCAGTGGTGGTAGCCGGGTACCATCTAAGTGTACTGGACTCAGTCTGGTGGAGGCCGAAAGGCATCTTTTTTCAAGTACTAATCCCTGAACATTCAGATTTACTGGGGAGCTGGCCTGGAGAAGCTCTTCCCCAAGGCAAAGACTCCTCTTGAACATAGTGCCTATCCCCAAAGACTTCAGGTTCTTCTGCTGGTACCACCTAGGACCTCTTCCTTTAATTTCTTAGCCCAGTTCTAAAAATCCACATGGAGAATGTGCTGTAAAACAGACCCAGGTGTCAGTTGCTAAAATTGAGTTACAGAGTGGCACCTATTAAGATGAAGGACTGACTGTTCCTTTCTGCTTCCCTTGAGAGCTTTTTTGGCCCCAGCTTTATAGTATCATAATTGCATCACAACCAGGCAAGAAAATCAAATCACCTCCCACCAGATTTACAGTGTTTTTCCACCTGGTGGCCAGGGCAGAATGGAGGGCCTCTGAGAGGCTGAGCCCTCCCTCAGGGCAGCTGACTGATCACAGACAGTGTGGCATTGTTGCTAGACAGCCTGTTTTCTCCAGAGAAGGGAGTGTTAGGACCAGACTGAGGGCTGTTTTTCTGTATCTCCTCTTTGTCAAGAATGGACTTTCTGTTCCCTGCATCCTTCCTTCCTCTGAATGGTTGTAAGTCACTTTGCTCTATCAGGTCTTTGCCAAGACTGCCACAGAAGCAAGGAATGTCAGAGTTGGAAAGTCCAGTCCAAGACCATGAGCTCCTTCCTAGAAATCAGGAGTCCTGTCTTCATCAGCATTATATGACCAGTGCTTGGCACATAGTAGTGCTCTGTGGATATTTGCTAAGTGAATGAATGAATCAGTCAGTCACAGAATGGCCAACCTTTGTTTACAACAAAGAGGCAATGTCTGACCTGCCTTCATGAAGGATTACTTGAGGTTCTGTTGGTGCCCATTGGGCCATTAGTTCTTCGAGGCACAGGCGGTATGTCTTGGCCACATCTGTATACATGGGCCAGCCCATACCAGAGGGGATCAGGTGGAGGAACAAATACTTCGGACCCTTTGCTGTGTTGCTGGTGTGGCTTCTCCAGACCCGGATCTGGCAGCTTTTCACTCCAGGCCGTACCCCACCTCAGGCTGAATTGTGTGGGTTTCCTGACCTCACCTCTGTGAATTAGGAGTGGAAGTCAACTCACTGAAAAAATTTAAAAAAAAAAAAGAAAACTATCAGCTTACCCAAGTAAGGTTTGTGGTGAGGAGAAATTTCTAAATAACCTTACAGTACGTGTTTGATGTTGGCCATTTTTCACTGTTGACATTTTTCATTTGCTGACTCTAGAGTGGTAATTCTTAGACGTGGTTGCGTGGGATTTCCCGGTCGATAGCTTTCTTAGTTATCTCAAGGGATGCCATGAACTTGCCAAAAAGTTGCTTAGATCAAAGTTTTAATTCATATACTTCTATTGATTTATTTATGCCTTAGGCTCCATCTACTTGCAAAGATGTTGTAGGTGGCATCTAATAAAAGAGACAGTGGTAATGTTCAAAGATAAAAAAATGTAGGAAGGGTAAATAAAATATTTTCATTGCATTGATCGAGTGTTCGATTTAGCACTTAGCTTCTTGGAGGCCGGGGGAGGGAGGGAGGGAGGGAGGGAGGGAGGGATGGATGGATGGATGGATGGATGGATGGATGGATGGATGGATGGATGGATGGATGGATGGATGGATGGATGTGAAATACGTGGTACATTTTGTAACAGAAGCCTGTGGTGGCCTGAGTCAGATGCCCTTGGCCCAGCTGTGATTTCAGTTATAGCTGGGTGAATGCCCCACGCCCCCTATGTTGGGGGAGTCTACTCATGCATAGCCCAGAAGTGGGAGGGGGTGTGCATACTCCCAGGGCACCCCTCAACCGGTGGGCATGAGCACTGGTGGGTAAATGCTCCTACCCCCCATCCTTCTGGAGGACAATACTGGGAGGTGTTCTGTCTGCTTCTCTGGAGTCCTGGGTGAACGGAGCCACCACTGCCTACAGTGGCAGTCTTGATAACGCACCCTTATCTTGGCTTCTCCTCATTTTCTGTTTCTCCCCTATCACTCTTGCATTTTAGGATCACCTTACAATTAAACTATCTGCATCCATGCTCTTGTCTCAGGCTTTGCCCCACACCCACACATACCCAAACACAGACTTTGGTCAGGGTGTTGGTGGAAACCAAACAAAAGAAGATGGTGAATCTGGCAATCCCACAATCTCAGGGCTGAAAGGGACACTGAATGCCCCCATCCTTAGGAACGCTTTGTTTTAGAATGGAGCCTTCTTTTTTGTGCCCAACCTAGTGTCCACGTTTGCTGATAAAGTGCCTTCAATTTTTGAAAACCAATTTCATGGTGTCTCTTGCCCACCTTGCCCCTTTCAGACCCTGTAACCTTGGTTCTGGAATCCCTGGATGGTGCAAATAGTTAATGTACTTGGCTGCTAACTGAAAGGCTTAGGGCTTGAGTCCACACAGAGGAAACTTGGAAGAAAGGCCTGCCAGCCTGCTTCTTAAAAATCAGCCACTGAAAACCCTATAGACAACAATTCTCCTTTGACATACATGAGGTCGCCAGGAGTTGGAATCCACTGAAGGCAAATGATTAATCCTGGTTCCTGGGCAGACACTGGTTTCTCCCATTCAGAGGTGCTCAGTGTAGTACATTTACATATTAAAGGCCTCCCTTTGGTTATCCCAGGGGTCCCAGTGATTCCATTAAACCCTCAAGACTCCCTCTTTCCATTTCCATCTCCAGACATCCTTTCTAAGGAGAAGGCAACTGTTCTATTGTCACAGTAACTTCACAGGAGAAGACATTGTTTTGTGAGGGCTGAAGGAGTGACTCCTGGATTGGACTCTCTTTGTCTGTCTTGCCCAGAACTACCCACTGCCATTTTTTCTGTCAGTGGCTGCTCCCAGCTGTTGTGGGAAGCAGGTGCATGCAGTGGAAGCTGTCACAACATCCCTAGGGTTGTCATCATGTAGGGATTCATCCCCTCTTTACCAGATAGGTGCCATGAGGGTTCCCAGCCTGCTCCCCTCTCTGCTTGCAGATGGACACTTTGACTTATCTCAGTCAAGAATTCAGTTGAAAATCATTGTGGTTTTTTCAGTTCATTGGGATAATTTACATTTAGAAGCCTGAAGGGAGCCAGTACTGCCAGAGGATTGATTGAGTTTAGATACTGACTCAGGATCATTCCTCCTCCACCCTCCATCCCCCTCTCCACTCCACCCTGCCCAAGAGTTGTAGCTGGAATTAAGGGAAGCTGTGGCTGGGAAAATGGCTGTCACAGCCCTCCGGCTGCTCACCTTGGGGCTCTTCCCTGTCCCCCCAGCTTGTGTGCTCATTGTGGCCCCCAGCTCCCTCCCACATCCCTCCTGTGGAGGGCCCTGTTTACATCACCCTATTATTTAATAAACTCGTTGCTGCCGAGTTGATTCCAACTCATAGCGACCCTATAGGACAGAGTAGAATTGCCTCATAGGGTTTCCAAGTTGCAGCTGGTTGATTTGAACTGCTGACCTTTTGGTTAGCAGCCGAGCTCTTAACCACTGCGCCACCAGGGCTCCTTCTATTTAATAGCATTTCCTAAAGAGGGTGGCTGTAGCCCCCTTCCCTAATGCCAGAGGCCCCCCAAGAGGAAGGAGATGGGAATAAAAGGAAACCAGCCCCCAGATGTCCCTACCTCCACCTCATCCCTCACCTGTTTGGAGTGCTCTGGTCAAAGGTTTGGGAGGAGTGGAGGTTCAAAGCATCATTTTCAGGCCCCAGATTTACTGTCAGTGAACCTTCTCATCAAAGTCAGGCTCTTTCTCTTGTTCTTAGGGAAGCGGTTACCCCATGTATCACTGGTGCCAGTGTCTTCCTTGTTATGGGATCCCTTCTACATACATTTGCTCTCTTTGAGGCTGTTAGCTTCTTCAGCTGCCCTCAAGAACAAGCCTTTTTATTTTTCTTTTTCCTTGTGAGTAAATGCTTAGTAAACAGGTAATAAATGAGTGGATACTGGGTTGGCATAAACGAAATTGGGACATCATTTATTTAGACTGTATCTGTTTTCCCCTCCGTACTCCAGATAACCCTGACTGCCTTTGCACACCCTGCTTCACTGATAGAAAATAGATGTGTCTTGTATCCATGAAAGATGGTAGAAAATAGATGTGTCTTGTATCCATGAAAGATGGTTCACATGCTGGTTTAGACTCCAGACTTTCTGAATCCAGCACCCTTCCCTACTCTGGTCAACTGCAGTGGGAGCTGCAGCCCCTGGGCCCTGGCTGACCACATCCGCAAACAACAAGGGCAGACTTTCTAATGCTGACTGAGGAAAGCTTTTTTGCCCATTTCTGCATGGGGGCTCTTGCATCTGGAAACCAGGGTTCATGTCAAGGAGTCTATGAGTCAGTCAGGCAAATATTTACTGTGCACTGGCTACTTGCAGGCACTGCCATGTGCTGGGATGCCACATGAATGGAAGAGACGAGGTCCTTACCCCATGGTGTTCACAGTCTAGCAGGGGAGACATAGAAATGTGAAGTAAATTAGTATCAGGGAAAAAAAAAAGTTATTCTGTGCCAAGCCAGAAGGTCTCACAGCTCTCTCATGCTGTTATTGCAAACCATTTTCCCTCCAGGTGAGTCCTAGGGTTTGGATTCATACCCATAGTTTTCCCAGAAGTGTTTCTATCCCCAGCCATCTTGTCAGTTCCTAGAGAAAGCAGCTGCCAAGCACCTGGACCATTACCATTTAGCTTGAGGGAATTACCTGGGACCTGACTCACTGTGTGATCCTGGGCAAGACCCTTCCCTACTGTGCCTCTGCTTCTTCATCTGTGACTGCAGGCTGTGGTCTAGAGCAGTGATTCTCAAAGCGAGTTCCACGGAACACAAATGCCAGGAGATGTCCTGGAGAAAGGGATTTCACGATCCAATAAGTTTAGGAAACTGAACACACACACACATACACATGTATATTTTTATTCCCTTCTTTGAGATTCACAGAGTAATGAAAGACTTTGAGAAGTCCTGAAGTACACAGTTCAGGGTAGCTTTGTTGAATACAACCTTTTCTAATCTCTTTGATCCAGATTCCTTTTTTTTTCACCTGGTACCCATTTTCCCCTGGCTTCGAGACTCCATGGAACGTGCTGGGCCGGAGACCTTGAAGGCCCCTTCTGCTCTAGCACTCTGAAATGAGGGCTGTGGTTGTGAGCTGAGCTAAGCACAGAGTAACTGGGAGTGTAGGGCTCTGGGCTGGGAGACAGAAGTTGGCGTGGGGCCATGACCCCACACCCTGTGGCATCAGGCACCCCTTCCTCCTCCGCGGTTATCGCTTGTGTCTGAGGAGACGGCTGGCTAAGAATTTCCTGCGGCGGGTTCCGGAGACATTTTAAGACATCACTGGTGGTGGTAACTGCTTCAGAATCCACAATCATTCTTAATTGGCCTCCGAACCATCAGCTCGCAAAACCATCTGTCACAGGAAACTTGAGCAGTACTCAGAGTCCCATTAATAATTCAGCTGGCGAGCTGCTTCAGATGCAGCCCTTCCAGCCCTTGGGACTCACTTGTCTTCTGTCTCCAAAGATGATCCAGGGAGAGTTCTCCGTTCTATTACAGGTGTTAATGACTCAGGCAGTCGTACCTCTGTGCTCCCAGAACCCCCAAAGCCTCATCAGTCAGAGAAGGGGAGAGTGATACAGGTTAATCCCACTCTAATGATATCAGCAGTGTGGAGGGGGCGGGCTCGCTGATGGTGAGGCCCTGGAGAATGGCTGCCAACGGTAGACGTCAGGCAAGCCCCTTGTACAGGTGTTGGTGGGGGGCTAGGAGCTTGTCCGCCTCTGATGTGGGGGTCAGCCCCCTTCGCTTATTCCTGTGTCTGGAGCACCCTCAGCCTTTCAGAAAAAAATGTAGGATCTGTTTTTGCAAGTTACAGGCTTGCACATTGAAGGTACCTAAAAATATGGGTTGAATTAGTTCTAGCTGATTAGATCTGCTTCTCGTTCCCATTTAGTAGAATTATAGACTGTCACAGCTGACTGGGAATGGAGAAATCGTCTCGTCCAGAGCTTTCATTTTTCAGTGCAGGAAAAAGAGACCAGAGAAAAGTGACTCACTCCAGGTTACCCAGCTGTCTCTTTGCAGAGCTGGGCCAGGTACCCGGGCGTCCTGGCTCACAGCCCCTTGTCCTTTCCATCCGGCCACACCCTGCCCCGAGCACAGGGTCCTTTTAGGAGTGCTGTGAACAGTCCCAGGTGTGGTGGTGTTGTGACACCAAATGTCCTTTTCCACCTCTGGTGCTGTGATGCCAAGAGTAGCCCATCCATCCCAGCTGTCACCTGATGGAGTTGTAGGCTGGTTATGTGCAATGAATAATGTGACAGGAAGAGAGCCAGAGACCTCTTCTTCCTTCTCCCAGCTGCCTTGCTAATTTTCTGTAATGCCTGCGGGCAGCCACCCCTTCACGTCCCCTCTTTGCATGCTAGGGAGCCCAGCCTGGCTGCTGGGGGAGTGGGCCTCGGGAATCAGCCCTTCTGTCTGCTTGTAGGCCCTGAGGGCCTGGGTATGGGCTCCTCAGGCTTGGAGTCCCTTCTGGTTAGATGCTGCTTGGGTTTGTCTGCCCTCCCCTGGAGCCTGGAGAGAGAGGACTGGGAGAGATCACAGCCTCACACCCCATCTGCGTTTTTAACCCCAACCCTTTTAGACTATGTGGGAGGTGGGGGTGGGGGGGTGAGGGGTGGAGGATGACAAACTTGAGCACTGGAGACCAATTTCTCACAGATTCTCAGCGCCTTTACAGATGACTTGGCCCAGTGCTCACTATTTATAGATGAGGACATCAAGGCCTAGAGAGGGGTGACCACTTGTTCTGGGTGACAGCGCCAGTTGGTGGCAGAGCTGGGACTGACGCACAGGCTGCTTGACTCCATTCAGTGTTTTTCCCACAGAGGCTCAGCTGTAGGCCTTTGACTGTCTGGTTTGGGGTGTTATTCTCAGTATAGGTCCAGCGTGTCTCATGGCTCCAAGCCCCAGTGGCTAAAAAGTACAGAGTAGATTTAGGGAGCAGGGAATATGGCAGTGTGGCTGGTGGTGGTTTACTGGGGTGTGGGAACAGCTAAGAGGGAAAAGGCAGTTGGGGCCAGGCAGCAAAGAGGAGCCTTTAGAGGCTCTTCGGCAGAGGAGTGTGGTACCCAGGGGAGGTCAGTCTGGAGGGTATGAGGATGAACAGGGCGTAAAGAGCAGAGATGGGAAGGAACCCAGGAAATGGGCATCGCTCTGCACCCGCTTCAGCCACAGGGATACCGGGTTCACATCTGCTCTGCACTAAAGCGAGCCCTTTTTCTTCTAGCCTGTCTTTTTCTTTGAATTTCCAGCTGGGGCAGTACTTGGCTCCGTTTCTGCCCAGAAGGCTAAGGGAGGTGCAGCCAGACAGGGCCCAGTGAGGCCTGAGTAGGGGCAGGGGGAGGTCACATCCTCCAGGAAAAGACAGATTCGTTTTGTGCTGGCAGCCTCAGCGCCCTCAGTGATCTCCAAGGCCTTGGGGAGCTCAGTGGGGCTTTTTCTAAGGGCAGCATTTCTGAGCTCAGGGGTGTAGCCTGAGCTGAGGGTGCCATGGCTCCCAGACATTTGGACCCTGGGGGAGGAGGCTCCAGGAGGAGGTAGCAGCAGGCCCAGCATCCCTCACAGGCCACCTGACTTTAATCTTGGCCATTCCCACCTGCTGACCCATGTAAAACACTACAGCAGAATCCTGCCTGTGAGCAGGATTGAGGGTGAGGGTCTAGAGAAATGTCCTGGGACCCTCTGACTCCATGGAGGAACAGGCGAGGGGAGGGAGAATGGTGGGTAGGCTGTGTGCCAGCCCAGGCCCTTGCCCCTTCTCCATGTTCTTCCAGCGCTGAGTGCCCTGAAGCCAGCGTGTAGCTCACCTCGTCCTCCCCTCGGGGACCACACACAGGAGGTGCTGGTAACTGAGCCACAGAGAAAGGGAATCGTGAGTGAAGTTAGAATGATGAAAACAGGTACAAAGCTTTAGCAGTCACTAAGCACTTCTCCGACTCACCTGAGAACACTGAGGGGCTAGCGGTGATACTGATGACAATAATAGCAATACAGGGGTGCTGGGACTTCTACTACTGTTGCCAATGGGAATAGAGTTGTTAGCTGCGGTTGAGTCAGCCCGACTCATGGCAACTGCATACAGAGTGCGATTGGACCATTGGGATCCATAGGGTTTTCATTGGCAGATTTTCAGAAGTAGGTCATCAGGCCTTTCTTCCTAGTCGGTCTTGCTGAAACCTGTTCAACATCATGGCAACACAAGCCTCCACCGACACATCAGTAGTGGCTATGCTTGAGGTGCCTTGGCCAGGAATTGAACCCAGGTCTCCTGCATGGAAGGTGAGAAGTCTACCACTGAACCACCACCGGCCCCTCCTGGATGCCTTACTGAACCAGTATTATTGGTTTGTTGGAGTAGAGGCAGGGGGATGCCAACTTACCAACCAGAGTATAAGTATGCCAAGATTTTAACAGCCGGGGTGGCCCTGCGTTGTGGCCACAAGACAAGCCCTCTATGGGAATAATAATGTTAGTTCATGTTTATTGGGGTGTACTCTGTGCCAGGCACTGTGCTAAGCACATTATGCAGAGTGTCGCTTCCTTCACAATTCTGTGAAGTCGTTATTCATGTTACCTCCATTTTCCGGGTGAGAAAGCTGAGGCATAGATTGTTTACCCCTGTCAGGGTCATCCTCAGTGCCTGGAAGTGGTGAGCCAGAACTGAGCATAGAGTCTGAGGCTCTCACCAGCCGTCCCCGAGGTCCATGTGGAAACACAGCTGCAGGGGTGTTTGGGGGTGGGAGGCTGGGAGGACAGGGCAGCTGCAGTGTCCGTGGGAGGGGCCGAGGCCCATTGCCAGACATCCAGGCTCTGCCCTTCTTTGGGCAGATCATCCCCCCTCTTTGGGGCCTTGATTCAGGCCTCAGGCAGAGGACAGCTTAGAAATCACTTTTCATTTTCAGAGAGAAAAGAGAGCTTGACCATGTGAGCTTTGACTGAATCTGATCCTGGAGAAACACTGCCAGCACCCCAGTAGTCCAGCAGGAATCTTGCAGGCCCAGTGGGAACTTCCCGTCCCAGGGGGAGCCCCAGGACAGAGCCTGCACCCCACTGGCCCAGCCCCCTGACCCTCCCACCTGCCTTCCCTCTTTCAGCCAGAAACCCCTCAGCCTTGTTTGTTTCAACGGCACAGAGCAGGTTTACCAGCTATTGTTTTTGGAAGCATTTCTGTGATCTTAGGACCTTTGAGAGAAGAACAAACAGCTAGAAAAGCATGAGATAGTTAAAAAATGTTTGTGATTTTCATGCTGTATGGAACAAAGGAGGCATTCGGGAGACTCAGCATTGTTCTGGGGTAGCCAGGAAGAAACAGTCACTTCGAGGCCTTTTCTCATTTGGTGGCTTCCAGCTGATGGTGGTGGAATGCAGTAAGACATCTCCCACCTGTTGGGCACCTATTCTGTGCGCACCTGGGCTAGGAGCGCTCACACTTGTGATTACCTTCAGTCCTCCCTTGGGGTCTAGTCTGTTCTTTTCATCTTATTGTTGGGAAAAGTGACTCGCTATTATCACCCTGGGAAACCCTGGTGGTGTAATGGTTAAGTGCTACAGCGGCTAACCAAAAGGTCAGCAGTTTGAATTCACCAGCTGCTCCTTGGAAACTCTGTGGGGCAGTTCTACTCTGTGCTGTAGGGTTGCTATGAGTTGGAATCTACTCTGTGGCACCTTGGTGGTTCAGTGGTTAAGGCTGCTAACCGAAAGGTTGGCAGTTCGAAACCACCCAATGGTTGTGAGGGATAAAGACCTGGCAATCTGCTTCTATAAAGACTACAGCCAAGAAAACCCTATGGGCAGTTCTACTCTGTCCCATGGTGTCGATATAAGTTGGAATCAACTTGATGGCACCTAACAATGACATCAGCAACAATTATCACCCAGTCACAGTAGTTTCATGTTAGTTACTAGCTACTCGGTGCTCTTACTGAGCAACTTCAATTCCCCATCCCTCAGCAGGAATGAGAAAGCCCCATTTATGCAGCAGTTGTTTACAGAGTAATTTCATTAATCTGTCATACAGATTCATTTCGTTTTTTCCAGATTTCTTGATTTCATTTGATTAGTTTAATTAATTACAGATTAATTCCATATCCTTTATTGGCTCTCTATAGCAATTGTGTTATATAGATGTTAAGCACCTCCATTTTATCAAAGACAAAAGAACCGAGGTTCAAAGTAGGGAGGCGGCCTGCCTGACATTGTACAGCTCATAACTAACAAAACCTGGACTGAGCACCAGGCTTTAGAACTCTCCTGAAGATCCCTCCTTCAAGGAACTTCATTTTGGAAGCTTACTACCTCAGTTTCCTTGGAAATTCTAAATTTTGGTGTCTTTATCCATGAAGGAGCCCTGGTGGCACAGTGGTTAAGAGCTCGGCTGCTAACCAAAAGGTTGTCAGTTTGAATCCACCAGCTGCTCCCTGGAAATCCTATGGGGGCAGTTCTCCTCTGTCCTATAGGGTCACTATGAGTTGGAATCGACTCAACGGCGATAGGTTTTATTCATGAAAGCTATTTCTAAGATTAAAAAAAATCCAAAACTCCAGGCACAGGTCTCCCTAGTTCTGAGTTGGTAGGGTTTGCACTGTTGTGATTGTGTGCAGTCGGTTCCGACTCATAGCACCCCTACAGGACAGAGTAGAATTGGCCCATAGAGGTTCCTAGGCTGTAATCTTTATGGGTTCACATCACCAGATATTTCCTGCAGAATGGCTAGTGGGTTTCAACCACCAACCTTTTGGTACCACTGTTCATTTCTCTCTTTGCAGCCCTTAAAGGGTGCCCCAGTGGCCCAGGTGCCCATGGCAAGCGTGTAAGTGCTGCCATTCCGGGTGTAATTCCCCAGTAGCTTGGCATGCCTAGTGCCCCTGCCACAGCCCACAGCCATAGGTCCCTTCAGAAGGTGATTGTAAGGAAGCCAAGACGTTCATCTGCCTGCTTTAGGGTACACAGTTCAATCGCATCTCCCATTTCTCCTGCCATGTCCATGTCTGCTTGGAACTGCACAGCCTTTCCTTGTTTAAGCCACAGCCAGAGAAGCTCAGTGAAATGCATTTGGAGCTAGACGTAGAAACTGGGTTGTGGTCATGTGTGCTGTCACACAGGTGGTGGGCAGTGTTGGGCTTCCTTCACATTCTTCAGAGGAGGCCTTGAGGAAGTTGGAAGTGGCTTTGGACCTGCTTCATCTTCCTCCCCATCCTGCTCCATATACGTCCTCCAAAACTTCCCTGATAGAGAGGGTGTGGAGTCATTCCCTCAGGGGCTTTGGAGAAGTGGGGTCTTTGTGTCTTATCAAAATCCCTGTGTTTTACTGGAGGAGTAACATCTTGACCTGCCTTCAGGAAATGCCTTAGATTAATGCTCAGCACCAGTCCAGGAGGCTGGGGATGTTTAGTCAAGATAAGAGAAAACCCATTGGGGGCATTATCACTGCCTTCATGCCTGAGAGGAAACAGACTTGTTCCTTGTGGCTCCAGGGGGTAGACTGGACCAGAGAGTAGAAGCTGTGTTGTTGTCGTAGTTGTTCATTGCTGTGAAGTCAGTCCCGACTTTGGGTGGCGCAAACAGTTAAGCACTCAACTACTAGCTGAAAGGTTGGTGGTTTGAACCATCTAGAGGGACCTTGGAAGACAGGCCTGGCAATCTGCTTCCAAAAGGTCACAGCCTTGAAAATCCTATATGGAGTAGTTTTACTCTGCACACATGGGGTTGTTATGCGTAGCTTTAAGGGGGTAAAATTTAGCCCAATGTAAGAAGGAATTCACTAAAAATTGTTTTTAGAAAATTGGGTATGTTGTCCTGAGCAGAGTGAATTTCCTTTGCCTGGATGTCTCTAGGAGCCCTGGTGGTGCAGTGGTCAAGCGTTCAGCTGCTAGAGATGAGGAGGGCCAGGGAAATAGGTCTTTCCTCAGGCGAAGCCCATGCTTTTCTCTTCAGCCTTAAATTCCCCTGTGATGATGATGATGGTAGGTAGCAACAAGGGCCTATCGATGAGTTTATTGAGAAGGAATGCTGAGTGAGCCCAGCTGGGCTGTCATGAATGGCTGTTCAGATGGGCTTTTGACCAATAAAAGGTCAAAAAAAGGCAATTAAAACCCAACAGCTACTCCTTGGAAACCCTGTGGGGCACTTCTACCCTGTCCTCCGGATTTCCTACGAGTCTGAATCGACTCGACAGCAACAGGTTTGGTTTGGTTTTGGACATCTCTAGGTGTCTCTGATGGGGAGCCTGTGGCACCAGGGACAGGGAATGGCAACTCCAGCTCCGAGTGGGAATGAGATGACCCTTTTATCCCTATGGGTCTGTGACTAGTACCCTTCACGCTGTGCTTTAGTGATGGCAAAAAAAAAAAAAAAAAAATTTTTTTTTTTTTTTTTTTTTTACAATTGTTTAACAACCCAGCAGCACCTGTACCCGAGGTCAGCTGCATCTCCAAGAGACCAAAGAAAGACTGTGGAGCCAGCAATCATGGCATATGGTTTATTGGGAAGCTTACTTATGGGACCATGGCCCAGGGTGGTGGCTGGACCAGTTTAGCACTCCACAACCACCTAGCAGGGGACACAAAGTTAATATACCGTTCCAACTGGGACCAAGGCTCATGGTTTTTCACCCACGTCCTTGGGCAGTCAGCGTTCCCAGGGACTTCACGTCTAGGCCCAGATGTTTTCCTTCTTGTTGCCAAGGTGTTCCTTGGCCTTGGCCACCACCAGCCCAGTCATGCCACTCCTGGCCTCGTACCTTAGCCCAAGTCCATCCTGAGTTAAACCCCAGCATGCTTCGGGGAGGAGCAAAGCTGACTCCATTAGGAGGGGATGCATATAGCTGAATAGTATTACCCTACAGCTGCCTAGGAAAATGGAGCAAACCCAGAATAGGGCCTTAGGTATGCACCCCAAAGATGAGGAGTGCCAGGGAAACAGGAGGCCACTGGCCCTTCTTTCCTCTGGTGAAGCCCATGCTTTTCTCCCCAGCCTTCAATCCCCCTGGCGATGATGGTGGTAGCAACAAGGGCCTATCAGTGATTTTATTGAGAAGGAATGCTGAGTGAGCCCAGCTTGGCTGTCATGAATGGTGGCTGTTCACATGGGTTCTTGAGAGAGGAGAGAATGTATGTGATCACATTTCCAGATCCCCACCTTGCAGACAGTGGGAAGACTTTGTTGAAAACAGCAAGGCGATGGCTACTGGCACCTTCCCTTCCAGCAGCCCTTGAGTTGGCGATGTAGACCAGTCCGGGAGAACAAGGAATTTAGAGTCAGACGGACTGGGTTCTAGTCTCAGTGACCCAGCTCTCTAACTTCTGTATCCCTCTGAGCCTCATGTCCACCATCTGATAGAAATCACCCTGCAAGCTGCTGGACTCCTGGGAGCCTGCATCCTCCTTAGTACATGCTGTGTCCCAGCGCAATGCATCAGGGCAAGAAGAGAGCAGATGAGATGCTCTCTTCTCCCAGATGGAGCAGCCCTCCTGTTGTTGAGGAGAAAACTGGGGATTAAGGGAGAAGGCTGCCCTTAAGCACAGCATGTGGCTCAGTCTTCTCTTTCAGGATCCCCTAGGCCAGTCAATGCCATGAAACTTGCCCTCCCTTTGTGCATGCCATCCATTATAAAAACCAAAAACCAATTCACCAAATTATTTGGGAAATGGTGTCACTTCAGAAGAGCCTCTGGTGAAGTGGTGTGTGGCATGTGATGCATATCCGGTAGATTCTTAGCTCACGACAGGAAGCGATGCCCTGGGCAACCCTGGCCTGCATGGGGTAGAAGTGTAGGGTAGAGGGCCCACCTGGTCAGGAGTTGGGAGCCTTGCGACCCAGCTTCTGCTCTGCAACGTACTAGCCCTCTGGGGTAAGTCAGTTCACCTCTCTGATCCTCAGCTTCCTTTTTGATGAAATGGGATAAAACCCCTGATTTGCCAGGTTCTTGTGAGGACTCGAGGTGAGATTATATATATATATATACACACACACACCCTGTGAGATATGAGTATATGTATTATGTACACACACACGTGTGTATATATATATACACATACGTGGAAACCCTGGTGTAGTAGTGGTTAAGAGCCACGGCTGCTAACCAAGAGGTCAGTGGTTTAAGTCTACCAGGCCCTCCTTGGAAACCCTATGGGGCAGTTCTACTCTGTGCTTTAGAGTTGCTATGAGTTAGAATCAACTCGATGACAATGGGTTTGGTTTTTGGTTATATACATGCATACACCCTGTGAGAGATATATATAAAATGGAGCCCTGGTGGCACAGTGGTTAAGACCTCAGCTGCTAACCAGAAGGTCAGCTGTTGGACTCCACTAGGCTCTCTTTGGAAACCCTATGGGGCAGTTCTACTCTGACCTATAGGATTGCTGTGAGTTGGAATCAACTTGATGGCAACGGGTTTGGTTTTCATTTATATATATATATATATATATATATATATATATATATATATATATATAAAACCAAAACCAAATTTTTTTATACATATATGTGTATATGTATAGATATATATATAAAACCAAACCCATTGTGAGAGATATACATATATATTTGGGTTACCACACCAGGCAAAGAACCATGACCAGCTGAGGTGCTTGCTTATAAAATGTAAGATGTAAATGGAGCTAGTGTGTTTTTGGTTGTACACATGTTAGTTGTATCGTGTTACACACAAGTATAACTTTATAATTGTCTTTATTTAGAGATTATGTATGGTTTAAGGAGATGTCAGGTGCCAAGTTGCCAACGGGTGGTCTACGATTGTTAAGGTTGTGTATCAACTTGGCTGGGCCATGACTCACAGTGGTTTGGCAGTTATGAAGTAATTTGGCAGTCATGCAATGATGTAATCAACTGCAGGATGAGATCTGCTATGAGCAGCCAAGCAGTTGAAAGGGAGTTTCTTTGGGGGTGTGGCCTGCCGCCAGTATATAAATGGATTTTCCAGCAAGGCTCTTGCTCTGGATCCTGGATCTGGCTCGTTATCCTCTGACCTCCAGTTCTTGAGACTTTAACTAGCAGCTTACCTGCTGATATTGGGTTCATCAGCCCCTGCAGCTACATGGGTCTGGAGAAGCCTCCAGCCTGACACCTGACTCACAGACTTGGGACTTTCCAGCCTCCCCAACCACAGGAGTCATTTCCTTAGATAAATCTCTTTCTATATATACATATGTATACACTTCACTGGTTTTGCTTCTCTAGAGAACCCAGCCTAAGACACTATTATACAACTTGCCTTTTTATAAATGCTAGTGTATCATGAACATTCTAAGACATGCATATTCTAACGCTACTGTCTTAGTCGTCTAGTCCTGCTGTAACAGAAATGCACGTGGATGGCTTTAACGAACAGAAGTTTATTCTCTTACAGTCTTAGTAGGCTAGAAGTCCAAATTCAAGGTGTCACTTCCAGGGAAGGCTTTCTCTGTCAGATTTGGAGGAAGGTCCTTGTCATCAGTCTTCCCCTGAACTAGGAGCTTCTCTGGACAGGAACCCTGGGTCCAAAGGACGCACTCTGCACTCAGCGCTGCCTTCCTGGTGGTATGAGGTCCTCTTGTCTCTCTGCTCACTTCTCTCTTTTATATCTCAAAAAAGACTGGATCAAGACATAATCCAATCTTGTAGATTGAGTCCTGCCTCATTAACATAACTGCCACCAACCTACATCATTAACATCATAGAGGTAGGATTTACAACTCTTGGGAAAATCACGTCAGATGACAAAATGGTGAACAATCATACAATACTGGGAATCATAGCCTAGGCAAATTGATACACATATTTTTGGGGGACACAATTCAATCCATGACAGCTACCATTCTCCCTCCTCAGTTATTTATTCTTCCTCGGCACACATACACACATTTCACATACTCACACATACACACACTCACTCACACATTCTCTTTTACATACATGGGATTGTATCACAATATGCTGGGGGTGTTTATGCACAGTCTTCTTTTTTTACTTTTAATCTCCCACCCCATTTCCTCTTTGCAGCCCCTTATATTATACTCCTGTGTGTCCCCGTATCCGGGGTAATCCGTGTTGTGTGTTCCAGTGTTTTCCCAGGGATAGGCTCCCAAGAGCAAGGGTGCTGAGCTGACGAATATATGAATTTTTATTTTTGTTAGATGTTTCTAGATTGTTTTCCTCCAAAACTACAATTCTCATTTCTATTAGCAGTGCAGGGAAGTATCCAGTTCTCTCATACTACAACACAGTTGCTGTTTCCTCATTAGTGCTTGCCAGGTTGGTCGGATGGGTAGGTGGTAATATATCCCATTGTTATTTTGGTTTTTACTTCTCTGATGCCTGGTGAGTGTGAGCATCCTTTCATATGATTATTTTCCATTTGAATTTACTCTTCCATGAATTGCCTATTCATATCCTTTGCCTGCTTTTGACCCAGGGTTTCAGGGAGGGAGGGGCCAACAAGACTTTCTGAGCCAGCCAGGCAAGCAAAGGTGTGATTCTGTAGCTACCTTCACCTGGCCCTGGTAACTATCAGATGCCTTATGTTTTCTTTCTTCCTTTCTCCTCCCTCCCTTCCTTTCCTTTCCTCCTTTTTTCTTTCTTTCTGACCAATTTTTGAGAGTACATAGAAAGGGAAATTAAATCATATTCTCCTGAGTCCCAGGGTGGTGGTTCGGAGGGGGCTGGGGGAGAAGAGGAACAGGAAATGAAATTGCAAGCAGGGGGTTAGTTCTGCTCCTCCTCTCTTGTGTGGCCCTGGGCAAGTTCCTTCACTTCTTGCTGAAGTGAAATCTGCATCTGTGAGACAGGGAACAGATACTTGGCAGCATTGTTTGCTCTTGGAAAAGTGATTCGGCTCTTGACTGATGTTTCAGAAGCTTAAAGCCTTGCTACTGAAAGTGTGGTCCGTGGACCAGAACCATGGGCATCACTTGGGAGCCTTTTAGAACTGCAGCTCTCAGACCCATCCCAACCCTGCTGAATCAGAATCTGCATTTTAACAAGCTTCCCCAGGTGATTCGTCTGCATATTAAAGTTTGAGAAACACTAGCTTAGATCATTACTAGAATCGTAAGAAATATTCTGTAGAACTTGCCCAGAAATTTTGTTGCAGTTGTGACGTTTTTTTAGATGCATCAATAGATCCAACATGGTATGGGTTAGATAGCTCACAGTAGAACAAGTCTTTTCTCTTGATCTTGGAATCTTTCAGTATGTGTCACCCGACAGGATACAGCACCCCTCTCTGATGGGTGAGAGGGATACCCAATGTACCCAAATCCAGCTGGTCTCCCTACCACTGAGCCGTGCAGTCACACCAAGCCCACACTGATAAACAACCTGCTTCAGCCATCCCGTCTCTATTTGTAGCAAGTTCTTGATGGTCTAGCTGCCTTGACTCACACTCCCTGTGTGTCTCCTCTGTGTCCCAACTCCCATCACTGGCTCTGTCAGCAGCTCTTCTTGAGCCTTGTGACAGCCTTGGCTTCTCCAGTTTTCACACTGAGCCTCTGCCCCCATCAGACCTTTTCACCCTCTGACTAAACATTACTAGTTGTGCCCTAGGTAACTGAGTCCCCTCTCTGGCATTCACCCTCTTGGCCTGCACTACCCTCATCCCCACCTCAGCTTCCGCCTCCGCTCAGACATGCCCCTTCACCCTCAAGGTCCCAGCTCTAAGCGCTCTAATATATAGGGCTTTCCTCCAGAACTGTACTAACCGGTGCTGTCGAGGCAGCTCTGACTCATGATGGCCCCATGTGTGTCAGAGTAGAACTGTGCTCCACAGGGTTCTTAATGGCTGGTTTGTCAGAAGTAGATCGCTAGGCCTTTCTCCTGAGGCATCTCTGGGTAGACTCTTACCTCCAACCTTTTGCTTAGTGTCAGAGTGCGTTAACTGTTTGCACTACCCGGAACTGTACTTTGTTGTTGTGTGCTGTCGAGTTGATTTTTGATTCACAGCGACCCCATGTGACAGAGTAGAACTGTCCCACAGGGTTTCCAAAGCTATAATCTTTATGGGAAGATTCGGGTCTTTTTTCCCGTGGAGCTGCTGGGGGGGTTCAAACCTCCCACCTTTCATTTAGCAGCTGAGTGCTTAACCATTGTGCCACCAGGGCTCCTTCAAAGCTATAATAAAACCCGTTGCCGTCGAGTTGATTCTGACTCATAGCGACTCTATAGGACAGAGTAGAACTGTCCTGTAGGGTTTCCAAGGAGCAGTTGGTAGATTTGGACCACTGACCTTTAAGTTGGCAGCCGAGCTCACTGCGCCACCAGGGCTCCTCAAAAGTATACTCGGGAGTTACTATTCCGCACTTGACAGAGAGTGTCGTGTGGTGTTCCTTTAAACAGCAATGCTCCCAGGTGCACCTCTACTGTGGTTCCTGTAGCATTTGAGCTTGAACTTTAGGCGTGGCTTATCAGCCAGGAGTCAATGCAGGAAAGAGACACCACTCCAGGTGTGTTAGGTGGAGGGTTTAATACCGGAAATTAGGTGCTGACAAAATCATTGGAGGGATAGAAGGGGTAGGTTCTAGGCTAGGCCTCTTGGATGACTCCCACAATGTGCTGCTGCCGGCACCACAGCCATTTCCAGACTCTCCAGGGAGCTGAAAACTGGACATTCTAAATTGAGGTCCAGAGACTGTGGAGTTAGTACAAGAAGCTACCACCGCTGCCCCAGTTTTTTGATACCCAGGAAGCTGCAGAATGACTTCAGGGTCCACGATGACCATGACCTTTTCAATCAGCACCAACAGCCAGAAGGTATAGTCTCACCTCCCACATCACGTGCAAGTACCTGTGACTGGCAGAACCTCATTCACGTCCAGAATTCTAGCTGCCTGGGAGTCTGAGAAGCATAGAGAAGGTGGATGAATAGGATGTTGAGGTAAGAACCAATTGTCATGGATTGAATTGTGTCCCCCCAAAATATCTGTCAACTTGGCTAGGCCATGATTCCCAGTATTGTGTGATTGTTTACCATTTTGTCATCTAATGTGATTTTCCTATGTGTCGTAAATCCTATCTCTATGATGTTAATGAGGTGGGATTAGTGGCAGTTATGTTAATGGGACAGGACTCAATCTACAAGATTAGGTTGTGTTTTAAGCCAATCTCTTTTGAGATATAAAAGAGAGAAGCAAGCAGAGAGACATGGGGACCTCATACCACCAAGAAACAAGAGCCAGGAGAATAGCATGTCCTTTGGACCTGAGGTCTCTGTGCTGAGAAGCTCCTAGTCCAGGGGAATATTGATGACAAGGAGCTTCCTCCAGAGCCAACAGAAAGAGAAAGCCTCCGCCTGGAGTTGAGAACCTGAATTTGGACTTCTAGCCTACTAGATTGTGAAAGAATAACCTTCTGTTTGTTGAAGCCATCCACTTGTGGTATTTCTGTTATAGCAGCACTAGATGACTAAGACACCAATTCAAACATATACCTCAGATAGGTAGGATTTTGACAGGTGGAAATGGGTGGGGGCATTCTGCATTCACACTCCTAAATTCAGTCCCCACACACCCCAAGGGACTGACTGCCCAGAGGCCAGACCCTGGTTTCTTCCTGGTTGTGGCTTCAGGGCCCTCTGCAGGTGGCAGCCCCTGGGCAGAGAAAATCCTTCCTTTTTACCAGGCGTGGTTCTACCGCAACAGGCAACCACAGTTTCTCTTTGCTTCTCTGCTTTTCTAAGCCACATAAGATACAGCTACCTTCTGGAATGCAACAAGGGCTTTATATTTTTGTTTTTACTGGGTTTTCCCTGAGTCCAAAGTGACAAGCTTGATAGAAGAAATGCAGGCAATATGACTGCTGAGTCACACTGGTGTCATCAGGTGGTGTTTGTTTTGGGTCTTTATAACTTCATGCCCAATCTTGATCTTCATTATTAAATATGTAACGGAATGTTCTCCCAGCACTGTAATTAGAAAGAGCTTTTTCTTGGTTGTGACATGGTTGTATAAAATGACTGCCTGTAGACTTGAGGGGAAAGTATATTTCAGGTGCTGGGGAAATGACACTGATTTGTGCCTTCTAGGGCTGGTGGTATAGAAGAATGTTCAGCAGGCAGGTGTGATTTGGCCAGTGGCACAGAACTGGCTGGGGTGTTGAGTGCCTAGGGAGCAAGGGTTGATTTTGTACTAGGGAGGGACATTAAATTCAGTGGTTCTCACATGCTGTGCCCTGGGCAGTACACTTCTTCCTGGTGCCTTAATCAGGTCTCAGCCCTTTCTGTTTCCTTCTCAGATCCCAGCATAGTGCCCTATGCCGACCATACCAGCTGCCTGTCGAGTCAGTTT
This sequence comes from Elephas maximus indicus, assembly GCF_024166365.1. NCBI lineage: Eukaryota > Metazoa > Chordata > Mammalia > Proboscidea > Elephantidae > Elephas > Elephas maximus. Next base: position 19,702,599 of record NC_064819.1, read on the forward strand.
CGACTCATGGTGACTCCGTGTGTTGGAGAATAGAACTGCTCTATAGGGTTTTCAAGGCTGTGACCTTTTGGAAGCAGATCACCTAGCCTTTCTTCTGAGGTGCCTCTGGGTGGACTCGAACCACCAACCTTTCAGTTGGTAGTGGAGTGCTTAACCATTTGCACTGCACACCCTGTCCTGTGCAGAGAGGTACTAGAAAATGGCTTCATTACACAGAATGAGATGGGAACGAAGTTAAGTGCAGGTGGGAGTAAGGAGACTGGTGATTTGCGGTGTCTCACAGCTCTCCAGGCAGTCCTCATTCCTCAAACGCTCAGCTCCCAGCTTTAGGGGCGGGTGGAGCTGGCGTGGTTCTGCTTTGGTGAGAAATAGACTGGCGAGGCTGTACTCAGGGCTCCATGTGGAGGAGTGAGAAGATGGCCAGCCCATGAAGCTTTCCTGGGGAGTACCTGGACCAGGGTGATAAAATGCGCCTGTTGTGGACCAGAATCCAGAAATGATTCTATGGAAGGTCTTCCTCTTGCTTCCTTAATTGAATCTTGGAATGTGTTCAGAATTTTAATCCCCAGAGCCTGCCATGCAAGGCCTTTGTGATTTGGCGCTGACTCAGTACGCTCCAGCCAAGTTGGATGCTCACGGTTTCCTGATGCTGTGCCAAGTTTGCATCTCCTTATCTCTGCCGGTGCTGTTCCTGCCACCTGGAGTGGCTTCTCCTCGACCATCTCTACCTTGAGGGATCCTTTCTGTCCTTCAGGGCCAAAGCAGTCACACCTTCATAGCGAGCATTCCTTGACTGCCTGCTAGCCCCAGGAGCTCCCTCTTCCCCTGTCTGTGTACCCAGGGCACCTTTCTATCCTCTTCTCCTGGCCCTCACCACTCTCTGCCCCGTTACTTTGTCCTGCGATGCTATGCAGGCCTCCCTCCCAGCCAAGCCCTGTATTCCCAGGGCCTGACTCAGAGGGAGTGCCAGCAAGTGTTTCTGGGGTGAACGATTAAAAAGCAACATGACGACACAGGCCAGGAAGGGTTCACAGAGGGGAAATCCCAAACCAATGAAAAAGAGGATTCTGACCAAAAAAAAGAGGGCAGTACAGTGTTGTGGTTAAGACCCTGGGTGCTAGGTTCAGATTGCTTGAGCCTGGGGTCCCAGCACTTAATAGCTCTGTGACCTTGGACAAGGCACTTAACCTTTCTGTGCCTCAGTTTTCTCATCTGTGAAGTAGGCATAAGGATAATACCTGCTTCACAGGACTGTTGTGAGAATTAAAATACTTAAAAATATATAAAGTTCTTTAGACAAATGCCCATCACATAGTATTAATATGTGATAGCACTCCCCCAAATAAACTTTCAGAACTTTCTTGTCAGAAGACACTGCCGGAAGTTGGGGGTTTTCTGGGATCCCACTGGGCTCCATCTCCATCTCTGTTTAAATCCTACATCTGTAGCCATGTTTTCCCAAGAGGGCTTCATCCTTCCCACGGAAGGGAGGAAGGACAAGAACACCCACTGACCAAGGAAAGGACCTGCTGTGGCCAGGCTCTGTGGAGGGCTAGTCATACAAAACACTGTTTAGCCTTCACAACAACTTCTAGATAGATGTATATTGATACTCCCATGTTTCAGGAAACAGAATCTCAAAGAGTTCCAGCAACTTGTCCAAGTTCACACAGCTAGTGAGTAACACGGCTGCAATTTAAACCCAGGTCAGACTCCAAAACTCATATTCTCTTGACTATATCATGTGATTTCGGCCGCCATCTGGGGCTAGATGAGGGTGTGCCTGTCTGTGGCAGGGAAACGGGGCGTTAGTTAGGGGCAGCCCTGTCCAGCATTGCCAGTACAGGCATCGGGAGTAAGCAGGGTCGATGACTGTGGGCACATGTTCTGGGGCCTTGGAAAACCCGAGAGCATCCTGCCAAACCCATGTTTATCAGCTGCCCAGTGTTAGCTGTAATAATTCCCAGAACCCAGCCTAGACTTCAGTAGCTTCTAACCCAGAAGTAGCCGAGATGTTAACATGCCTTGTGTCCACTTTCTGGTTCATAGATGCTGTTCTTGATTAGGAATGGTCTGTTGGTTTTAAGAACAATTACAGCTATCTTTTCCTCACTTCAGCTGATTTGGAATACCAGTTTGCTGATTGATGGTAACACCCACATCATTTGCATAACATTTCTGCGGCCTGGCCTGCAGTAACGCCAAATAAACTGCGGTAGAAATGAGTCCCTAGGGTGCTTACAGCCCATCTTAATGTACACTTTGCATATATAGCGTGCATGCTCTGTTTGAACCAAGCTTCCACCATTGGGGGCAGCAAGGATGCCTATTAGTTTATAGTTTTTGAAAATTCTGTTGTGTTCTAACTGAGATCACCCAACCCCAAGGCTCTCTGAGGGCAGCACATGTATATTAGAAGCCTGTCTGTCCACCTTCGCAGCCTGAAGGCAGAAGACTCCAAAAGAAAGTTTGTGATTTGGGAGTCAGCACCAATGGTGATGGGTTGGTGGCCAGAGGTAGCACAGTCGTTTCATACTTGGTCATGATCAGCAGGTTCCACTGTCTACTGCTTATAGACGGTCACAAGGACAGGTGCACGCCCTTCATAAGAAGCACCAGAATTCTTCACACATCTGTCCCTTCTGGAACCGTCCTAGTCAGGCAGAGTATATACAAGCCCCCCTGCCACAAGCCAGCCCAGCCCCTGTCTCTTTCACACGCATGCGTGCACACATATGTGGGTACTTGCCCACGTACACACATAAACTCTGGCTGGGGAGAGCCAGCACCTGGTCATTACCCCTTTCTCCAGCATGCTTCTTAAAGTAGTGAGGTGAGCAGGAGTTCTTCAGAGTGATGAAGGTGGCTGCCAGGGTGTTGGCCTCTGATGTGAAAGCACCGTGCATACACTTACTTTCCTTTTTCAAAGTGCACTCCTGCTCAAGAAAGGAGATCTGCACAAAACAGAGTGGGCATCTGACGGAATGCAGAGAGCCCGAGTTTTGGGGGTAGGTGGTCTCGGGTGATTTAAAATCCTAGCTCTGCCACTTTCTAGTTGCTTCACTTCCCTGAGACTTTGCTACCTTGTGGATGTATTGGAAGGAATAGTATAACCTTTGGGGTTGTTGTCAGACTGAAGAAAAGATAGATAAAGCAACGAACACAGTGCTGGGGTCACAAAACAATAGCCGCCTTAATTATTGCATTAATGAATACTTGGTGGGAAATGGCTTTCACGGGACACTCTCGTAGAGGACCTTCTTCCTAGGGTGAAATGTCCTGAGGTTTAGCTGTGTGCGTGTGTGTGTGTGTGTGTGTGTGTGTGAGAGAGAGAGAGAGAGAGAGAGAGAGAGAGAGGGAGAGGAAGGGAGGGAGAGAGAACTGGCACAAGAGGGAGGAGGGGAGGGTGAGTGAGGTTAAGTTTTAGGATCAATTAGAAGTGAATCTTTCTGGGTGGTGGGATTATAGGCAAGTGTCGTTTTTTTCTTTATGGTTTATAAAGTTTTCCAGCTTTTTTACTTCGAACATGTGTTTCACAGACAGGCAATTTTTTTTTTTTTTTTTTTTAAAGAAGAAATCTTTTACTAGTTCTCAAATGAGTAGAAGAAGAATGAGATTCAGCAGTCTGTAACGAATGACATCTGTCCTTCGAATTTCTTTAGACCATGCTCAGACTGCATATTTCTATAAATGTAGTAATTTATATTTCTGATTGATGTTTATGCCTGGCTGATTTTAATATAGAGTTATATTTAATGAAAGGAGCCCTGGTGGCACAGTGGTTAAGTGCTTGTCTGCCATCCGAAAGGTCGGCAGTTCAAACCCAGTAGAAGGCCTTGGAGACCCTATAGAGTAGTTCTACTCTGTCCTACAAGGTCGCTATCAGTTGGAATTGACTCAATGGCAATGGGTTTGGTTTTTGCTTTTGTTTTGGTGTATTTAATGAAGAAAAACAAGAATAGATAGAAGAACACTATAATGTATTGGGCAAAGCTCAGAAATGGGAGGCAGGGCCCAGGTGACCCAGGAATGCCTGTGCAGGTCACCTAGATCTCTCTTGCCTTTTGTTCCTGGCCCATAAAATGAGGGGGCTGGACCCCGTGATGGAAGAGGCATGGGGAGGGTGCTAAAAATAGACCAGTTGAATAGGGTGTTTCAACTCTACCTCAAGTTTGACATGGTTGGGCTGCTGTGAGAGGGGTGTGGCGTTACAGTTGTGTCACCCAGATAGAGTGGGTTTCTGTTGTATTCAGGGACCCCCCCAGCATTCCCCAGCACTGGCAGGCAGCCCACTGTGGAAGGGTCCCTCCCTGCGGGTAGTCATGGGGCATAATTTCTCCATGCTAGCATTTCCATTTTCCTCACATAAGAACCAAGGTCTCCATCTCTACTGTGCATGCCTCATGAGGCCGTGAGAACTAAAAGTGGTGACAGGGCATGACCCACTAGAAATGGGAAGCATGAGGACGGGGGTCATGGTAGGGAAAATACTGATTATTATTGTCAGTTTTGCCCCAAGGCACTTTATGTCCCTTTTTCATCTATTTTTGAAAGGTGTTTAGAGGCAGATTTTGGGTCTCTGCTGGGGTGAAGCTATAAAAGGGTGGTCATTCTAGGCAAAAAACAAAAAAACAAGAGCACTCTGCTCCACAAGGCAACAGGGTGTTGCCCTCTGTGTGTATTTGGCATTTATTTTGTTTTCTAGTTCAGTTACAAACAGAAAAAGCCTCTGAGGAGCCTCTGATTTTATTACCACCTAGAAGCAGTTTATCTGTCATCTGTGGGATCCCTGGCCAGGTATCTAGGGCCCCGTGTGTCTTCTTTCTTTTCCTCTCCCCAGCTTCTTCCCTCTAGAGGATAATTTGAGAGAATTTGGCTTTGGCCCACGGGGCAAGTGCTGAGGGTCTGGTTCTGTCTCAGGATAAAGGCAGTCCAGTTTGTCCGTTACTGAGGGATAATGGATTATATCCTGGGGTGGCGGTGGTAGCGGTAGCGAGAAGACGGTGGCGAAAAAAGATAAAAGGAAGCCTTGGACTCCTGTTGACTCAGTCAGGCTGCCACTGTCAGGCCTCTCTGCTCACAGCTCTTCCAGTCCTGGGGGTTCCTCCTTCTCTCCTCTCGTGTGAGTGCAGTTTCATGCCTTGTCAACAGGGGTCTCACTTCTTCACGTACTGATGTGCACACAGGCCAGAGAACCTTCCCCGGGCTCCTCCCTCACAACAGCTGAGAAACACAGAGCTCTGGAACATTCCAGCCTAATGAGACTTAGACACCACTTTGAGGCTCAGAGAGAGGAAGTAACCAGCCCCAGGGGAAATGTGGGTTTGGGGCCAAGCTGGGGCCAGAACCTTCTGGGGAGAGGTGTACAGAGTAAACCAAGAGCATCTCTCCATCGTGACCATTAGTGAATGATGGAATGAAGGCATATTTGGCTTCTACAAACAGGGTTTAGTATTTTTTTCTGAGTGACAACAAAGTAACTATTTTGATTGTTCGACTATCACTTTATTGATAATAACAAGTTGGGCACTTATAAACAAACAAACGAAAACTAAACCCGTTGCCGTCAAGTCAATTCCGACTCCTAGCAACCCTATAGAACAGAGTAGAACTGCCCCGTAGAGTTACCAAGGAGTGCCTGGATTTAATTTAATTTAAACTTCAAAGCATTCCTTTTACATAGGAATCAACACCTATGGTGTTCAAATCAACAATTAAATGCTATATATCAGTTAAATGCTGCCTGAAATTAATCAGAAATCTCACTCTTCCTAAAATATATTCTAGGAAAAGGTTAAGGGTTTAAGCTGACTAAAAAGTAATGATATTAGGGTAAGGAAAGTTACAAAATAAGAATATGACATTAAGTGCTTGTGGCAATTAAAGGTGTCATTACGAAAGGAAAAAATAAGACTGGGAATACCTTGGTCTTCTCACAGCTTTATGGACAAGGGTGACTGGCTGTCAGAACCCCTACTGTGGTGTAGATGGTGCTCACTGATCCCACCGGCCCCAATTGAGGGTCGAGACATGGTTCCACATCATTGCTCTGTGGCCGTGTGTGTGGACACAGAGCAGACCCTTGGCTGGAGCTTCACGGGATGGACCGTGGTTTATGGAGGAGCGTAGCTGTTCACACTACAAAGTAGCACAACGAGCCAGCCATCCAAAAGTGGCCTCTCCCTGTCCAGGTTCGGGGGGCCTTTAGAGCAGTCAGTGCTGAATTTTCTGTTGACTGCTTCCTCTTATGAAAAATGTGAATAAACCACTCTCAAGCCTTTTATCTTTTAAAGTGTGTTGTTAAAGGATGATTTCTTCTTAATTATGTCATCATTTTCTACCCCATCGAACGCGTTTCTAACACAGATACATGCCTTTTTTTTTTTTTTTTAGATAGAAATTTAAATAGAAGCCTGGTCAAATAATTTGCATGTGAGCTTCCCTACTGTGGGCTTAATGTGACATTTTGTCATTAGCCTTAGCTCAAATGAAATAATACGATAAATAGATAAAAGTCTGTGTTTCTTAAATATAGGAATCAATATCTTGGGGACACTTGTATTTGGGTAGTACTGAGAGTACTCCAGGTCGTAGGATAAACTTATTGCATCTTTCTGAAAAGTCAAATTCACTCAAGGATTTAGTAGAGGGAAAATGGCCCCTTTCCCTGGGGGGACGTTTGAGAAGCCCCGGTCAGTATTTTTTTGTACTATTATCATTGGGTATTATTTTATCATTCTGTAGCATTATCATTGTATCTTTATGAACTAGAGGCATGAGTCAAAAGTGAATGTTTGGTTATACCTGTGAATATAAGGAAATTAGAACTATAAACTACATAAAACAAACAAAAAACCCCAAACCCGTTGCC